>NC_140966.1:42136334-42198834 GCF_056783735.1 Eptatretus burgeri | reverse complement strand
GTTGTTGTGGTTGTGATGGTGGCGATTGGTCCAAAATAAAGATAGTAAAAGAAAAACGGCTATCCTAAAGAGTCGCAGCACGTATAAATGACATGTATTCCCACTAGACAACGGGTTTGGGCCTAACTACACATGCACTTACCGAGATACCTCACCTAAGGGACCTGAATGGTGGTTTGCGAATCTGGTAACCACAACACTACCCCCTTCCCTTTTTACAGACTCGTCCCGAGTCGTCAAATTTTCGTGTGCCATCATGTGTAGTTTTCCCCTAGTACACTTTACCTACGGATCCCTGAGTGCGACATTCATGGTATTCGTGTCCCCAAAATAAATAACCTGAGGGCTGCGTAACTATCTAAACAAACTCACTCACACGGACGACTTAAATAAAATTGCCGGCGCTAAGACAAACATGCCGGGGGCGCACTCATATTTACAGTACATCTTACCTTAACTTACAAATTTTACACTAAACCATGGCCCAGGATCATTGACTCTGCAAAAAGAAAGCAGTTAGCAGGGAGCCAGGCTGCTCGCATGCAGTCTCTGGCTCAAACAATGCAGGTGACAGGGAACGTGGCTGGCTGCTCACACGCAGTCCAAGGCCTTCCCTTTTGAACTGAACTCAGTGAACCACAACGGTGCTTGGGCTGCACAAACGCAGTCTCCGTGCCAGCTCAAGTGGCACACGCAATGAGCACAACGAATGAATGGATGAATGGATGGACGCAAAACACGGTGCACGGGCCGCCACTGCAGGCCCGTGTTGTAGCTGCCAACAGGGCAGTTCTTGCAGCTTGCAAACTGTTGCTTTTACGATCCTGGCGCACATGGAAATGAACAGGGGGGGGGCAAAGCAAAATTGAACGGGGCTGGTGAACATGGGCAGTGGGCATGGCATGGCAAAGGTGAGCAGGCAAACTCAGCCCGCAGAATAAGGCCGCTGCAGGCAAACACAGCCGGCAGATGAACTGGCCGGCACAGGCCTTGAAGAAAACAGCCAGCAGATGAACTGGCCGGCACAGGCCTTGCAGCACACAGCTGCCGATGAAGTTGGCCGGCCTCCGCCTTGAAGAAAAACACGGCCAGCCGATGAAGTTGGCCAGCCTTTGCCGTTCAGTGGAGGTTGGTGGAGGGAGTGCGGTGGTGCTGGCCACTTGGAAGGCGGGCTCGGACCTACCTCCCTGTCTCCCTCCCAACTATCGCCTTTGCCTGTCACTGTACATACCCACTCCCTTAATTTGTCAAACCCCAATTTAGCCCCAACTTATTTTATTTTTATTTTTTTTTTATTTTTACTCCCCCACTATAAATCGTCCCCTAACCCCCTTTATCGTCCCTGTTCGGCTAACCTATTCTGTCACCTAGCCTACTCCCAACCCCTACGTTCCCTTCCCGGAGGGGAACAAGGGAGAGCTAACGTCCTGTGCCGAGGCCCAACGAAGCCTCAGAATGGCCTCCCCAGAGTTCGGCGATCTTAACACCAAGTGGGTCCAGCGGCCCACAACGACAGCGAGAGGATGGATGGTGCGGAGGGGTACATCTCCTAATCTACCCTAACCATTAACTCTTAAACTACCCCGGGGCTTTCAACAAGCGCCTCTCGCTTAAACTATTGGTTCTAACAACCCAGATTCCCGTCGCCTGTGTTGGTGTCCTCACAATTTCGGGCCTCGCCCCCCAATTTTCTCTCCGTGCCCTCACACGGTCTCCTGGCTGGGACACGTGGCTCCCTCCGGCAGGCACGACCCTCTGCCGAATCTCCCGCTATGGCACCCCGGGCACTACACTGCCTCCGAGCCTACCAGCTCCCTAACACCGGGGAGTGCCCCCCATGGCACCTCCCCTGAAACGCACACGTGGCAGGCCGGCCTCCCGGGCCCCTTTCCGAGGGTCACCCGTGCCCACAACACTGCCCACGCGGCTAATGGCGCCCCGGGCCCCCGCACCAAGCAGGCGCACCCGTGCCCACTACTCTATCCCGGCCCCCCATGGGCCCATCGCGGCCGACTAGCCTGGTGCCCGGGGTACCCACTCAGCGATACTCACCTTTCGCAGCCACGCTCCCAAGCCCGTCAACAGGGCTCCTGCACCCCTCCAAATGGGTCTCGAGCCTACTTTCCCACCAACAACAAAACGACCTCCATTTTTCAATTTGACTAACCCAGCTAACTCACTTTATACTGACCCCGGGGGTCCCTTGGGCGGGAGTCACTCCTCCCCCCAATCACTCATCGCACCATGCATTCCCCATTCACTCCACACACACAGACCCGCTGGCCTCACTCACTCAACAAGTACTCACCTCACAACCCACAACTCTTCAACACACTCACCACTGAACTCCGCCATCCTTCTAACTACCTCCCCTAACTAACTCGTGCTCCCACGTCGTCCCTTATACTAGTAGCACGTTCCTTTTAACACTACGTAGCTAAACTACGTCCCCTCTACACACTCACAAGTCTGTCCATGTCCCCAAATAAATCATTTTATTTCCCAACCTAAATCTCGCTACAATCCCTCTAACTAATCCATTCCACGGACTCCATGAGGACTTACCCCTGCCCCATGAAGTCGGTCTAGCTAAGCTAACCCTTCCCCCTAACTAGTTTCCATCCTGTGCCCAGGGATAAGGGGGTCTTCCACCCCTTTCCCAGGAATCCTGTACACCCGAAAGTGAGGCTTGCTTTTTCTTTCTTTTTCATGCGCATCACCAGCGCGGCAACTCGCGCTCGCGCACTTTACACCTGCCCGTGACGTCATGCAGCTGCACGTGTTCCTCGTCCCTCCTTGGACGGTACCATCGGCCGGGATACCCCTCCTGCCGGATTCCAACCACACGTGCAGCCATGACGTCACCGTGCGCATATAAAAAAAAAACACAAGCCACACGTCTCGAGGGGTTCCCCACGCGAACACATGTGCCCTGCCCGTTGGAGCTGAACACACACGATCGCGTGGAGAACCCGTCCGGTCCAAATCCATTTACCTGCCTAAACTTTGTCCGTCCGCGGGATCGGCAAATCCACCGCGTGCGTTTCCGGACCGGGACTTCACTCTCGCAAGCGAGCACGTGGTGGTCTCGTGCGTTGCACAGCACGAACCGCGTGCTCACTGCTGGGTGAACCCGGCACGGTCCACGAAACAACTACAGCCGCTACTCGGCTTTCTCTCCTCTGTCGCCGTCGTCGTCTCCATTCAACCCACGCACACCTGCGTGTCACGACGCACACAGTCCACACCATTAAACTCACACCGGGAGACGCGGCTGCGTGCTCCCGCATGCCAACCGACATCTCCCTCTCATACCGCTCTCTCACACACACGGTCTCCCTTGCATAACCCATACCACTCACACGTGGTGCTCCATTCACTCGTGCCTCACTCACACACGCGGGGGCACTCAACCGCGGTTCCTCATCCACACACCGTGCCTCACTCATACACGCGGGGGCACTCACCCGCGGTACCTCACTCATACACACGGCGACACTCACACACGCGGTCTCTTCCACACAACGTCCCTCACTCATACACGCGGGGGCACTCAACCGCGGTGCCTCATCCACACACCGTGCCTCACTCATACACGCGGGGGAACTTAACCGCGGTGCCTCATCCACACACGCGGGGGCACTCACCCGCGGTTCCTCACTCATACTGGCCGTTTCACTCACACACACGGCCTCTTCCACACACGGTTCCTCATCCACACACGGTGCCTCATCCAAACACGGCGTGCTGGGAAGCACGCACTCCAGCACCATCGCCACCACACCACTCACACACGGGGTCGCTTCCACACACGGGGACGCACTCACGCCTTGCACCACACACACAGGGACAACCACACTGGGGATTCGTGTCCCCACAAGGGTCTCCGGGGCCTCTATACCCCCCAAGCTCTCCGTGCACCCGTCCACAGCACTCGTCCCCTCAACCTCGCAAAGCACGACCGAACTCACCTGGTCGTGACTCGCCTTAAGGGGGCATACTCCCTCCCCTCGTTCCTGGAGGAGGCCATCCAGGTGCTCGCACCGGGTCCCTGCACGCTCCGCGAGCTCACCCCCCAATTTTCTCTCCGCTACCTCTGTGTGTGTGTGTGCGTCACTTACCCCGTCTTCCTCGTGTAGTCTCTCCTCTATGGTTCCCTTCCCGGCTACCGTCACTGCCAACTCTTCACCCTTTACCTCCCTTGTCTCAACTATTATTTCTGTTGTCGTCACCTCGTGTCTCGTCTCACACGTTTTGGTCTCCCCATTTAATTTTTCCCTTTCGGTCATCGTCACGACCCTCGCCCAACACGTTCCACGAATTATTTTTTCACCCGCCTCCACCGCGGGCCTGTCAGCCGTTGCACCCCCACCCAGCTCGTTTGCTCCCACACGTGGAGTCGCCATTCCCAGCTCCCTGGTCACGGCCTTCATGCCCGCCTGCAGGCATCGGCCCATGTTCTGCGTCTCACCCCGTAGTTCTTTCATTTCTTCCTTCATTTGCTGTGTATTCGCATCCATCGTCGTTTTCACTTCATTCATTTGCTTGTTCATGTCTTTCATTTCGTTTTTCATATTCGCATCCATCTTCGTTTTTACTTCGTCCATTTGCTTGTTCATGTTCGCAATCATCTTCGCTGTCGTTTCCGCATACATTTTTGCCAGCATGGTGTATAGCTGGGTCATGTGGGGTGCGCTTGGGTGAGCCATTTCGGCAGGGGTTGGGGAAGGGTCTTGGTGGAGAGGGGGGGGAAGGTGTCATACACCGTGGCCGCCGCCGCACCCACCTCGGGCCCTGGGTTCAGTTGGGCGAGTCCGTGTTCCTGCACAATCAACATTTCCTGCTCGGGGATTCCATCCTGGACCATGGATTCTACATTACTACACATATACATTTCTAATACCCCCGGCTCCCGCTCGCCTTGAGACGCCATCTTGCTTCTCGTGAAGGGTTAATTTGCTCGCTCGTAATTTGGAGGGAATCGGGGGTCGCTTCTCTCACCCCTGGACCGATTCCCGTAAATTTAATTGGAGACAGGACAGCCCGTTTTCCTGTTCTCTGATACCAGTGCCGCGAGGAGGGCGATGAATTTGTATCCCACTCCTGACACCAGTGTTGCGGATTCCGCGCCCGCCGGCGTGCGACGGCCACGTAACTCGAATCGCGGCACGTCGCCCACCGGACGGACAATCCAGTCGTGACCCTCTCGGACTAACGCCGGGAACCAGTCACGGGTGGACCTTTCGGTCTCACCGCGATCGAGCCAATCAGCCCCCGCGTGGGATAGGGTTGCTCGCCAAATTCGAACTACCTAAGTACCCACGCGGAGGGTAGACCGGGCGATCGCACCTCGCCGCAGGTCGACTTCGGACACGGGCCACTTAAGCGACCCGTTCCGTACTATCAGAATAACCGAGCGGTGTTATCGTCGACCTCGACGGTTCGATTAATTATCGGGCGTATTCAGCCCACTACCAACCCTTTACGTGAAGCAAGATGGGGATTCAATGGAGGAAAAGACGAAGCGAAGCGGGAAACAGTTCAACAATAAAGCACATTTATTCTCGGCACACGGGAAGCACACAAATACAATTCCACCAAATGCACACAAAAAAAGAAAACACAATTCCATTTACACAAAAAGCAAACATAAAAGTGAAAACACAGTGCAGAGCTAATACCGACTACCGAGCACACGGCAACACTTATACAATTCTACTTCACAGACGGCGCCGACAACACATACCCAAAACCAAGGAAAAGAAATACCCTCAAGAATGGGGTAGGCCTGAGGCCGAGACCGGGTCGGGCCTACCCGTCTGGTGATGAGACGCGGAGCGGCGATGGCCCCGCAACCCGCGGGCCTCGTGGACAGTGCCTGGCAGGGGGTGGGAACGGGGCCCCCTTGGTCGCACTATCTCAGCGCGGGGGGAAACAGGAGGGGGTTGCTGATGCTCGGGGTATAGAGGATCTTTATTATGTGCGACGAGCGTCTCCACCTCGGCCAGGTCGCGCTGTCGGCCTCCCTCGGGTGCAGCTTCCTGCACGACGCGAGCACCCCCTCGTCTGGTGTCGCCGCCTTTCCACAGCTCCGTCCCCTCCGTTCCGACTCCAACGCACACGACGAGCAGCTCCACCGCCCGCGAAGTCTTGACTCTCTGTTCCGACTCCTTCGCCTCGTTCCGACCTTTACGACTCCTCGTTCTCGTTCTGCTGACTCTTTCGCTCCGACTTTTACGACTCCTTTGACTGACGAACACCGTCCTTTTATCCCCCCGTAACTTCGCCTTTGACCCCCTCCCTTTGACCTTTCAACTCGCTCCCCATTGGCCCGAGAAAAAGTGGGCATGAAGGCTTTTTGATCCACAAATTTGCATATATCGATCGCCCTGGGGGCGGGGCCAATTCGCCCCTCGCTCACCGATTGGACGGCAAAAAGTGGGCGTGTGTCGTTTTGGATCCGTTTTTGAAGCAGAAAATCCGTGATTTTGTACACGCTGTTCAACGTGCGCCCCACACGAGTCCAGCATCGGTGCCCATGAGTGGCGCGAGATGACGGTGATGCGATGGTGGCGAGTTGTGACGGTAAAGGTCATGGCGGTTGTGGTGAAGCGGCGTTGTGGTTGGTGGTTGTTGTTGTGGTTGTGATGGTGGCGATTGGTCCAAAATAAAGATAGTAAAAGAAAAACGGCTATCCTAAAGAGTCGCAGCACGTATAAATGACATGTATTCCCACTAGACAACGGGTTTGGGCCTAACTACACATGCACTTACCGAGATACCTCACCTAAGGGACCTGAATGGTGGTTTGCGAATCTGGTAACCACAACACTACCCCTTCCCTTTTTACAGACTCGTCCCGAGTCGTCAAATTTTCGTGTGCCATCATGTGTAGTTTTCCCCTAGTACACTTTACCTACGGATCCCTGAGTGCGACATTCATGGTATTCGTGTCCCCAAAATAAATAACCTGAGGGCTGCGTAACTATCTAAACAAACTCACTCACACGGACGACTTAAATAAAATTGCCGGCGCTAAGACAAACATGCCGGGGGCGCACTCATATTTACAGTACATCTTACCTTAACTTACAAATTTTACACTAAACCATGGCCCAGGATCATTGACTCTGCAAAAAGAAAGCAGTTAGCAGGGAGCCAGGCTGCTCGCATGCAGTCTCTGGCTCAAACAATGCAGGTGACAGGGAACGTGGCTGGCTGCTCACACGCAGTCCAAGGCCTTCCCTTTTGAACTGAACTCAGTGAACCACAACGGTGCTTGGGCTGCACAAACGCAGTCTCCGTGCCAGCTCAAGTGGCACACGCAATGAGCACAACGAATGAATGGATGAATGGATGGACGCAAAACACGGTGCACGGGCCGCCACTGCAGGCCCGTGTTGTAGCTGCCAACAGGGCAGTTCTTGCAGCTTGCAAACTGTTGCTTTTACGATCCTGGCGCACATGGAAATGAACAGGGGGGGGGGGGCAAAGCAAAATTGAACGGGGCTGGTGAACATGGGCAGTGGGCATGGCATGGCAAAGGTGAGCAGGCAAACTCAGCCCGCAGAATAAGGCCGCTGCAGGCAAACACAGCCGGCAGATGAACTGGCCGGCACAGGCCTTGAAGAAAACAGCCAGCAGATGAACTGGCCGGCACAGGCCTTGCAGCACACAGCTGCCGATGAAGTTGGCCGGCCTCCGCCTTGAAGAAAAACACGGCCAGCCGATGAAGTTGGCCAGCCTTTGCCGTTCAGTGGAGGTTGGTGGAGGGAGTGCGGTGGTGCTGGCCACTTGGAAGGCGGGCTCGGACCTACCTCCCTGTCTCCCTCCCAACTATCGCCTTTGCCTGTCACTGTACATACCCACTCCCTTAATTTGTCAAACCCCAATTTAGCCCCAACTTATTTTATTTTTTTTTTTTTTTATTTTTACTCCCCCACTATAAATCGTCCCCTAACCCCCTTTATCGTCCCTGTTCGGCTAACCTATTCTGTCACCTAGCCTACTCCCAACCCCTACGTTCCCTTCCCGGAGGGGAACAAGGGAGAGCTAACGTCCTGTGCCGAGGCCCAACGAAGCCTCAGAATGGCCTCCCCAGAGTTCGGCGATCTTAACACCAAGTGGGTCCAGCGGCCCACAACGACAGCGAGAGGATGGATGGTGCGGAGGGGTACATCTCCTAATCTACCCTAACCATTAACTCTTAAACTACCCCGGGGCTTTCAACAAGCGCCTCTCGCTTAAACTATTGGTTCTAACAACCCAGATTCCCGTCGCCTGTGTTGGTGTCCTCACAATTTCGGGCCTCGCCCCCCAATTTTCTCTCCGTGCCCTCACACGGTCTCCTGGCTGGGACACGTGGCTCCCTCCGGCAGGCACGACCCTCTGCCGAATCTCCCGCTATGGCACCCCCGGGCACTACACTGCCTCCGAGCCTACCAGCTCCCTAACACCGGGGAGTGCCCCCCATGGCACCTCCCCTGAAACGCACACGTGGCAGGCCGGCCTCCCGGGCCCCTTTCCGAGGGTCACCCGTGCCCACAACACTGCCCACGCGGCTAATGGCGCCCCGGGCCCCCGCACCAAGCAGGCGCACCCGTGCCCACTACTCTATCCCGGCCCCCCATGGGCCCATCGCGGCCGACTAGCCTGGTGCCCGGGGTACCCACTCAGCGATACTCACCTTTCGCAGCCACGCTCCCAAGCCCGTCAACAGGGCTCCTGCACCCCTCCAAATGGGTCTCGAGCCTACTTTCCCACCAACAACAAAACGACCTCCATTTTTCAATTTGACTAACCCAGCTAACTCACTTTATACTGACCCCGGGGGTCCCTTGGGCGGGAGTCACTCCTCCCCCCAATCACTCATCGCACCATGCATTCCCCATTCACTCCACACACACAGACCCGCTGGCCTCACTCACTCAACAAGTACTCACCTCACAACCCACAACTCTTCAACACACTCACCACTGAACTCCGCCATCCTTCTAACTACCTCCCTAACTAACTCGTGCCCCCACGTCGTCCCTTAAACTAGTAGCACGTTCCTTTTAACCGACGTAGCTAAACTACGTCCCCACTACACACTCACAAGTCTGTCCATGTCCCCAAATAAATCATTTTATTTCCCAACCTAAATCTCGCTACAATCCCTCTAACTAATCCATTCCACGGACTCCATGAGGACTTACCCCTGCCCCATGAAGTCGGTCTAGCTAAGCTAACCCTTCCCCCTAACTAGTTTCCATCCTGTGCCCAGGGATAAGGGGGTCTTCCACCCCTTTCCCAGGAATCCTGTACACCCGAAAGTGAGGCTTGCTTTTTCTTTCTTTTTCATGCGCATCACCAGCGCGGCAACTCGCGCTCGCGCACTTTACACCTGCCCGTGACGTCATGCAGCTGCACGTGTTCCTCGTCCCTCCTTGGACGGTACCATCGGCCGGGATACCCCTCCTGCCGGATTCCAACCACACGTGCAGCCATGACGTCACCGTGCGCATATAAAAAAAAAACACAAGCCACACGTCTCGAGGGGTTCCCCACGCGAACACATGTGCCCTGCCCGTTGGAGCTGAACACACACGATCGCGTGGAGAACCCGTCCGGTCCAAATCCATTTACCTGCCTAAACTTTGTCCGTCCGCGGGATCGGCAAATCCACCGCGTGCGTTTCCGGACCGGGACTTCACTCTCGCAAGCGAGCACGTGGTGGTCTCGTGCGTTGCACAGCACGAACCGCGTGCTCACTGCTGGGTGAACCCGGCACGGTCCACGAAACAACTACAGCCGCTACTCGGCTTTCTCTCCTCTGTCGCCGTCGTCGTCTCCATTCAACCCACGCACACCTGCGTGTCACGACGCACACAGTCCACACCATTAAACTCACACCGGGAGACGCGGCTGCGTGCTCCCGCATGCCAACCGACATCTCCCTCTCATACCGCTCTCTCACACACACGGTCTCCCTTGCATAACCCATACCACTCACACGTGGTGCTCCATTCACTCGTGCCTCACTCACACACGCGGGGGCACTCAACCGCGGTTCCTCATCCACACACCGTGCCTCACTCATACACGCGGGGGCACTCACCCGCGGTACCTCACTCATACACACGGCGACACTCACACACGCGGTCTCTTCCACACAACGTCCCTCACTCATGCAGGCGGGGACACCCAAGCACGGTGCCTCATCCACACACCGTGCCTCACTCATACACGCGGGGGCACTTAACCGCGGTGCCTCATCCACACACGCGGGGGCACTCACCCGCGGTTCCTCACTCATACTGGCCGTTTCACTCACACACACGGCCTCTTCCACACACGGTTCCTCATCCACACACGGTGCCTCATCCAAACACGGCGTGCTGGGAAGCACGCACTCCAGCACCATCGCCACCACACCACTCACACACGGGGTCGCTTCCACACACGGGGACGCACTCACGCCTTGCACCACACACACAGAGACAACCACACTGGGGATTCGTGTCCCCACAAGGGTCTCCGGGGCCTCTATACCCCCCAAGCTCTCCGTGCACCCGTCCACAGCACTCGTCCCCTCAACCTCGCAAAGCACGACCGAACTCACCTGGTCGTGACTCGCCTTAAGGGGGCATACTCCCTCCCCTCGTTCCTGGAGGAGGCCATCCAGGTGCTCGCACCGGGTCCCTGCACGCTCCGCGAGCTCACCCCCCAATTTTCTCTCCGCTACCTCTGTGTGTGTGTGTGCGTCACTTACCCCGTCTTCCTCGTGTAGTCTCTCCTCTATGGTTCCCTTCCCGGCTACCGTCACTGCCAACTCTTCACCCTTTACCTCCCTTGTCTCAACTATTATTTCTGTTGTCGTCACCTCGTGTCTCGTCTCACACGTTTTGGTCTCCCCATTTAATTTTTCCCTTTCGGTCATCGTCACGACCCTCGCCCAACACGTTCCACGAATTATTTTTCACCCGCCTCCACCGCGGGCCTGTCAGCCGTTGCACCCCCACCCAGCTCGTTTGCTCCCACACGTGGAGTCGCCATTCCCAGCTCCCTGGTCACGGCCTTCATGCCCGCCTGCAGGCATCGGCCCATGTTCTGCGTCTCACCCCGTAGTTCTTTCATTTCTTCCTTCATTTGCTGTGTATTCGCATCCATCGTCGTTTTCACTTCATTCATTTGCTTGTTCATGTCTTTCATTTCGTTTTTCATATTCGCATCCATCTTCGTTTTTACTTCGTCCATTTGCTTGTTCATGTTCGCAATCATCTTCGCTGTCGTTTCCGCATACATTTTTGCCAGCATGGTGTATAGCTGGGTCATGTCGGGTGCGCTTGGGTGAGCCGTTTCGGCAGGGGTCGGGGAAGGGTCTTGGTGGAGAGGGGGGGGGGGAGGTGTCATACACCGTGGCCGCCGCCGCACCCACCTCGGGCCCTGGGTTCAGTTGGGCGAGTCCGTGTTCCTGCACAATCAACATTTCCTGCTCGGGGATTCCATCCTGGACCATGGATTCTACATTACTACACATATACATTTCTAATACCCCCGGCTCCCGCTCGCCTTGAGACGCCATCTTGCTTCTCGTGAAGGGTTAATTTGCTCGCTCGTAATTTGGAGGGAATCGGGGGTCGCTTCTCTCACCCCTGGACCGATTCCCGTAAATTTAATTGGAGACAGGACAGCCCGTTTTCCTGTTCTCCGATACCAGTGCCGCGAGGAGGGCGATGAATTTGTATCCCACTCCTGACACCAGTGTTGCGGATTCCGCGCCCGCCGGCGTGCGACGGCCACGTAACTCGAATCGCGGCACGTCGCCCACCGGACGGACAATCCAGTCGTGACCCTCTCGGACTAACGCCGGGAACCAGTCACGGGTGGACCTTTCGGTCTCACCGCGATCGAGCCAATCAGCCCCCGCGTGGGATAGGGTTGCTCGCCAAATTCGAACTACCTAAGTACCCACGCGGAGGGTAGACCGGGCGATCGCACCTCGCCGCAGGTCGACTTCGGACACGGGCCACTTAAGCGACCCGTTCCGTACTATCAGAATAACCGAGCGGTGTTATCGTCGACCTCGACGGTTCGATTAATTATCGGGCGTATTCAGCCCACTACCAACCCTTTACGTGAAGCAAGATGGGGATTCAATGGAGGAAAAGACGAAGCGAAGCGGGAAACAGTTCAACAATAAAGCACATTTATTCTCGGCACACGGGAAGCACACAAATACAATTCCACCAAATGCACACAAAAAAAGAAAACACAATTCCATTTACACAAAAAGCAAACATAAAAGTGAAAACACAGTGCAGAGCTAATACCGACTACCGAGCACACGGCAACACTTATACAATTCTACTTCACAGACGGCGCCGACAACACATACCCAAAACCAAGGAAAAGAAATACCCTCAAGAATGGGGTAGGCCTGAGGCCGAGACCGGGTCGGGCCTACCCGTCTGGTGATGAGACGCGGAGCGGCGATGGCCCCGCAACCCGCGGGCCTCGTGGACAGTGCCTGGCAGGGGGTGGGAACGGGGCCCCCTTGGTCGCACTATCTCAGCGCGGGGGGAAACAGGAGGGGGTTGCTGATGCTCGGGGTATAGAGGATCTTTATTATGTGCGACGAGCGTCTCCACCTCGGCCAGGTCGCGCTGTCGGCCTCCCTCGGGTGCAGCTTCCTGCACGACGCGAGCACCCCCTCGTCTGGTGTCGCCGCCTTTCCACAGCTCCGTCCCCTCCGTTCCGACTCCAACGCACACGACGAGCAGCTCCACCGCCCGCGAAGTCTTGACTCTCTGTTCCGACTCCTTCGCCTCGTTCCGACCTTTACGACTCCTCGTTCTCGTTCTGCTGACTCTTTCGCTCCGACTTTTACGACTCCTTTGACTGACGAACACCGTCCTTTTATCCCCCCGTAACTTCGCCTTTGACCCCCTCCCTTTGACCTTTCAACTCGCTCCCCATTGGCCCGAGAAAAAGTGGGCGTGAAGGCTTTTTGATCCACAAATTTGCATATATCGATCGCCCTGGGGGCGGGGCCAATTCGCCCCTCGCTCACCGATTGGACGGCAAAAAGTGGGCGTGTGTCGTTTTGGATCCGTTTTTGAAGCAGAAAATCCGTGATTTTGTACACGCTGTTCAACGTGCGCCCCACACGAGTCCAGCATCGGTGCCCATGAGTGGCGCGAGATGACGGTGATGCGATGGTGGCGAGTTGTGACGGTAAAGGTCATGGCGGTTGTGGTGAAGCGGCGTTGTGGTTGGTGGTTGTTGTTGTGGTTGTGATGGTGGCGATTGGTCCAAAATAAAGATAGTAAAAGAAAAACGGCTATCCTAAAGAGTCGCAGCACGTATAAATGACATGTATTCCCACTAGACAACGGGTTTGGGCCTAACTACACATGCACTTACCGAGATACCTCACCTAAGGGACCTGAATGGTGGTTTGCGAATCTGGTAACCACAACAATATATATATATATATATATATATATATATATATATATATATATATATATATATATATATATATATATATATATATATATATGTATATATATATGTGTATATATATATATATGTGTATATATATATGTGTATATATATATATATATATATATATATATATATATATACACCACTGTGTGGTGTATTGGCATACGAGAGCGTTGTGGGGGCGTGGAGGAGTTGTGATGGTAGTCACGTGTCTGCAATGCACATAGCTGTTCGCGCCCGCTCAGGACTTGTAGCACCAGTAGCATCATTAGCAGTGTCTTGTCGGTCGTGTGCCTGAAGAGTGCATCGAGTGCGCATTAAAGCGGAGTTACGGGCATCCGACGCCTCCCCTCTCGCTCCAGACAATAAAGCGGAGTTGTGTTACCCTCCGGCTCGTGTCTTGCCTGTTCGCACCTCTGCTACGACACTACAGCCTGCAATCTGTATGTAGTTGAAATGAGATCAATGTTGAACGTTCTTTATGACATCATCCTATCGATTGCTATCTCACAATCTCGTGTCATGACGTCAGCGCCGGTAAAGTGCCGGCGAGTAGCAGATTCAGCGGCGTTTTCACAATGTCTGCACGTTTGTTATGTTTGCGCATTGTCTCGGAATTTTAATTCGATCGGAAGAAGCTTTGGGCTGTTGTTTTCGGTAATGGGGCTGCATTTTAATGAATACCTGTCTTGTGATGCGGATACGAACATCTCAGGGAGGTAGTTGTGTGACATGAGTATATGAAGATAAATTTTTTTTGTATCTTTATGATATTAATCGAATATTGGAAGGTGAGGGAAAAGGCATGGAAAGAAAACAGGTGAGCAAAAGCAGAATGGGGAAAAGGAGATTGCAGAGTAACTAAGCCGAGGTATATCTCGAATCCAATGGCACAGAACACCTCAATGGCCATTCAAAAGGTCAGAGCGATAAGACGGGGGGGGTGGAGGATGGAAAGCAGAAGGGTCGATGGGTGGAGTTTGTTTCCACAGTGGATGTGGAAATAATCACCGGTTTAAAGCGGGACAGGAAAAGGTGGAGACTTGACTTGTCCAATAGGCGGAGAAGCGAGTCGGGGAGTGGGAAAAGAATCGATAGTAGGCGGGGATAGTATCATGAGCAAATCGCTGATTGGATGTAGTTTAAAAGGGCGTGGTGAGAGGCGGGGATAGTATCATGAGCAAATCGCTGATTGGATGTAGTTTAAAAGGGCGTGGTGAGAGGCGGGGATAGTATCATGAGCAAATCGCTGATTGGATGTAGTTTTTGAGGGCGTGGTGAGAGGCGGGGATAGTATCATGAGCAAATCGCTGATTGGGTGTAGTTTTTGAGGGCGTGGTGAGAGGCGGGGATAGTATGATGAGCAAATCGCTGATTGGATGTACTTTATAAGGGCGTGGTGAGAAGCGGGGATTGATGCTTTGTGCAAGCCGAGAGATTCGGGCACCGTTAGCGCAGATAGCGAAGTTCGCGCATTGTTCTCCAAATTCACCGATTGTTTTATCCTCCTTTAATCGGAGCCCGTCTCACTCAACCATTTCAGATCAATTTTCTCCAGTAAATTGGCGCCCTTGTTTTCTGAGCACTGAATCGGCGCAACAAAGGTGGAGGAGGGGGAGAGAGATAGCGAAAAAACAACCAGAAGAACCGAGATCTTTTGCGACGGATCGTCTCGATTGTGCTGAGAATGTCTTGCAAGACGAACGGAGACGGAATGAAAATCCATTTCGGACTAATAAACGGTGCGAACAAATATCTTACTGCGGAGAGTTTCGGCTTCAAGGTGAACGCGTCGGGGACCAGCATGAAGAAGAAACAGATCTGGACCATGGAGCAGGAGGCTGAGGATGGCGGGGCAGTGTTCTTCAAGAGCCACCTCGGTCGGTACCTGGCGGCCGATCGCAATGGCAACATCTCGTGCGACGCCGAGGAGCGCGACGACGGCGATTGTCGCTTCGTGGTGCAGGCTCAAGCGGACGGCAAGTGGGCGATCCAGTCGCAGACGCACGGGAGGTATCTGGGCGGGAGTGAAGACCGTTTGAGCTGCTTCGCACAAAGCATGGGGCCGGGCGAGCTGTGGAGCGTCCACCTGGCGATGCACCCGCAGGTAAATCTCTTCCACGTGGGTCGCAAGCGCTACGCGCAGCTCCTCGAGCACGAGCTTGCGGTCAACGCCGACGTGCCTTGGGGCGTCACGTCCCTGGTCACCTTGGACTTTCACGAGCGTCGTTACCTGCTCAAGACCAGCGACAATCGGCTGCTCCTCGGAGACGGCTCTCTGGTCCGGGAGCCGACTTCCGAGGCTCTTTTCACGCTCGAGTTCGTCGGAGGGAAGGTGGCGTTCCGGGACTGCCAAGGTCGGTTCTTGGGCGCCGTGGGACCCCGTGGAAGCTTGAAGAGCTCCAAGGCTGCAGGCAAGGCCGGGAAGAACGAGGTGTTCGAACTGCAGGAGAGCCGTCCCCAGGTCGTGCTTCGGGCAAGCAATGGGCGCAACGTGTCCACCAAACAGAGTAAGGTCTCCACTCCGTTCGTTCATTCATTCATTCATTCATTCATTATTTCTTTCTCTTGTTCGTGTCCATGATGTCCCCCCAATGTTTGTTTGCCTGCTCGTTCACCTTCGCTGCTTCAATTCGCTCGTGTTGTTTGTCTGTTTCGGCTTTATTTTGTGAAATGTGAATTGTTTTTGTTGTTCAGCTGTTTGGGCAGTTTGTTGTGACCGCCACACCTGTCACCTGGTACAAGTCGCATTGATGTGTTTCTCCGGTTGCAGTTTGAACAGCATGGATGTCGTCGGCGAAGTGGGTTGGGATTGAAGGGAGAATGTGACCCGTTTGGTTGCTCCCATCTGAGCACATAGCCCGTAGATACAAGGAAACCTAAATGGACACATGGGGGATCCATTTTGATTGTGGCTGTATCAACTATCGACAACCCATAAAACTTTTCCACTTTACTTACCTTCTCTGTACCAATTATATTCTTGCCAACAACTTCACCATCCTTATCTAATTAACTTTTACATCTCGTTGTGTGTCTGTGCAAGGTATCCGCACACGGTAGGATGTACCTTGGGATCTTGATGCCCGCAGCATGGTATGCAGATAAACCAGGTTGATGTTTACTCTGTACCCCCATGAGAAGGATGGCTTTTGGATTCCATGCACTGGTTATCTGACTTTTGTTTACAAATGGCTTGGAAGTCTCGTCAAATTGCATCGCCTCCCATTGCCCCTCAGGTACAAGCTTCTTCACGAGTCTTGCATCTTTGGTGGTAGGGTAGGGAAAGTTATTTGGAAGACACAGGATATAATCGAAGGAGTAAAGACCATACCTGCAATAGGATTGAGAACTTCACAGAAGTTGTTTTAATGAAAATTGGAAGAATTTATGTTTTGTTTTGTTTTTTTTTTCCCCGTAATAATAACAAAGTTCATACTTTTCATGTGAATGAGTTTAAAATATATTGTGAGAACAGAAAGTCATACAACAGAAGGTTGAAAGACTTAATATAACAGCCATATTGTATTGGAAAGCCTAAATACAATCCTATTTAACAAACTCCCTCCCAACATCCAGGCTTGCTTGCTTCCCTCCTCCACTCTTTTGTTCTTTTTTTTTCTCCTGTGTTCAAGGAACAGACTTGCAGAGGCAGCCGTAATCCAATCGTACCCTTCCCTCCAGTGCTACAAGTTGGCAGTCGGGGAACCACCATCTCGTGTCGCCCCCTGTCTGTATGCACAATATTTTTGACTCATTAACCCCCACCTCCACTCTCCCTCACCCAACCGCATAAAGCCTCATATTTGCCGGTTACTTTGTTTCCTCTTTCCTCCTCTCCTGTTTGTTCATTCCTTTGCTTGTTGCATCTGCCTGTGATCCACTCTCAGTATACTTTGCCTTTTTTTTTTATCCTCCGCCAACTCGCCCTTCCATGAGCCTCGATTTTGTATTAAAAACAAACAAATCAAAAACCAAAACAGTCTTTCATGAACAAAATGATTCGAATGACTTTGATCCTCTTTTATGTGAGCTTACTGTTTAAGTCTTCAAGAACTAAAGTTGGGAGTATGTGGTTCAGGATTAGGTGGGGAGAATGGGTTTAAAAGATGAATTGTCATCTCACTTATTTTGAGTATTGAAGGTATTTGTGTACCCAGTAAAATTTGTGTCTGATTTACTTCTTTTTTTGAAGCATTTTCTCAATTGGAACCATTGTGGCGGTGCTGGGGAAGTGTGTTAGACCCATAACTGAGGTTGATGAATCATCGTCATCCTCGGCTGGCTTGGGATTTTAGGGTCCTGAGTTTGAGCCCAGTTGGCTGCTGAATTAACACCAGGTAGGGTCGACTCAGCCTGTTATCTCACTGAGGTCGGTGAAATGAGTACCATTATACTGGTAGAGGAGCACAGCATCAGCCACACAGCCATGCTCCAAGAAATGATAACTACCTGGCAGCCAAAACTGCCATACACAAGAACAGAACATAACCAAATGCATATTGTGGAACAAGAGGATGTGCAAACTGCACCTATGATGGTAAAAGTTTTTAGGTTAATTGCTTAGAAATCATTGCAAGGAACTTCTGAAATGACTTTCCAACAGTTTTCTAATGCTGGAGTGAAATGTTCTTACTTTATATTAAACAAGTTGGGTCACCCGATTAAGATCGAGTTATTTGGATGAGAGTAAAGCATCAATAATATTCGTTGTTTGCCAAGGTTGTCATGATTAAACAAAGCTATAAATAGATTATAAACACAGTGGGAAGGAGGGAAACACTCAAATAACAGTGAAGAGGGACATCACAGAGGGACAATTGGTATGAGTAAACAAGGGGGAAGAAATGGCCAGAAAAAAAAGATCTGAGCCCAGAAATAGACGTTTTACACCTGAAGCAAAATTAAGTGCAACACGGAAGTGATTGGCCAAACGGCCTCCTCATATCCTTGTTTAAAGGTCTTAAAGGATCATGCTCATCAGACTCGGTGTATTCCTGCAGAGACTGTGGACCCTTTGCATACGGCTTTCCATTCTGCATACGGAATATAAATATTTAAATGCAATTGGTCCGATTCCCGACAGAGCATCCCAGCTAACACAATCACGTTGTTGCAACATAAAAACATTGTGAAAACATTATCTTTTAAAAATGGTTTTAAATACATCGTTAAAATGTTATTGAATAACATCAATTTCACAATATTTTTAAAATGTTATTATGATGTTAATTTTTAACATCATAAATGTGGAAATGTTTCAAAAATGTTTTCTGAAATATTTTGCGTTACCTGGGATTTACCTTCATGAACACCGGGTGCAAGCCAAGCACTGCTCATCCTCCTGCTGAGGTGGCGGGTTGGGGGGCACCCCCCCTAAAATTTTAGAAATCTGTTGGAACTTCATTCCAGAGCTTCCTTGCAATGATTTTTAAGCAGTGAACTCCAAAAACATTTACAATCATATGTGCATTGTTTCCACGTCCTGTGTTGACCCTCGATATCCACATCCCATTCCATCCAATTGGTGGGTTTGCATGACCATCCTACTTCACCAAAATTGCAATATTGTGGAGCATACAATGTTTTGTTTTTTTTGACAAACTATAGACGACATATTAGGCAGCACATCCTTTACAAATACGTAGAGCCAAATGCATCATTAGCAGAGGTTGATTACGATTCATCATACGATGCTTGTTCGCCTAAAGCACCGTTAATTTATGTTTTAACATGATGTTGATTACAAAGTTGTGGCTTTGATTGTGACATTGACATTCTGCATGTTAAGATAATGCAGTGCAGAAAAAATTAAGGGAAATTGGCCCAGGTGTATGGAATTGCATTAAAAAAAATCAAAGAAAAGGGTTCACACAAACAAAACTCGCTCTTGTACCCGGCACATTTTGAAGACATGAAAAAAAACATTTCTATTTGGGGGGGGGGGCTAAAACACTTCCCTTCACCCACTAAGTAATGGGATCAGAGATCATTTAATATCACTTTCACATTGCTACAAAAGCTTAGGCACTATAAAATGATTTTTAAAATAATAATAATAAAATTCCAATTTTTTTTTTTTTTTTTTTTGCTGAAAACACTGGCACTCATTGATGAACCTCTGAAAGTTTGCCAAAGATGTTTGGACATCTCTCAGAAAAGTGGTCACACACAGACAGATAGACAGACAAGCATCTCTCTTTTAGTCTCGATGAACTTTGGTAGCATTTGGCCGTAACTTGATACCTACAATGATGCTCTGTTGTTTCCTTTTATTACTTCCACCACTGAAGTCCAGTCAAAATAAGGTTGGAGATCACACTAATTGCAAGAAAAATGAAACCACTTTTATTTGTCTTCTTTAAGTACATGTAATAACATATTAAAAATTCCAAGAAGTTCCTGGTGTGGAACATAGATTTCTGGGGGTGTCCAAAATCTGGCATATGTAGGGACATGGCGAAATTGGGTCATAGGTTACAAACTAGGATAGGTCAAACTTCAATCATCTACGTTGAATTTTACTATTGATATTTATTGTTTAGGTCACATTTGATATTTAAATGTCCTTTAAATCATGCCCATGGTCAAACTGAGGACCAGTCTGCACCCCCCCCCTCCACCCCACACACACACATAGGTAGGACCTAATTTAGATAAGGATACCTTTTCCTTACTCGGCATTGTTGCAAACATTAAAAAGTATCATCAGTCATCTTGTTACCTTGGTCACTCGTGTACACCTATGTCACATACACCTATGCATTCCCCACATGCTGGATTACAGGGCAGTCCTTGTTGCTGACACCCGCAGTGCTTGGTTTGGCCGCCAGATTTGCAGCAGCATCTAACTACTTTTCGCAGTTCTTCTGGTGCGAAATCCAAGTCACTTGCCACTGGAAATAATGTTTCTCCTTGCACCCTCCAATCCCATGTCTCTGAATTAAGTTCTTCTCCTTTCCATGTCTGCACCTGATGATATACGCGCAAGGAGTGATACTTGGCAGCTGCCCGAGTTGGAGGTAGGGATTTTGGGTGGACAACTTGTTTTTGGTGGCCAGAAGTTCAAGGTACTTTTGATGGCGAAGTATGTCCAAGTTCCTTGTGACCCCGGGATTTGCTTTGTATATGCACATCAGAGCTTTTTCACCTGCTTCTGCAATTCCTTCGTTTGATCTTCCCGGATCGTTGAAAACTTGAGCTGCCTTGACAAAATATGGGCTGTTCTTTGCCAATGAAAGAACTACAGCTTTTCCATGACCAAACAACCTTGAAGTAGTATCACATCCGAGAACAGCATGAAGAAACAAGATGTTTCTGCAAACTTTCTCACCTGGAGTCTTTTGCAGCTTCTTGATATCAAGGTATCTGATGGGAGAACCTGCTTTAGCCTGGGGCTGGAAGTATATATTCTTGTGCTTCTTAGTTGTGTAATGGATAAGCAAAACCAGGAGAGCTGTGTCGCTGCCAACCAGTATGGTCCGACCTTTCTTGGCCACTACCAGTGCCGTCTGCACTATCAAAAGATCAGCATCTCCTTTTGCATGATTAACATCACAGCCGGCCATTTCAAGATGCTTTCCAAGGAGATTTATGAAACGTTGCTTATTCTCTTTGTTTGACAGGAATTCATCCTTTTTCATTTGAAGAGGCATGTTTTCATGAAACTGAACTCCTTGGGCCTGCTTGGTAGCAATGCGTCTTCTGTGAGTCCCATCCTTTGGAGTTGGACCACTCTGGTAACCATCAAACACTATGACTGGGTTTCCATACCTTTTGACATGAGCAACATAATTTTGGCAGATAGCATTGTATGTCTTCCCAGTTTCCCATGGTATCTTGTGCAGAAGAGCTCCACCATCAAGGACAAATTGGAATGTTGCAATCTCCATGTGCGTCTGTTCATCAGAAGGATCCCCAGCAAGGTCCCATAGAGCGTTAGCAAGCGCTGGCTTATTAGCTTTCAAGAGTTTGTTCATTTTTTCAAACAGAACAGGGGGATAGCCACAGAGTTCATAGCCATATGCGTCCTGAATACTTTCCTTCTGTGAGCTGACCATCACAAGCCTCTGAAACAGGAGAAGAGGATCAATGCTACCATCCTCACCATCGATGGAGATTTTGGACTTGGAATCCATTGCGACTGCCTGGTCTTTCTTCTTAAATGTGTACTTCAAAACTTGTTTTCCCTCCATGTCCCCAAAAATTTTACTGCCAATATCCTCTGCTCTGTCGACATTCACATTTTCTGTTGCAATAACACCATTTACTATATTTCTAAGAGTTTCAGCATTTCCGAAAGGAGACTTGTCCTCAATGAATGTGAGTAGCTTGTTCACATCATTGGCATCCCTCTTCTTACGTGCCATGGAAAGGTCCTTATGTTGCTCGCTTGTGGGGTATCCAACAGAAGTCAATCTCTGCATTGCATTGTTGACTTCTCCACAAACTGGTCTTGATAAAGCCCAAATGATTCTTTGCGTCTCCGTCATTCCCCTTCCCCTCGTCAGTCCGCCCGTTGTCTTTAGACCCGACCCTACAAAGTCGGGAAGCCGTTTTGGGGGGTTGTAGAGACCTCCGGTTTTCTGCAATGCAATCTCCAAAGGGTCCCCTACAATCGCCTCGTTGCATGTATGCACCTATCTCTCATAGTTTCGGAGATAAAAAAAATTCGGGAAAAGTGGCTTTCCGGCCGACCTGCTAACCACTGGCAATGGGTGATACAAGATGGCGGAATTGGCTTCAAGATCGTAATGCCACACCGCCTCCATACTATTATTCCTCCAAGGTTTACACGATATTTTCCTGAGAGAACACCTCAGAAAACATGGGAATAGACACCAAGTTGAATGGAATAGGGGAAGA
Source organism: Eptatretus burgeri (assembly GCF_056783735.1). Classification (NCBI taxonomy): domain Eukaryota; kingdom Metazoa; phylum Chordata; class Myxini; order Myxiniformes; family Myxinidae; genus Eptatretus; species Eptatretus burgeri. The sequence goes on along the minus strand of NC_140966.1, from coordinate 42,176,478 downwards.
AATGGCCAAATTACACAGTTTTTTTTTTAATACCGCATACTTGCCTGAAAAAGATTAAAAGTCGCAATCATCCTAAAAACTCACCATGTTCCATACCTTCATTTACTTGGAATTTTTAGTCATTGATAAGGTAGAGCTCGAGGAACATAAAACAAGTGGTTTCATTTTTCTTGCAATTAGTGTGAGGTTTGCCCCCATTTTGGCTTAAATTTGACTGGACGAAGGTGAAGGTTATGTTTTCACCCCTTTCTGTCTTTGTTTGTTTTTGTCTGTTTGTTTGTGCGCAGAATATCTAAAAATTTGTGGACATATCCGGATGAAATTTTGTGGACATGTTGGCTGTGTGACCTGGACGAACTGATTAGATTTTGGTGAAGATCCGAATCCGGATGCGGATCTGATAATTTTTTATGTGATTCTTCATCATTGAGAGATGGGGTCAAATTAATATATCTTAACACGATATCTTAAAAAGTTGTGCACGGATTCGGATAAAACTTGGTGGACAGGTTGGGTGTGTCGCAAGGACGAATTGATTCAATTTTGGTGAAGATCCGAATCTGCATCTGGATACGAGGATTATTTAATTTTTAAAGGGACTCTACACCATTGAGAGATTGGGCCAAAAACGATGTAGTACTGTATAGCATGATATTGCAAAAATGTATTGAGCCCGATATGTTCTTGTGGATCAGGCATTGCATGGTGGAGGTGTGCACTCTACCGAGTGCCTTTCTAGTTTATTTGTAAGATGTGGAAACAACCAAGAGAATCAGATTTTGGGGAAAAAAAGAACATCTGTTGTGCCACAATCCCATTGTAGCACATGTACAGCATTATTTTGGCTATTCCTAGTGCAGAATATATGGCTGTACAACACCCATCACACTTTGAAGAAAGGACAGTTTAAATTAAGAGGGGAATTAGAAGCAGAAAGCATTGGATAAGAACAATAAAAACAAGTTCGAATTGCGAACATACCCCATGGGAGTTCATTCGTACAACTCCCAGGTGAGCGATAGCACGGACGACACGTAGTTTTTAAATTCGGTAAGATTTTCTTCGCATCAGAAAAAGAAACCAGAACACCTCACTCGAGTGAGGCTAGTTTCATATCATCATTTGCAACTTATTTTGCCCAGCGCATTTGATTTTCTTTTTTTAAATAATTTTAAGAAAATGGCCAAAAGGGCCGTTTCTCAGCTCCAAGGGGCCGGAATCGCACTTTGTGCTCAGTTAATGCCTGGGGAATGGTCTCTAGAATTTACCTGTCAAGTTTGGTTCGGTTCCGTCCATTAATAACCGAGAATAGCAATTTTAAGAAAATAGGCCAAAAGGGCCATTTCTGTGCCTAAAGGGCTGGAATTTCAGTTTTGGCTCAGTTATTGCCTGTGCATTTGTGTCTAGTATATGCCTGTCAATTTTCATCGAATTCTGTTCAAGAATAATGGAGAAATAGACATTCAAATGAACTGGACACAAGAAAAGGGAGAACGCGAGCGACGCTTAGACCCCGTGGGGTCTTTTGCAGACAAATGAGCATAACTTTGCAAGTTGCCTGGTAGATGATCACATTGGAGTAACTTATAATCAATTGCTAAACTAAACTCTATTAGGTACGGTGTTCAAATAGTTATACAAATTAGATGACTGCAATAGTCCAAGACAAGCTATAAATGCAGAACAATGAGAGGTAGGTGTAAATAAAAAATGTCCATTTGTATATTTTATTGTTATATAATAATAAAAAACTAGAAGGGCACTCGGTGGAGCGCATACCTCCGCCACGCAATGCCTGATCCATGAGAACATATCATGCCCAATACATTTTTGAACTAGAGGGGGAGCACTCGGTCGAGTGCAAAACACTCCGCCGCCAATACTGCTGGGTCACTAAAGTGAACCTGATATCCTATTCATTGTAGGTCAAAACGGATCAGACTCCACTGAACCACGATTGAATAAACTAAACCAGATCGACGCGCATGTAGAAATGGCAAAAAAAAAAATCAATTTTTTTAAGAAAGTTGCAAAAAAATTTTTTTTCTCTAACAATTTCTTTTTTTGGGGTGGGGGTTGGAAATCACTTAAAACGTGTACAAATGCAAAAAAAATTCAAATATTTTTCAAATGAAATCGAAATTTTTTTAAGAAAGTTGCAAAATTTGTTTTTTTTTTCTCTAACAATTTCTTTTTTGGGGGGGGGGGGTTGGAAATCACTTAAAACGTGTACAAATGCAAAAAAAATTCAAATATTTTTCAAATGAAATCGAAATTTTTTTGAAAAAAAGTTGCAAAATTTTCTGTTTTTTTTTTTTTTTTTTTTTTTTTTGGACCAAGTCCAAAATCTAATGGCATGATACTTGGACCATACCAAATCCTCCCACCAAGTTTTGTAAAAATCCGTCCAGGAGTTTTTCCGCAATACTGTTCACAAACAAACAAACACAGGGTGAAAACAGTAACCTCCATCCATCTTCGATGGCAGAGGTTAAATATCATGCACACAGTATTGTTTTTGGCCCTATCTCTCAATGGTGAAGAAGCACTTTAAAAGTTAAACGTCTGAAGACGACAATGGTTCACGAGCAGTATTTGATGATGTAGATTGTTTCAGAAGTCAAGGATGAGACAATGTGATAATTTTTGACCAAGTTATAAAAATGATCAACATGATGTGGTACGAGTGACAGGTTATGAGCTGCAAAATGTCGAAAACCCGGTTTCGTTCAACAACTTTCAAAATATGACCTTTGCATAACCTTTAAAGGTCCCAAAACAATGTTGTGGACATTAAAATAAGGAAACAGGATACGTGCTACAGCTTATTGGAGTTAGTTCGTCGAAGGTCGAAAACCCGGTACGATCCCCACAACTTTGAAAATTTGACCTTTGTGAACTTTAAAGGTCAAAGGTCAAGGATTATGACCTTTGGTGCAAAACTTCCTCTGGAACATTCCAGGAACAATATAACGTCATATAGGCTATATGGCATTTCGCACTCCTCGGTTATCCATACTTTGATGAAATCAGCATAAAAACAAACTTTAAGGGGGCGCCATGGGCAAGGTGTTCGAGATAGAGCAAAATGGTTTCAAGACTTGAGGTGGGGAATGACCTCAAGATTATGCATAAAAAATATTGTCATCCTCGCTCTCAAAGTTTGGGCGGTCGTTTGATTTTTATGTCAAAATTCGAAATTTTCTAAGTTTGTGACCTTGACCTTGGGACGAAAATGAAAAATCGAGCTCCGTGGGGCTATGCAGGTGCCATTGGGCTAACCAAATACCGAAACCCCTGCCAGATTCGACAAACCCCTCGGAGAAGATGGATTTTTATGTCAAAATTCGCAATTTTCTAAGTTCGTGACCTTGTGACCTTGACCTTGGGACGAAAATGAAAAATAGAGCTCCGTGGGGCTATGCAGGTGCCATTGGGCTAACCAAATACCGAAACCCCTGTCAGATTCGACAAACCCCTGAGGAGAAGATGCAAATTGAAATTGGCTACCCCCTAAAAACACATTTTTTTGGGCGTGGCTCCGCCCATAATGGGCGCACCACACCCATTCTCAGGAAAACACAACTAGATCATGATATAAACCTCCCACCAACATTTTATCAGGATCGGATCAAAACCCACGGAGCTATGCTCGGGACAGACAGACAGACACACAGACACACACACCAATAACGAATATAGTGGTCACTTATTTTTTCGTGAAAATATTTTTTCGTGAACTAATAATTCTCGTATCCAGATCCGGATCTTCACCGAAATCGAATCAATTAGTCTTTGCGACACACCCAACATGTCCACCAAGTTTTGTCCGAATCCGTCCACAACTTTTTGAGATATCGTGCTATATATACTTTTTAGCCTCATCTCTCAATGGTGAAGAATTAAATCGCTTAAAATTTTTTAGTCATTGGATCCGGATCTGGATCTTCAAGAAAATCTAATCAGTTCGTCCTGGTCACACACCCAACCTGTCCACAAAATTTCATCTGGATCTCTCCCCAACTTTTTAACCTCCGCCATCGAAGATGGATGGAGGTTACTGTTTTCACCCCTGTCTGTTTGTTCGTTTGTGAACAGTATTACGGAAAAACTCCTGGACGGATTTCGATGAAACTTGGTGGGGGGGATTATATTTGGTCCAAAAAAAAAACTTAGAAAATTTTGCAACTTTTTTTCAAAAAAAATTTCGATTTTATTTGAAAAATATTTGAATTTTTTTTTTTGCATTTCTGCATGTTTTAAGTGATTTCCAACCCCCGCAAAAAAATTTGTTAGAGAAAAAAAAACTTAGAAATTTTGCAACTTTTTTTTCAAAAAAATTTCGATTTATTTTTTTTTATTTTTTTTGGCATTGCTACATGCGCGTCAATCTAGTTTAGTTTATTCAATCGTGGTTCAGTAGAGTCTGATCCGTTTTGACCTACAATGAACAGGATATCAGGTTCACTTAAGTGACACAGCAGTATTGGCGGCGGAGGTTTTGCACTCTACCGAGTGCTCCCCCTCTAGTTGAGATATCCTATGCACAGACAAACAGACAGAAAGGGGTGAAAACATTACCTCCTTCACCTTTGGTGGTGGAGGTAAGTACTGGATTATCATGAGCATCTCATAAGCATAATTTTTGATTTTCTTGCTATCATCATTCTGGATTAGTCTATTGCAGGATGAAGGTCTCCCCCAACTCCACATTGAGGGTGTTTGGCATACTTAACCACGCTTGCCAAGTTAACTTGGGAAGGAATATCATATTTATTCAACGATAACTCGCCTACTCCGCATAAGACACCTTGGGATCTTTAAGGTCCACCAACGACCATTGCTGACAGAAGTGTCCTCTGGCTTCACACCTTGATGAATCGCCATGCATGCGAAAAACAAGGCTGACAGTTTTATTCCTGGGCCCAGATTAAAACCTCGGCTAGACTACTCAAACGGTGAGTGCACATACTTCTTGATGATCCTGCTAGCCCCATGCTACAGGTAAACAACTTTATAATTTGATATTATCACTAATTTGCCATCAATCCTTCCTCAACATCTTTAACCTCCACCATCGAAGATCGGAGGTTACTGTTTTCACCCCTTTCTGTTTGTTTGTGAACAGTATTACGGAAAAACTCCGACGGATTTCGACGAAACTTGGTGGGGGGATTAGGTCTGGTCCAAGGATCATGCCATTAGATTTTGGACTTGGTCCAAAATCCAATATGGCCGTGATTGCGGGCAATTTGAAAAAAATATTTGAATTTTTTTTGCATTTCTACATGTTATAAGTGATTTCCAACCCCCCCCCCCAAAAAAAAAAAATTGTTAGAGTAAAATAAAATAAAATGTAACTTTTTTTTCAACAAAATTTCGATTTTCTTTTTTTGCATTTCCACATGTTATAAGTGATTTCCAACAAAAAACATGCCAAAATTATAATTGCGGCTGATTTTGGAACTTCAGGTGGATATACCCAAGTAAAATCAATTTCTGTCTCAAGGAATCTAGTTATGACGAATGAAGTGAGTATGTAAAAAGGAAAGTTGCAAACTATAACTCTGTGAACACTGTTGACGTCAAATTGAATGAATAGGATATCAGGTTCACTTGAGTGACCTCGCAGTATTGGCGGCGGAGGTTTTGCACTCTACCGAGTGCTCCCCCTCTAGTTTTGTGCTGTAATGTTTTACCTTCAAACTCTACTGACCGTAGCTTGGCAACTGGCACGCATTGATCGCAGTATGATGAACAGCTCCGTAATGTCAGTTTGTGCTCAAACTTAGATTTGCACTTGCTTTTACTCTTATGGAATTAGTTGGTTGATTAATAATGCAAGTGTTTTTATAACATTTTTTTTTTCATTTAAGCAAAGCATTTCATAACTTTCTCTTTCTTTTTTTTTTTTTTAAAATGATATTGAAGTCTGGAATTATTTGTTGTCTTTATTGCAGCAGTTGGAAAACGAAAATAATCTTTAATGTCTGAGCATTTGTAATATCTCAAGTTTGTCATTTTGTCTTTCTTTTGCTTGTATTGACTTGAACTTTCATCTAAGATTACCTGAAAGTCTAACCGGACTCTGCCTGGCATAATAAACGTTAGAGAGTCTGCTCTGAGTCTGGGAGATTGGTGGTTCGGTTCTGACCCGAGCTGAGTTGCATCAAATTATTTAAAGATGGTACCTGCTGCTTCCTTACAGAACATTCAGCATTTGGAGGATAGGGCACTACCAAACCCTGTGGGTTGATTTCCTTTTGGGTTTGAGGGGTTGTGGGGGGAAGGGGCAGACTTAACCCCATTATTACCCGACTGATTGCAGAGAGAAAGTGATATTGGAACACGCTGTGACTGGTACCCAGAGTGCCCCAGTAAGTTGTCGCATCTTACCTTCGTGCCTTCGGGCTTTGATGATGTTGAAAAAAATAAAATAGGAAAAGATAATGCTTTTGAATGGGGAATGATCTGAGATGGTGGTGAACAGCTGTCTTGAACACCTGGAAGGAAGAATGACATTGAAGAGAATATGAAAGTTGGTTCCACAGGTGGGAAAAAGAAGAACAAATGAGTGGAGGTGTGCAGTGGTTCAGGATTTTGTAAGTTTTATCAGAAGAGAGTTGCTGGTAGACCGTGTGCACCCTGCAGAAACCTGGGGGTGAGGGGTGGACGACAGGGCACAGAAAGGGCAGAGGGTGGCCAATGGCACCTATATTGAAGTTGTAGATCTTCTCTGACATGCAGAGCAATTACAATAGCCCCTCCTTTCCCTTCGGGGAACTGGTGAGTCTAATAAGTTGTGCTGCTTCCCCATCTTCATTACCCTTTCAGTAATCATGCTCTGCTTATTTATCTTGTCAATTATTTATTCTTCTAACTTTTCCTTATGCCTGGTGTTGGCTTAATGGTTAGGGTGGTGGGCTTTGGATTCAAGGGTCCTGAGTTCAAATCCTGTGTCGGAGTGGTGATCCGTCCAGGATTGTGCCCAATAGCCAAGGAGACTGCTTAGGCAGCACCAACACTCTGCACAGAGTATGGTCCCAATCTCCTCCTCCTAACTTTTCCTTGCACCTTCTGCTTATCCTTTAAAAAAAAAGTTCTTTGCAGTCTGGCCCATGAAAGCTGAGTTGTGCTGTGCAGGGTGATTCAGATTGTGTCATGTTGTCAGCCTGCCTCCCTCACCTCACCTCCCCCCCAACCCACTCTGCATCTACACCATCCTTTTGGTCTTGAAATGGATTTTAATGAATATTTAATATCCTGTTTCATCAAAGGTTTCAACCGGGATGTTCAAAGCACATTGTTTCATTGATGTGTTTTTTTTTTTGTCTCACCTCTGATCAATTTATTCCATGAACTTGTTTAGCTGTGATCTTGGGATGGTTAATTATAAATGTGATCTCTTTCCTGCCTATGTAACCTGCCAACTCGATGATTATATTTACCAACAAGCTGTCTAACCAATCACCTCCATTTGTCTTGCCACGTGACTCATTGGTGCAATATGCCCTCCCTGTTCAGAGCAAGGTAGGTGCTGATGTGAGTCAGGTGAGGCATTGCTGTTCAGTGACGTAATTTGAGTTGTCTGGTAATATCGTTACTAATATATAAGAAACCTCTTTGTTTGTTTTTATTTTGTGTTTTGTTATTTTTTTTTTTTCTTTCCGAACCGAATGATTAAGCTTTCTTGTTTGTGATTAATTCTTCACCTTTTCTTCTTCTGGCTTTTCTTATTTTCTATCCTTTCCTATCTTCCGTTATATCTGATGGTGTGGTTTGTTTGTTTTTTTCCTATTGTTTCCATTTTTAAGGTTTTTGTGGTTTTGTTTAGTATAGAGATTCCAAGCTCATGGAAGAGCGAGAACACTGAACGGATCAGGACGCAACAGAACAAAAGGAACAGTGGAGTGAGTGGGGAAACGCCAACGGCAGAGTTTAAGGACAAAAGAGAGGGATACTTGGACAAACAATGGGTGTGGTGAGGAGTTAGGTGTAGGAAAGGATGCATGGGGTGTACAGGATGGATACATTAAGTAGACTTTTGAGAAAGAGAAAAATTGGAAACTTGGATGGGGATAGGCTTGGGGTGGGGGTGCAAACAAACCTGGGTGGGGGGAAGAAAGCATTGAAAGTTTCCAAATCTTTATTTGTGCAAACTAACCTCGGTGAAACAAAGCACCACACACAGGGTCCAAGACCTGAAAGGAGGAGAGAGAGAGAAGTCAGAGACCGCTGGACCTGTTTGTGATGGGACAATGATTAAGCCTGTGGACTCGGTTTCATCGTGGGAGATTCCAATGATCTTGAAGGCCTTGGTGTCAAGCTGAGCAAGCTGTGAGGCAAGGGAGCCAGCCCCTGAGTGTAGCGCAATACACCAAGCTGTGGATCAAGGCCTTGTAAGTGGATAGGAATTAAGGTGTGCCAAGGAATGACTTTGTATGACGGGCGATGCCCAGTCAGCGGCTGCTTTTGGAGGAAAATTTGGAAATGTGGTTTGCCCAAGAATGATCATGACTGATAGTGGGACCCAGGACTTTGAATGTCTGAACTTCCTCAATAGGGTTGTTAAGAAAGTAGATAGGAGGCTTTGCCATGTGGTCCTTTTGGAGAGAGTGTGTAAGAGTGTGAGATTTGTCAGGATTGAAAGACAGATGGTGCAATTCAATTGTAAGGGTTTCCCCCTTTCCTCTGCAGAGTCACGTGTCATGTGTGCTATCAGATGAGGATATTGGGAGCTGTCGATCTACTTTTAGATGAATGCCAAGGATTTCAGAAGACAATGGGCACATTAACACATGAGATTTGATCGTTGCATGCGTGTCATTGATTAAACTTTTTTTTTGAGCAGTCGTGGCTTGATCGTAGATTTCTTCTCTGGACAGTTTTATAATCCTCTACTGGACAGCGACATTTTCCAAAGCTTAATCATTTGTGCAAAATTGAGAATCGCAGGTCGCTAGATTGGGAAATCTCTAACAAAAAAAAAATTCCTGAGATATCTCCACGGCATTGATCTTTACGAATGTTAATAACTGAATTTCAGGATATGTAGTGTGGAGAGGAGGTAAATTGCTAATACAGAACAGCTACAGAACCAACTGTCTTTTTGTCTCATTGTACGGCAGGCACAGAGCTGTCTGCAAACCAGGACGAGGAAACGGAACATGAGACATTCCAGATGGAGATGGAGCAGGATTCCCAGCGCTTTGCTTTCCGTACATTCTCAGGAAAATATTGGGTCTTGGGACCTGGTGGGATCCAGGCGTCCATCAGCCAGCCGTGAGTCAGCAGTATTTTATCTGCACCCATATTTTGTTTTCCCCTCTGTTTTGACTTGCTGGGTGGACTGCTAATGTGGTCACTTGAAAAAAAAAAAAAAAAAACCACCCAGAATTGTATTCAGAATGTAAAATTGCAAGGACTCGCTCTTCCATGAGCTTCCATCTTGTGGAGACAAAAATATAAAAGTGTTTACCTGATGAACAGCTCCAAATCGTTAATATTTAATTCGACGACATGTCGTCTCTCTTGTCATTAGTGTTTTCACAATAGTTGGACATCTGCTTGTTGAAACATAACGTTTTGTTTTGTTATTTTTCGCAATGAAACTTTAATGAACATCTTTGTGAGTCAAATTTAATGTTCAGGCTAAGAGCAGTTTATTGCCCTTTTGTAGCTTTTTAATTTTTTTTGTATCTTGATAGAGAGAGAGAGAGAGAGAGCTGTAATTTCTTGCCTCGGTGGTTTTGTCTGTTCAAATTTTTCCAAATCGCAACGACTTCAACTGAGCGGTTATGGTTTGTGCAGGAATAAGGACTCGTGGTTCGACATGGAGTGGCATGGTAGGCAAGTGGCTCTGAAAGCTCCCAACGGGAAATACGTGGCTCCGCGCAAGAATGGCCAGCTTGCAGCGCAGGCTGACATTGCAGGTAAATAAATGGACGGTACTGATGAGGACATTGCAGTAGGAGATGTGCTCTGGAGGAAATTTGAATGTAAACGAAGCAACGAACGTGATATGTGTGTTATATACATTCCTGATTTTTTGTTGAAGGTAGAACACAGATGAAGCACGGGTCCACGTTGCTAAGAGGCTTTGGAGTCGCCGGTTCAAATTTAAGGTGGAGGGAAAAGGGAGTTCTGTGTAATGTTTTGCAATTTTTTTTTTTTCTTCTTTAGTCCGAACTATTGTCAGAAGTGACCAAGATCCTGTTTGGGTTTATCTTGTTGCTTTCGTGTTGGGACGTTTGGTGAAGTGAGCTTGTTCAGCAAAATTGTTTGCCAGATGGCGAACCAGCAACGTACTGGTGATTTGGGTTGAATTTGAGGAAAATGATCTCGTTCTAGTTGCGTTTTATATCGGTTCATATGATGTAAATTTCCATCTAGCTGCTAGCACATGCTTTCCTTGATAAAATATTAATGAAAAACAGTTCATGGTCATGGCTTGACATGGATTTTCTTCTCTCAACAGTGATCTGAGGCTCATGGAAGAGCTGACACATGCATCTCATACAGGGTAAGGGCATTAGGAGGTGTGAATTCATTTTACATTAATTACAAGAGGATCAGAAAAATGTACCCAGTATATAGGATAGGGCTGGCAGGATTGCCTCGAGATTCACATACTCGCCTCTAATCCGTCTATCATTGGTTTGAATCCCGACTCAGCTATAAACCGCTATCCTGGTGTTTCACAGGCAGGGTGATTCATCAATGTATGTGCCGTCTCTCGGACGGACATTAAACTGGGCGTCCGGACCGCCGGCATTAGTTGGTGGACGTTAGATCCCACAGTGTCCTTCGTCAAGAGTGGGCGAGCCATCGTCTGGATGATGGCTGAATTCTAAATTCCTTCCTCAACTGACACAAGGACGCTACAATGGCAAACCACCCGGTTATATCCCTTGCCAAGAAACTGCTTCGGCAGCACCGACACTGTCACGGAGTATGGTACATGAGCGATCGGAGATATGAACCTGGATCCCAGCATTGAGCTATAATGGGCTCAAATGGGAACGCCATACATGATTTGTAACAATGCTGAATGGTAATGTTTGTAACAGTGTTTTGTGTGTGCTGCCAAGGTTGGATGTGGTTTGGCTTCGCAGTGACATGTTCTTGCATTGCAAGCCAAGGTGGAAGTGTGGTGGACTGTGGCAAACAAGATTGGGCAAGATGAGGCAACTTCACATGTCTAGCATTTTCTTGGATGACTTTCACCTTGGCTCTATTAGATCATAACGTCAGGATCATTTTAAGAGGCTCTTTTCAGGTACCTGTGGGGGTCTTTTGTCATTTCAGGTTAAACTCCATGAAAAAAAAAAATACATAAAAATCTCAATCCTTTTCATATATTCAACTTGATCAACAAACTGCACAAGACGGCTCACCATGCTGATGGTTGGTAGTGGAACGTCGTGTCATTGACTGCAGTGTTAGGCTATGGCCATAGGCAGAACCCCTGTATTTGGCAGGGATTTCGGGCAGTTTTGGTCTGATCGGCGAATTAGAAACCTTAATGGGTTTGGCAATTTGTCACACGGAAGGACGTTGTAAGAGGATGAGAAAATTATTTATTGGAAAGTTAGAGATTCACCAGGATACGATACACCGTAGACTCTGACGAATATTGCAGGAAACAGTGCGGACGACAAGAAGAGACTGCTTGTCTGATGTTGTTTCGGAGAAATGAAGAGTCTGCATTGCTTATCCATGCAGTGTTGTGTGAGTTTACACATTTTAAAACCGACTCGCTCTCAAATCTTTTCTTGTGATTGTAAAAGGGAACTGGTGGAAGCTGCAAAACCCAAGGTTCAGGAGGTGTCACAGATGAATTATCTGTTGGGAAGGGAAAGCATTGACTGTTTGTGACCGGGAAATTTTTCTTCATTTCTTGGATCAAGAACCCAGGATTTAGTATTTTTTTATTATAGGATTTATTAATGATTGTGGACTCACCCGATAGCTCAAAGCTTGTCGACACACCACTTAGTTGACTCGTCTGCATTCAGTCATGAACGTGCTGTCATGATAGTGCTTTGAAGGCCCGGCATTGCAAAATATATCCTTCTGGAGGACCGACTGTCCAAACGAATGGTACTTGCTTGTGGACGATGGAGAGCCAAGTAATTTATGAAAACGTCAGGCCATTGTGTAATGGTACAATCAATTGATTCTCGGTTTCTGCCAATTGATCGTCTGCTGGAAATGCAGTGACCCACCCTGCAGTTGGATTCCAAGCGAAGACACTGCTTTGGCAGAATTTTTTTTTCCCCGGTAGATGCACGTTTGTGTGCGACTCACTCACTCACTCACTCACTGATATTCATGTTCAAGACCTTCTGGGTGATGTAGAAAGCTGGATTTTTGCGTGCTCATGGACATCAAAGCCGATCCACCGGCAAAAATCACAGAACCCTTGGAATGCACCCATAAATGAAAATATATATAAATTAAAAAAAATTAATGCAGGTGAGTGACCCCAGCCAATTGGGAAGCACGGTAATGTTGCATGCCAATGGACATCGAAGCCGACACACTGGGAAACATCACAGAACCGTTGGAAAGCATCCATAAATGAAAATATAAATAAATGCAGGTGAGCGACCCCAGACAATGGGGAAGCATGGTTCATTATTGCTTACAATGTGTAAGCATACCACACTCGTTTACACACACACACACACACACACACACACACACACACACACACACACACACACACACACACACACACACACACACACACACACACACACACACACACACACTCGATCTCGCAGACCTTTTCTTGTAGAACCTTGTCTGCTTTTTACCAATTGGTTTGTTGGCTCTGGGATTTTATTTTATAGGTGAGGTGGAGAAGTTTGTACTGAAGATTATTAATCGCCCGCTGCTGGTTTTGCGGGGAGAATATGGCTTCATGGGAGTGCGTAAAGGCTCACCGGCTTTGGACGGAAACAGATCCTCCCACGATGTGTTTCAGCTGCATTTCGCTGACGGTGCTTACACCATACAAGGTGCCCTAGCATTGTTTTTTTGTTGTTTTGTATCCTTCAGCTTTGTCTGCATCCCCATAGAACAACCGTTTCCTTCCTGAAATATTCATCATTTCCCAGGCTGATCACGTGCATCCTTTGTCCTCAATCGTCCTCCATAATCTCCGATACCTCTCCTCTTGAACTCTACCCTATTCCTCAAGCAGATGGTGCTGGGCGTAGTTGGGTTGTGGATGATCAAGGTGCTGTGAGCCTCGGGCCTGATGGGACGCCATTCCTCCTCCAACTCTGCAATAATGGGCGCCTTGCGTTGCAAGCGCCCAACGGGCGTTACGTTGGCAGTGACCAAGCCGGGCGTGTCACGGCCAATGGCGAGGAGCCAACTGGTGCCAATACCTGGGAGTTTTAATTTTGGGGAGTCGGTGGGGCCTGGGTTGTCTTTTGGATTCCTCAGGCTGGGTGGTTGCATTTACCTATCGGTGCATAGCATTCCACAATTGAGATGTGGAATCTAGATGTTTTGATATTTAGGATTTTTCTTTTGCTTCGTGCAAATATGGTTTTAGGAATAATGGTAATGATTAACTGTCTCTATCAAGGTCCAAATGCCAGTGTTAACAAATATTTTTGCACCCAAATGGCCATATTGTTTTGGGATTTTACAGCTAATGCTGTTAAAAAGCCTCATTTTTTTCAATTTAATATAAGCCATAATGTTCTGATGGTTGTTGTAACGATGATAATGATTGGTTGATTTCCATCCGGTCTGCTTCATCTTCCTCATCTGTTTAATCTTCTGTCAAAGCGCCGCATATCCTATCTTGACCTGCAGCGGGTCGATGGTGATGGGAAGCGAGTTGGGTGTGCCTGAGCGGTGAGGAAACATCTGCATAAGCAGCCTGAATTGGAATTGCTTACAGTAATGTTTTTAAAGCACGAATTGCCCACTAAGTTTTCTTCTCACCATAAATGCATTATGAGCGTTGTGTGCCTTTTTTTTTCTTCTTTTTCTTGCAGTTTCCATGTACTGTACTGATTTTCCTACTTTCTGCCATTTTATTTTTGTTGTTGCAAAGGCCGAGTGCAGTGGCGGCTGTGGTATCGTGTGAACCAGCCTCTTGTAACGTGCCAGATATCTGAAATGAAGAGCAGAGGAAAAACAAAACCCCGCTCATGCTTTCTTATCCTTGTCATTTATTTGTCAGGCGGCAGCTGCTGTGCTCACGTCCGGTTCAACTCGCTGAAAATAAAAATATAAGGGGAATCTCCCCCAAACAAGTCCTGCTCGTTCAGGCCAGCTGCTGAGTGGTTGGCTTTTGCAGCGGCGATGCGTTTAATGTAACCTTGCTCCTGGTGCAGCTGGTCTCCATTTTAGCAACAATTCCTCTTTCCTTCTTGAAGTACAATGCATTGTTATAATCTTGCACCAATATTATCTCATGATGCTCAACCTTCAAAAGGCTCTGTGTCCATATTTATTTCATTTCAACACATGCTTGTTCAATCAGTAGGCCTCCACTCACTGGCATAGTTTTGTCAAGCTTTTGCGGGTAAACAGTGCCAACTGAAATGACCTCCTGCTGCCAGTCCCAAAGGCTCCAGAAGTATCCGGTTTCTGCCAACTCCATGTATGGTGTTTACCAAGGAACGATTTGAGCGTCTCTCACTAACGATCGTGGCTGCTTCGTCTGGTTTGGAACAATGAAATCCTTTGTCTTCAATTTGCGTGCTGTGTCTTCCTTGTACGTGTTTGTGAGTCACTCGCTTGGATAAAATATATGAAAGTCATTGCAACAGTCATTTGGTTCTCGACTTGCTATGCATCACATCCAGCTGTAAGCTTATCAAGTGAGTGAACAACAGACAAGACTTGACTTTCGAGCTGCATTAATTTACTGCAGCCCTTGTGGCCGTGAGGTTTTTGACCTTTTCATCATAAACCACCGTTGACCTGATCAGTCGTGAGTGATTCCACAAAAAAGAAATGTTTAACTGGTAAATGGTGTCATAAATGAAGAATTATTGATCTTTCCTTGACTTTAACATTTTCCCCTTTTGGGGGTCAGTGGGATATGTGCAGGGCATAGTGGGGTTTTGGATGATCAAGGTGCTGTGAGCCTTGGGGCTGAAGGGATGCCATTCCTCCCAACTCTGCTGGGTGCTAGCAAGAACATGCAGTGCCCCTGATACCAGTAAGCTGGTACTCGTTTTGCCCCGATCTCTCGGAAGGATGACAGGCTGAGTCAACCCACCTGGTGTTATTTCAACATTTGACAGGGACTCGATCTCAAGATCTTAAGCCAACACCTGGCTTACAGGGGGCATAGCATCAGTTGCACAGCCAAACTCCCAGGAATGATGCAACCAACAGCCACAGTCTGCATGCAAAATAATTTGCACGTTTCAGATAGTGTAAATTTCAATGCAACCTTGTCTTCCACCTCCCCTACTCTGCCTCTTCATCAGCATGTACCTCATCATTGGTTTGTTTGTTTCGTTTATGAATTACTGTGATGGTCATCGATACATGTAAGGGGGAGGTGTATGAAGTCTGCGTCACTGATTTGATTTTCATTCATATTTATACTTTCACATTTACATTTGAATTGCTTCAAAGCATGATTATGGAGTGAAATGTTTGGAGGTCAGTGTGGGAAATTAATTACTTCAAGGAAGCATTGATTTTGTAAACTCGAGGGGGAGCACTCGGAAGAGTGCAAAACCTCCGCCGCCAATACTGCGAGGTCACTCAAGTGAACCTGATATCCGATTCATTCAATTTGACGTCAACAGTGCTCACAGAGTTATAGTTTGCAACTTTCCCTTTTACATACTCAATTAATTCGTCATAACTAGATTCCTTGAGACAGAAATTGATTTTACGTGGGTATATCCACCTGAAGTTCCAAACTCAGCCACAATTATAATTTTGGCATGTTTTTGTTGGAAATCACTTATAACATTGTAGAAATGCAAAAAAAAATCATAATTGTTAAAAAAAGTTGTAAATTTTTTTTTTCTCCAACAGTTTTTTTTTGGGGGGGGGTTGGAAATCACTTAAAACATGTCGAAATGCAAAATAAAAAATAAAAAAAAATCAAATATTTTTTCAAAATGACCACCATAGCGGCCATATTGGATTTTGGACAAAGTCCAAAATATAATGGCATCGTTGGACCATACCTAATCCCCCCAACAAGTTTCGTCGAAATCCGTCGAGGAGTTTTTCCGAAATACTGTTCACAAACAAACAAACTTGAGGGGGAGCACTCGGTCGAGTGCAAAACCTCCCCCGCCAATACTGCTTGGTCACTCAAGTGAACCTGATATCGCCTTCATTCAATTTGACATCAACAGTGCCCACAGAGCAACTTTCCCTTTTACTTTTACATACTCCATTCGTCATAACTAGATTCCTTGAGACAGAAATTGATTTTACGTGGGTATATCCACCTGAAGTTCCAAAATCAGCCGCAATTATAATTTTGGCATGTTTTTTTTTTGTTGGAAATCACTTATAACATGGAGAAATGCAAAAAAAATATCGAAATTTGGTTGAAAAAAAAAGTTGCAAAATACTTTTTTTTTCTCTAAATTTTTTTTTTTTGGGGAGGGGGGGTGGAAATCACTAAAAACATGTAGAAATTCAAAAAAAAAATTCAAATATTTTTTCAAAATGGCCGCCATATCGGCCATATTGGATTTTGGACCGAGTTCAAAATCTAATGGCATGATCCTTGGACCATACCTCATCCCCCACCAAGTTTCGTCAAAATCCGTCGAGGAGTTTTTCCGTAATACTGTTCACAAACAAACAAACAGAAAGGGGTGAAAAGAGTAACCTCCGATCTTCGATGGCGGAGGTTAACGAGAGGGGGAGAACTCGGGAGAGTGCAAAACCTCCGCTGCCAATACTGCTGGGTCACTCAAGTGAACCTTATATCTTATTCGTTAAATATGATGTCAACAGTGCTGAGTTATAGTTCTTTTCTCCAACATTTTTTGGGGGGGAGGGGGAGGGGGTTGGAAATCACAAAAAACATGTAAAAATGCAAAAAAAAAAAATCGAAATTTTGTTGAAAAAAAAGTTGCAAATTTTTTTTTCTCTCAATTTTTTGGGGGGGGTTGGAAATCACTTAAAATATGTAGAAATGCAAAAAAAAAAATTTTCTCCAAAAATTTTGGGGGGGTGGAAATCACTTAAAACATGCAGAAATGCAAAAAAAAACTTTTTTCTCTAACAATTTTTTGGGGGGGGGTAAATTTTTTGGGGGGGTTGGAAATCACTTAAAACATGTAGAACTGCAAAAAAATATATTTTTTTCTCTAACAATTTTTTGGGGAGGGTAACAATTTTATTTGGGGGGGGGTTGGAAATCACTTAAAACATGGAGAAATGCAAAATAATTTTTTTTCCTCTAAATTTTTTTGGGGAGGTTGGAAATCATTTAAAAAATGCAGAAATGCAAAAAAAATTCTTTTTTCTCTAACAATTTTTTTTTGGGGGGGGGGTAACAATTTTTTGTGGGGGTTGGAAATCACTTAAAACATGCAGAAATTTCTCCATTTTTTGGGTGGGGGGGTAAAAAAAAATTTCTCTAACTTTTTTGGGGGGGGGGGACCAAGTTCAAAATTTAATGGCATGATCCTTGGACCATACCTAACCCCCCCTCCCCCACCAAGTTTCATCGAAATCTGTCGAGGAGTTTTTCCGTAATACTGTTCACAAACAAACAAACAGAAAGGGGTGAAAACAGTAACCTCCGTCCATCTTCGATGGCGGAGGTTAACAAGAGGGGAGCACTCGGGAGAGTGCAAAATCTCCGCCGCCAATACTGCTGGGTCACTCAAGTGAACCTTCTGTCTTATTCATTAAATATGTCAACAGTGCTGAAAGTTATAGTTCTTTTCCCCAACATTTTTTTTTTGGGGGGGGGGGGTTGGAAATCACTTAAAACATGTAAAAATGCAAAACAAAAAAATTTTCTCAAATAATTTTTTTTGGGGGGGTTGGAAATCACTTAAAATATGTAGAAATGCAAAAAAAAATTTTCTCGAACAATTTTTTTGGGGGAGAGGTAACATTTTTTTGGGGGGGGGTTGGAAATCACTTAAAACATGTAGAAATGCAAAAAAAAAATTATCTATTTTTTTTGGGGGGGGGGGTAAAAAAAAATTTGGGCGGAAGTTGGAAATCACTAAAAACATGTAGAAATGCAAAAAATTCCCTTTTTGGGGGTGGGTAAAAAAAATTTTGGGGGGTTGGAAATCACTTAAAACATGTAGAAATGCAAAAAAAAAAATTCTCAAACTAATTTTTTTGGGGGGGGGGTAAAAAAAAATTTGGGGGGGTGGGAAATCACTTAAAACATGCAGAAATGCAAAAAAAAAATTTTCTCTAAATTTTTTTGGGGGGGGGATCAAGTCCAAAATTTAATGGCACGATCCTTGGACCATACCTAACCCCCCCCCACCAAGTTTCGTCGAAATCCGTCAAGGAGTTTTTCTGTAAAACTGTTCACAAACAAACAAACAAACAGAAAGGGGTGAAAACAGAAACCTCCATCCATCTTCGAAGATGGCGGAGGTTAACTCAAGGGGGAGCACTCGGGAGAGTGCAAAACCTCCGCCGCCAATACTGCTGGATCACTCAAGTGAACCTTATATCTTATTCATTAAATATGTCAACAGTGCTGAGAGTTATAGTTCTTTTCTCCATTTTTTTTTTGGGGGGGGGGGCGATTTGGAAATCACTTAAAACATGTAAAAATGCAAAAAAAAATTTTTTTCAAACAATTTTTTTTGGGGGGGGGTTGGAAATCACTTAAAACATGTAGAAATGCAAAAAAAAAAAAAAATTCTCAAACAATTTTTTTTGGGGGGGGGTTGGAAATCACTTAAAACATGTAGAAATGCAAAAAAAAAATTTTTCTCTAACAATTTTTTATGGGGGGGGACCAAGTCCAAAATCTAATGGCATGATCTTTGGACCATACCTAACCCCCCCCCCCCCACCAAGTTTCGTCGAATTCCGTCGAGGAGTTTTTCCGTAATACTGTTCACAAACAAACAAATAAACCATCTTGCCAAAAGGTGACCACGTGTGACTTCTTTGAGGTCACACTGAGGTGAACAGAGCTGCTATCCGCCAGGAGCGACTCCTTGAGGAATATCTGCCAACGAGAGATTTCGATGAGAATCGTTCTCCAGAGTAACCATGAAAAATATGCTTTTGCCTCATAACGTCACCAAATGACGTCATAATGTCTCAAGCTTGACATATCTAGAAAGCACTCATCGAGCTGTTCAATTTGAGGTACTACACGATATGGTTCCTAAAACTTGAAAATTTGACCGTGGGGTCAAATATGTTTGACCTCAGGTGCTAACCATGAAGGTCAAGGCCAATCTTCCGGTTCCGGTTTTGAGCGGCAAGAGGTCTTCGGGGCTCCCTGCTGACGTTCTCAAAGTTAAGTTCCGGTTGTTATTTGTCCCGTTTTAACTGTTTAATTTTCTCACCAACATGTTAATGTGTGTTCCTAGTTCGGTTTTGTTTCAAAAATCGTGCTATTTTGTGAGTATTTATGTCGACGTTCTTACCTGGTGTTTGAGGCCTAGTCCTAGGCTTGAGGCCTACCGGTTCCACTCGGTGTTCGATCGTTTTTTTTGTTTGTTTGTTTGTTTTTTCTCCCCATTACCTTCAATTTCTATCCTCCCCATTACCTTCAATTTTCATCCTCCCCATTTTCCAAACATCCCCCATTCTCCCAACTAATCTCTTTCTTATCTCAAAAAAAAAAAAAAATACCCAACAACAACAACAACAACAACACGCTCACCTTCTCCCGATTCTGCTACTTCTTCTTCCTCTTAACTTCCTCCTCGTCTTCCTCGATTTCTTTTTTTTTTACACTTGCATGACCTAATCTGTTGAACTCTCTCATACATTAATATTAACAACAAAAACGATCTTATAATGCTTCATCTTCCTCTCTCACACATGTGGTACTCTTTACTGTTTCACAATGCACTACTCTTCTGCTATTTTAACAGACTGCTCTCATTTCGACCTCTCCTTCATTCCTTGCCTAAAAAATCCAACTATTACAGCGCTTCTTCTCTCCATTCTCTGAATTCGCCTTCATTGCATCCATCAAGAATTGTGTTAAATCGCATCTCTGACCTAAAACTTTTAAAAACCACAGTTTGCCATGGATGCTCGCTTTCCATCAACCATTCTTTCTTTCCAACTTCAGTGCCAACTCACCCTCCTCACCCCTCACTCTCACTCTCAAAGCAACCATCCCACTCTTCTCCCTCCAAGCCTCCCTCTCACCTCTTTCAAAAATTCCCCCCTCACCTTTCTCCCACCTTTCATCCCCCTCACTCTTCCTTCTCTAAGTTGGGCCCCCTCTCAACCACCAACCTGCCTCCCTCCACTGCCCTCTCACCTCCATCTCTTCACTCCACCTCCTCAAATCCTCAACTGCCATCTTCCTTGTCTCTTGTCCCCCCTCTCTCTCAGCACCACAGAGCCTTTTCTCCTCCTCATTCGGCCCCCTCCCCTCGCTATACTGCAATACCCCACACTCCTTCAGCAACCCTCCTTACCTCCCCCCCTCGTCCCTCGTCCTACCCTCCCCTGCCCCCTCCACCTCCTGCACCCAAAGCCTCCTCCCCTACCTCTTCATTAAAAGTGTGGACCTCAAATATCCGGGGCCTTCGCTCAAACCTTTCAGATCTTTCCATGCAGGTTGCCACTGACAAACCAGACATTATCTGCCTAACAGAAACTTTCCTCTCCCAAGACGTGTCTGACTCCCAAGTATCTCTCCCTGGTTACTCCCTCTTACGGTATGACAGACCTGAGCCTCGTCCTGGTGGAGGTGTTGCTCTCTTCATCAAAGACTCTATTCCTCACTCTCCCTGCACTGCTCTCACTCCCCCACACCCCCAGGAATACCTCTGGCTTCGGCTTCCCTCCACTCCCACCTCATGTTTATATGTGTACTGTACCGTCCACCGAACAGTGATGACTCCATCTACACCTCACTCTCCGAAAACATGGACCATCTTCTATCTTCTCATCCAAACTCTCTCTTCCTCTTATGTGGCGACTTCAATTGTCATCACGCCAGTTGGCTAGGTGTGGGTACCTCTCTCACCTGCCATGGGACATCAGCAAAAGCTTTCTGTGACTCATTGGGACTGACTCAATCGGTCAACTTCCCGACCCGGATCTCAACCAATGGTACTCCATCTCTTCTGGATCTGATTTTGACAAATTTCCCTGACAATATCTGCTGCTCTTCCTTCGCTCCAATTGGTTCTTCTGACCACGTCCTTGTTAAAGTGGACATCTCTCTGGCTGTTATCAGAGAACCACCTCACCGCCGTCGAGTCTGGCATTTCACTCAAGCCGACTGGCAGGGTCTCCGAGCAGCCATCAAACTTACAGACCGGTCTCCTATCACTACTTTCTCAAACATCAACTCATCCTGGGAATTCTTTCAAAGAAACTTGCTCTCCCTCATGCACAGATTTATCCCCTCTCGTGTTCAGCTGTCTTACCCTTCCTCCCGCCCTTGGTTTACTGAAGCTTGTGGTGAGGCAGTTATCCTGAAACAACTTGCCTTTGCCTCATGGAAAGCAAACCCAACTGAGGGCAATCTCAGTTCTTTCCACAAAGCTCGGAACAAGTGTGTATCTACCCTCAGGAGAGCCAGAAAACAACATCTTTCTCATCTCAAGTCTGAACTCTCAAACCTCTCTCCCTCCTCAAAATCCTGGTGGCGTTTAATCAAATCCGTTTCTGGTGTATGTTCCCCCTCCATCCCCTCCCTTACCTCAAATGGCCGCACTGCGGATTCCACACGTGATAAAGCTGAATGTCTAAACTCGGTGTTTGCAGCTAAATCTTGTGTCCCAAACCCATCACTATCTCTACCCACTTTACCCAGTCGCACCCAACTGTCCCTGGACTCTGTATCCTTTTCTCCTGACAAGGTGGAGAGCTTGCTTTCAAACCTCGAGTCAGATTCTGCAACCGGTCCAGACGGCATCAGCCCACGTGTCCTCAAAGCCTGCTCTTCTGCTCTTGCTCACCCTCTCTCTGTTCTATTCACCCTCTCATTTTCCCAAGGTCATCTGCCATCTGCTTGGAAATCTGCTAACATCACTGCCCTGCATAAAAAAGGTGCAAAAACAGATCCCTGAAACTACAGACCAATCAGCCTTCTCCCAATCATCAGCAAGGTTATGGAATCCATCATCGCTTCAGACATGAAATCCTTCCTCTTCTCCAATGGCTTGATTTCCAATCATCAATTTGGTTTCAGACCAGGTCACTCTACCCTGGATATGCTGCTACTGCTCTCCCATCAATGGATGGAGGTCCTCAATGCCAGACAGGAAATCCGAGCCATATCCCTGGACATATCACGTGCTTTTGACAGTCTGGCACCCTGCCCTACTCACCAAACTCTCTTCCCATGGTATTCAAGGCCATCTCCACTCATGGCTCGCAGACTTCCTCTCCTGTCGCAGTCAACGTGTGGCCCTAAATGGAGTTCTTTCATCCCCTCTTCCTGTGCAGGCTGGAGTTCCTCAAGGTAGCGTTCTGGGCCCTGTTCTTTTTCTGGTTTTCATCAATGATCTCTCGGACTCTCTGGAAAATCCTCTATTTCTCTTTGCCGACGACTCCACCCTCTGCCGTACCATCTGTCATCCCTCAGACCGGCAAGCAGCAGCTTCTTCGCTCACTGCAGATCTGGATAAAATCACAAACTGGTCCAACACGTGGAACATGTCTTTCAATCCAGACAAATCTCACACTCTCACTATGTCTCTTCGAAAGGACCGTTTACAAAACCCCCCCATCCACTTTCTCAACAATCCTCTGGAAGAAGTCTTTTCTTTCAAGCTTCTGGGTCTCACTATCTGCCATGACCTTTCCTGGGAAAGTCACATTTCCAACCTTGCCTCAAAAGCCAGTCGCCGACTGGGAATCCTCCGTCGTGCAAAGTCCTTCCTCGGTCCTCTTGAGCTCCTGACCACTTACAAAGCTTTTGTCCGTAGCCTGATGGAGTACTGCTCTCCCCTCTGGGCTGGTGCTCCTGCCTCCCACCTTTCTCGACTTCACGCTGTCGAAACCAGGGCATTTAAGATCATTGGCATCTCCCGCAATGAAGCTGAGTCTTTGGGCCTCTCACTCAATCACCGCAGGTTGGTCGGTGGTCTTTCTGTCTTCTACCGACTCCTCTCCAGCCTTGCCCCCCCCGCTCTCTCTGCGATTTGTCCCAACCACATTTCCACAGGGCGCTCAAGGTCCGCCAACAACCCCCTTCTGGTAAAACTACCAAAATCACGAATCACTGCTCATCTTCACTCTTTCATTCCTCTTTTTTCCCGCCTTTGGAATAAACTTCCTCACTCTATCCTTTCCCATTCTTCCCTCCAGGCTTTCAAAACAGCTGTTCACCACCACCTCTTATCTTCCCCCATCCAAATCCTCGATCTTTTCTACCCCCGATAATCCACCCAAGCCCACTTCCTTCAATTCTCCTGCTTTCCTTCCTGAAAGTCCCTGTAATGTCCATCTTCTCCTCGCCATGTTCCCCGTCCCATCCCCATCCCTCTCCCTTCCACAGTTCACCTGTGTCTGTTCCCCAATGTTTTGTCCCTTCCACTCCCGCCCCTCTTGTCTCATACCTCCTTGCTGTGAGTTGTGTGTTCGCTCTCATACGAGCCTCGACCAAGGTATACAAAAAAAAAAAAAAAAAAAATCGCTAGCAAAAATTAATCAGCTGAGCACCAGACCATGAACCATATTCCCATGAAGTTTGAAGACGATCCGATCAAAATTACTCAAAAAATAAGGGTTTCATCGACTCCCCTGATTTGCGACAAAGTGACCTTGACCCTTGACCTTGACCTTAAAAATTTTGTGCGCTGAAAGGGACTTCTATAGGACTCTGATATGCGAAGTTACAAAAATTTCCAATGATAACTGTTCTCTGCAGAATTTTTTATGTGTGATTACAGACAAACAAAAAAACAAAACAAAACATACAAGCTGACTAACAAACTCTAACAATTTTTTTTTTGGGGGGGGGGGGCCGGGAGGGGTTGGAAATCAGTTAAAACAAGTAAAAATGCAAAAAAAAAAAAAATCGAAATTTTGTTGAAAAAAAAAGTTGCAAAAATTTTTTTTTCTCCAACAATTTTTTTTTTGGGGGGGTTGGAAATCACTTAAAACATGGAGAAATGCAAAAGAACATTTTTTTTTCCTCTAAATTTTTTTTTGGGGGGTTGGAAATCATTTAAAACATGCAGAAATACAAAAAAAAAAATCTTTTTTCTCCAACAATTTTGGGGGGGGGTGGAAATCACTTAAAACATGTAGAAATGCAAAAAAAAATTCTTTTTTCTCTAACAATTTTTTTGGGGGCTAATTTTTTGGGGGGTTGGAAATCACTTAAAACATGTAGAAATGCAAAAAAATATATTTTTTTCTCCAACAATTTTTTGGGGAGGGTAACAATTTTATTTGGGGGGTGGGGGCTGGAAATCACTTAAAACATGGAGAAATGCAAAAAAAAAAAAATTTTCCTCTAAATTTTTTTGGGGGGGTTGGAAATCATTTAAAACATGCAGAAATGCAAAAAAAAAATTTCTCTAACAATTTTGGGGGGGGGAGTAACAATTTTTTCGGGGGGGGGTTGGAAATCACTTAAAACATGTAGAAATGCAAAAAAAAATTCTTTTTTCTCTAACAATTTTTTTTGGGGGGTAATTTTTTTTGGGGGGGTTGGAAATCACTTAAAACATGTAGAAATGCAAAAAAATATTTTTTCTCTAACAATTTTTTGGGGAGGGTAACAATTTTATTTGGGGGGGGGGTTTGGAAATCACTTAAAACATGGAGAAATGCAAAAGAAAATTTTTTTCCTCTAAATTTTTTTGGGGGTTGGAAATCATTTAAAACATGCAGAAATGCAAAAAAAATTTTTTTCTCTAACAATTTTTTTGGGGGGTAACAATTTTTGGGGGGGGTTGGAAATCACTTAAAACATGCAGAAATTTCTCCATTTTTTGGGTGGGGGGGTAAAAAAAATTTGGGGGGGTTGGAAATCACTCAAAACATGTAGAAATGCAAAAAAAAAAATTCTCTAACTTTTTTGGGGGGGGGGGACCAAGTTCAAAATTTAATGGCATGATCCTTGGACCATACCTAACCCCCCCTCCCCCACCAAGTTTCATCGAAATCCGTCGAGGAGTTTTTCCGTAATACTGTTCACAAACAAACAAACAAACAGAAAGGGGTGAAAACAGTAACCTCCGTCCATCTTCGATGGCGGAGGTTAACAAGAGGGGAGCACTCAGGAGAGTGCAAAACCTCCGCCGCCAATACTGCTGGATCACTCAAGTGAACCTTATATCTTATTCATTAAATATGTCAACAGTGCTGAAAGTTATAGTTCTTTTCCCCAACATTTTTTTTTGGGGGGGGGGGTTGGAAATCACTTAAAACATGTTAAAATGCAAAAAAAAAAATTTTTCTCAAATAATTTTTTTGGGGGGGGGGGTTGGAAATCACTTAAAATATGTAGAAATGCAAAAAAAATTTCTCGAACAATTTGTTTGGGGGAGAGGTAACATTTTGGGGGGGGTTGGAAATCACTTAAAACATGTAGAAATGCAAAAAAAAAAATTGGGGGGGGGGGTTGGAAATCACTTAACACATGAAAAATGCAAAAAACATTTTTTTTCTCAAATAATTTTTTTGGGGGGTTGGAAATCACAAAATATGTAGAAATGCAAAAAAAAAAATTTCTCGAACAATTTTTTGGGGGGAGGGGTAACATTTTTGGGGGGGGTGGAAATCACTTAAAACATGTAGAAATGCAAAAAAAAAAAAATTCTCCAACAATTTGGGGGAAGGGGTTGGAAATCACTTAAAACATGTAGAAATGCAAAAAAAATTTCTTTTTTCTCTAACAATTTTTTTGGGGGGTAATTTTTTTTGGGGGTTGGAAATCACTTAAAACATGTAGAAATGCAAAAAAAAAAATTTTTCCTCTAAATTTTTTTTTGGGGGGGGGGGGGGTTGGAAATCATTTAAAACATGCAGAAATGCAAAAAAATTTCTTTTTTCTCTAACAATTTTTTTTGGGGGGGTTGGAAATAACTTAAAACATGCAGAAATTTCTCTATTTTTGGGGTGGGGGGTAAAAAAAAATTTGGGGGGGTTGGAAAGCACTCAAAACATGTAGAAATGCAAAAAAAAAATTTCTCTAACTTTTTTTTGGGGAGGGGACCAAGTTCAAAATTTAATGGCATGATCCTTGGACCATACCTAACCCCCCCCTCACCAAGTTTCATCGAAATCCGTCGAGGAGTTTTTCCGTAATACTGTTCACAAACAAACAAACAGTAAGGGGTGAAAACAGTAACCTCCGATCTTCGATGGCGGAGGTTAATAATACTGTTCACAAACAAACAAACAAACAGAAAGGGGTGAAAACAGTAACCTCCGATCTTCGATGGCGGAGGTTAATAAGGTGATGTAAAAGATGGCGCATCAACGCTGTACACTTCCGAATAAATGTTTTTCTTTTCTACAGCCTTTAAAACTTTAAAGTTATTTCAATTGGATTATATATTTGAACAGAACACAAATAGTCTTGTGTGCTCTTCTCGAAATGCAAAAAAAAATTCTTTTTTCTCTAACAATTTTTTGGGGAGGGTAACAATTTTATTTGGGGGGGTTGGAAATCACTTAAAACATGTAGAAATGCAAAAAAAAATAATTTTTCCTCTAAATTTTTTTGGGGGGGTTGGAAATCACTTAAAACATGTAGAAATGCAAAAAAAAATTCTCCAACAATTTTGGGGGGGTTGGAAATCACTGAAAACATGTAGAAATGCAAAAAAATTCTTTTTTCTCTAAAAATTTTTATGGGGGGGTAATTTTTTTGGGGGGGTTGGAAATCACTTAAAACATGTACAAATGCAAAAAAAAAATTTTTTTTCTCTAACAATTTTTTGGGGAGGGTAACAATTTTATTTGGGGGGGGGGGGTTGTAAATCACAAAATATGTAGAAATGCAAAAAAAATTTTCTCGAACAATTTTTTGGGGGGAGGGTAACATTTTTGGGGGGGGGGGTTGGAAATCACTTAAAACATGTAGAAATGCAAAAAAATTATCTATTTTTTTTTTGGGGGGGGGGTAAAAAATTTGGGCGGAAGTTGGAAATCACTAAAAACATGTAGAAATGCAAAAAATTCCCTTTTTGGGGGTGGGTAAAAAAAATTTTGGGGGGTTGGAAATCACTTAAAACATGTAGAAATGCAAAAAAAAAAAATTTTTCTCTAAATTTTTTTTGGGGGGGGATCAAGTCCAAAATTTAATGGCACGATCCTTGGACCATACCTAACCCCCCCCCCACCAAGTTTCATCGAAATCCGTCAAGGAGTTTTTCTGTAAAACTGTTCACAAACAAACAAACAAACAGAAAGGGGTGAAAACAGAAACCTCCATCCATCTTCGAAGATGGCGGAGGTTAACTCAAGGGGGAGCACTCGGGAGAGTGCAAAACCTCCGCCGCCAATACTGCTGGATCACTCAAGTGAACCTTATATCTTATTCATTAAATATGTCAACAGTGCTGAGAGTTATAGTTCTTTTCTCCATTTTTTTTTTTGGGGGGGGGGGGGCGATTTGGAAATCACTTAAAACATGTAAAAATGCAAAAAAAAAAATTTTTCAAACAATTTTTTTTGGGGGGGGGTTGGAAATCACTTAAAACATGTAGAAATGCAAAAAAAAAAAAATTCTCAAACAATTTTTTTTTGGGGGGGGGGATTGGAAATCACTTAAAACATGTAGAAATGCAAAAAAATTTTTTTTTTCTCTAACAATTTTTTATGGGGGGGGGGACCAAGTCCAAAATTTAATGGCATGATCCTTGGACCATACCTAACCCCCCCCCCCACCAAGTTTCGTCGAAATCCGTCAAGGAGTTTTTTCCGTAATACTGTTCACAAACAAACAAATAAACCATCTTGCCAAAAGGTGACCACGTGTGACTTCTTTGAGGTCACACTGAGGTGAACAGAGCTGCTATCCGCCAGGAGCGACTCCTTGAGGAATATCTGCCTACGAGAGATTCCGATGAGAATAGTTCTCCAGAGTAACCATGAAAAATATGCTTTTGCCTCATAACGTCACCAAATGACGTCATAATGTCTCAAGCTTGACATATCCAGAAAGCACTCATCGAGCTGTTCAATTTGAGGTACTACACGATATGGTTCCTAAAACTTGAAAATTTGACCGTGGGGTCAAATATGTTTGACCTCAGGTGCTAACCATGAAGGTCAAGGCCAATCTTCCGGTTCCGGTTTTGAGCGGCAAGAGGTCTCCTTCGGGGCTCCCTGCTGACGTTCTCAAAGTTAAGTTCCGGTTGTTATTTGTCCCGTTTTAACTGTTTAATTTTCTCACCAACATGTTAATGTGTGTTCCTAGTTCGGTTTTGTTTCAAAAATCGTGCTATTTTGTGAGTATTTATGTCGACGTTCTTACCTGGTGTTTGAGGCCTAGTCCTAGGCTTGAGGCCTACCGGTTCCACTCGGTGTTCGATCGTTTTTTTTGTTTGTTTGTTTGTTTTTTCTCCCCATTACCTTCAATTTCTATCCTCCCCATTACCTTCAATTTTCATCCTCCCCATTTTCCAAACATCCCCCATTCTCCCAACTAATCTCTTTCTTATCTCAAAAAAAAAAATAAAAAAAATACCCAACAACAACAACAACAACAACAACACGCTCACCTTCTCCCGATTCTGCTACTTCTTCTTCCTCTTAACTTCCTCCTCGTCTTCCTCGATTTCTTTTTTTTTTACACTTGCATGACCTAATCTGTTGAACTCTCTCATACATTAATATTAACAACAAAAACGATCTTATAATGCTTCATCTTCCTCTCTCACACATGTGGTACTCTTTACTGTTTCACAATGCACTACTCTTCTGCTATTTTAACAGACTGCTCTCATTTCGACCTCTCCTTCATTCCTTGCCTAAAAAATCCAACTATTACAGCGCTTCTTCTCTCCATTCTCTGAATTCGCCTTCATTGCATCCATCAAGAATTGTGTTAAATCGCATCTCTGACCTAAAACTTTTAAAAACCACAGTTTGCCATGGATGCTCGCTTTCCATCAACCATTCTTTCTTTCCAACTTCAGTGCCAACTCACCCTCCTCACCCCTCACTCTCACTCTCAAAGCAACCATCCCACTCTTCTCCCTCCAAGCCTCCCTCTCACCTCTTTCAAAAATTCCCCCCTCACCTTTCTCCCACCTTTCATCCCCCTCACTCTTCCTTCTCTAAGTTGCCCCCCTCTCATCCACCAACCTGCCTCCCTCCACTGCCCTCTCACCTCCATCTCTTCACTCCACCTCCTCAAATCCTCAACTGCCATCTTCCTTGTCTCTTGTCCCACCTCTCTCCCAGCACCACAGAGCCTTTTCTCCTCCTCATTCGGCCCCCTCCCCTCGCTATTCTGCAATACCCCACACTCCTTCAGCAACCCTCCTTACCTCCCCCCCTCGTCCCTCGTCCTACCCTCCCCTGCCCCCTCCACCTCCTGCACCCAAAGCCTCCTCCCCTACCTCTTCATTAAAAGTGTGGACCTCAAATATCCGGGACCTTCGCTCAAACCTTTCAGATCTTTCCATGCAGGTTGCCACTGACAAACCAGACATTATCTGCCTAACAGAAACTTTCCTCTCCCAAGACGTGTCTGACTCCCAAGTATCTCTCCCTGGTTACTCCCTCTTACGGTATGACAGACCTGAGCCTCGTCCTGGTGGAGGTGTTGCTCTCTTCATCAAAGACTCTATTCCTCACTCTCCCTGCACTGCTCTCACTCCCCCACACCCCCAGGAATACCTCTGGCTTCGGCTTCCCCTCCACTCCCACCTCATGTTTATATGTGTACTGTACCGTCCACCGAACAGTGATGACTCCATCTACACCTCACTCTCCGAAAACATGGACCATCTTCTATCTTCTCATCCAAACTCTCTCTTCCTCTTATGTGGCGACTTCAATTGTCATCACGCCAGTTGGCTAGGTGTGGGTACCTCTCTCACCTGCCATGGGACATCAGCAAAAGCTTTCTGTGACTCATTGGGACTGACTCAATCGGTCCAACTTCCCGACCCGGATCTCAACCAATGGTACTCCATCTCTTCTGGATCTGATTTTGACAAATTTCCCTGACAATATCTGCTGCTCTTCCTTCGCTCCAATTGGTTCTTCTGACCACGTCCTTGTTAAAGTGGACATCTCTCTGGCTGTTATCAGAGAACCACCTCACCGCCGTCGAGTCTGGCATTTCACTCAAGCCGACTGGCAGGGTCTCCGAGCAGCCATCAAACTTACAGACCGGTCTCCTATCACTACTTTCTCAAACATCAACTCATCCTGGGAATTCTTTCAAAGAAACTTGCTCTCCCTCATGCACAGATTTATCCCCTCTCGTGTTCAGCTGTCTTACCCTTCCTCCCGCCCTTGGTTTACTGAAGCTTGTGGCGAGGCAGTTATCCTGAAACAACTTGCCTTTGCCTCATGGAAAGCAAACCCAACTGAGGGCAATCTCAGTTCTTTCCACAAAGCTCGGAACAAGTGTGTATCTACCCTCAGGAGAGCCAGAAAACAACATCTTTCTCATCTCAAGTCTGAACTCTCAAACCTCTCTCCCTCCTCAAAATCCTGGTGGCGTTTAATCAAATCCGTTTCTGGTGTATGTTCCCCCTCCATCCCCTCCCTTACCTCAAATGGCCGCACTGCGGATTCCACACGTGATAAAGCTGAATGTCTAAACTCGGTGTTTGCAGCTAAATCTTGTGTCCCAAACCCATCACTATCTCTACCCACTTTACCCAGTCGCACCCAACTGTCCCTGGACTCTGTATCCTTTTCTCCTGACAAGGTGGAGAGCTTGCTTTCAAACCTCGAGTCAGATTCTGCAACCGGTCCAGACGGCATCAGCCCACGTGTCCTCAAAGCCTGCTCTTCTGCTCTTGCTCACCCTCTCTCTGTTCTATTCACCCTCTCATTTTCCCAAGGTCATCTGCCATCTGCTTGGAAATCTGCTAACATCACTGCCCTGCATAAAAAAGGTGCAAAAACAGATCCCTGAAACTACAGACCAATCAGCCTTCTCCCAATCATCAGCAAGGTTATGGAATCCATCATCGCTTCAGACATGAAATCCTTCCTCTTCTCCAATGGCTTGATTTCCAATCATCAATTTGGTTTCAGACCAGGTCACTCTACCCTGGATATGCTGCTACTGCTCTCCCATCAATGGATGGAGGTCCTCAATGCCAGACAGGAAATCCGAGCCATATCCCTGGACATATCACGTGCTTTTGACACAGTCTGGCACCCTGCCCTACTCACCAAACTCTCTTCCCATGGTATTCAAGACCATCTCCACTCATGGCTCGCAGACTTCCTCTCCTGTCGCAGTCAACGTGTGGCCCTAAATGGAGTTCTTTCATCCCCTCTTCCTGTGCAGGCTGGAGTTCCTCAAGGTAGCGTTCTGGGCCCTGTTCTTTTTCTGGTTTTCATCAATGATCTCTCGGACTCTCTGGAAAATCCTCTATTTCTCTTTGCCGACGACTCCACCCTCTGCCGTACCATCTGTCATCCCTCAGACCGGCAAGCAGCAGCTTCTTCGCTCACTGCAGATCTGGATAAAATCACAAACTGGTCCAACACGTGGAACATGTCTTTCAATCCAGACAAATCTCACACTCTCACGATGTCTCTTCGAAAGGACCGTCTACAAAACCCCCCCATCCACTTTCTCAACAATCCTCTGGAAGAAGTCTTTTCTTTCAAGCTTCTGGGTCTCACTATCTGCCATGACCTTTCCTGGGAAAGTCACATTTCCAACCTTGCCTCAAAAGCCAGTCGCCGACTGGGAATCCTCCGTCGTGCAAAGTCCTTCCTCGGCCCTCTTGAGCTCCTGACCACTTACAAAGCTTTTGTCCGTAGCCTGATGGAGTACTGCTCTCCCCTCTGGGCTGGTGCTCCTGCCTCCCACCTTTCTCGACTTCACGCTGTCGAAACCAGGGCATTTAAGATCATTGGCATCTCCCGCAATGAAGCTGAGTCTTTGGGCCTCTCACTCAATCACCGCAGGTTGGTCGGTGGTCTTTCTGTCTTCTACCGACTCCTCTCCAGCCTTGCCCCCCTGCTCTCTCTGCGATTTGTCCCAACCACATTTCCACAGGGCGCTCAAGGTCCGCCAACAACCCCCTTCTGGTAAAACTACCAAAATCACGAATCACTGCTCATCTTCACTCTTTCATTCCTCTTTTTCTCGCCTTTGAAATAAACTTCCGCACTCTATTCTTTCCCATTCTTCCCTCCAGGCTTTCAAAACAGCTGTTCACCACCACCTCTTATCTTCCCCCATCCAAATCCTCGATCTTTTCTACCCCCGATAATCCACCCAAGCCCACTTCCTTCAATTCTCCTGCTTTCCTTCCTGAAAGTCCCTGTAATGTCCATCTTCTCCTCGCCATGTTCCCCGTCCCATCCCCATCCCTCTCCCTTCCACAGTTCACCTGTGTCTGTTCCCCAATGTTTTGTCCTTTCCACTCCCGCCCCTCTTGTCTCATGCCTCCTTGCTGTGAGTTGTGTGTTCGCTCTCATACGAGCCTCGACCAAGGTATACAAAAAAAAAAAAAAAAAAAAATCGCTAGCAAAAATTAATCAGCTGAGCACCAGACCATGAACCATATTCCCATGAAGTTTGAAGACGATCCGATCAAAATTACTCAAAAAATAAGGGTTTCATCGACTCCCCTGATTTGCGACAAAGTGACCTTGACCTTTGACCTTGACCTTAAAAATTTTGTGCGCTGAAAGGGACTTCTATAGGACTCTGATATGCGAAGTTACAAAAATTTCCAATGATAACTGTTCTCTGCAGAATTTTTTATGTGTGATTACAGACAAACAAAAAAACAAAACAAAACATACAAGCTGACTAACAAACTCTAACAATTTTTTTTTTGGGGGGGGGGGCCGGGAGGGGTTGGAAATCAGTTAAAACAAGTAAAAATGCAAAAAAAAAAAAATCGAAATTTTGTTGAAAAAAAAGTTGCAAAAAATTTTTTTTCTCCAACAATTTTTTTTTGGGGGGGTTGGAAATCACTTAAAACATGGAGAAATGCAAAAGAACATTTTTTTCCTCTAAATTTTTTTTGGGGGGGTTGGAAATCATTTAAAACATGCAGAAATGCAAAAAAAAAATTTTTCTCCAACAATTTTGGGGGGGGAGTAACAATTTTTCGGGGGTTGGAAATCACTTAAAACATGTAGAAATGCAAAAAAAATTCTTTTTTCTCTAACAATTTTTTTTGGGGGGTAATTTTTTTTGGGGGGTTGGAAATCACTTAAAACATGTAGAAATGCAAAAAAATATTTTTTCTCTAACAATTTTTTGGGGAGGGTAACAATTTTATTTGGGGGGGGGGGTTTGGAAATCACTTAAAACATGGAGAAATGCAAAAGAATTTTTTTTCCTCTAAATTTTTTTTTGGGGGGTTGGAAATCATTTAAAACATGCAGAAATGCAAAAAAAAATTCTTTTTTCTCTAACAATTTTTTTTGGGGGGTAACAATTTTTTGGGGGGGTTGGAAATCACTTAAAACATGCAGAAATTTCTCCATTTTTTGGGTGGGGGGGGTAAAAAAAATTTGGGGGGGTTGGAAATCACTCAAAACATGTAGAAATGCAAAAAAAAAATTCTCTAACTTTTTTGGGGGGGGGACCAAGTTCAAAATTTAATGGCATGATCCTTGGACCATACCTAACCCCCCCTCCCCCACCAAGTTTCATCGAAATCCGTCGAGGAGTTTTTCCGTAATACTGTTCACAAACAAACAAACAGAAAGGGGTGAAAACAGTAACCTCCGTCCATCTTCGATGGCGGAGGTTAACAAGAGGGGAGCACTCAGGAGAGTGCAAAACCTCCGCCGCCAATACTGCTGGGTCACTCAAGTGAACCTTCTGTCTTATTCATTAAATATGTCAACAGTGCTGAAAGTTATAGTTCTTTTCCCCAACATTTTTTTTGGGGGGGGGGGTTGGAAATCACTTAAAACATGTAGAAATGCAAAAAAAATAATTTTTCCTCTAAATTTTTTTTGGGGGGGTTGGAAATCACTTAAAACATGTAGCAATGCAAAAAAAAAACATTTCTCCAACAATTTTTTTGGGGGAGAGGTAACATTTTGGGGGGGGTTGGAAATCACTGAAAACATGTAGAAATGCAAAAAAATTCTTTTTCTCTAACAATTTTTATGGGGGTAATTTTTTGGGGGTTGGAAATCACTTAAAACATGTAGAAATGCAAAAAAAAAAAATTTTTCTCGAACAATTTTTTGGGGAGGGTAACAATTTTATTTGGGGGGGGGTTGGAAATCACAAAATATGTAGAAATGCAAAAAAAAAATTTTCTCGAACAATTTTTTGGGGGAGGGGTAACATTTTTGGGGGGTTGGAAATCACTTAAAATATGTAGAAATGCAAAAAAATAATTTTGTCGAACAATTTTTTTGGGGAGAGGTAACATTTTTTTGGGGGGTTGGAAATCACTTAAAACATGTAGAAATGCAAAAAAAAATTTTTTGGGGGGTTGGAAATCACTTAACACATGGAAAATGCAAAAAAATTTTTTTTCTCAAATAATTTTTTTTGGGGGGGGGTTGGAAATCACAACCTATGTAGAAATGCAAAAAAAAATTTTCTCAAATTTTTTGGGGGAGGGGTAACAATTTGGGGGGTGGAAATCACTTAAAACATGTAGAAATGCAAAAAATTCCCTTTTTGGGGGTGGGTAAAAATTTTTTGGGGGGGTTGGAAATCACTTAAAACATGCAGAAATGCAAAAAAAAAAAAAATTCTCAAACTAATTTTTGGGGGGGGGGTAAAAAAAATTTGGGGGGGTGGGAAATCACTTAAAACATGCAGAAATGCAAAAAAAAAAAATTTTTTTCTCTAAATTTTTTTGGGGGGGGGGTCCAAAATTTAATGGCATGATCCTTGGACCATACCTAACCCCCCCCCACCAAGTTTCGTCGAAATCCGTCAAGGAGTTTTTCTGTAAAACTGTTCACAAACAAAAAACAAACAGAAAGGGGTGAAAACAGAAACCTCCATCCATCTTCGAAGATGGCGGAGGTTAACTCAAGGGGGAGCACTCGGGAGAGTGCAAAACCTCCGCCGCCAATACTGCTGGATCACTCAAGTGAACCTTATATCTTATTCATTAAATATGTCAACAGTGCTGAGAGTTATAGTTCTTTTCTCCATTTTTTTTGGGGGGGGGGGCGATTTGGAAATCACTTAAAACATGTAAAAATGCAAAAAAAAATTTTTTTTCAAACAATTTTTTTTTTGGGGGGGGGGTTGGAAATCACTTAAAACATGTAGAAATGCAAAAAAAAAAAAAAATTCTCAAACAATTTTTTTTTGGGGGGGGTTGGAAATCACTTAAAACGTAGAAATGCAAAAAAAAATCTTTTTCTCAAATAATTTTTTGGGGGGGTTGGAAATCACTTAAAACATGTAGAAATGCAAAAAAAAATTTTTCTCTCTAACAATTTTTTATGGGGGGGGGGGGGGACCAAGTCCAAAATTTAATGGCATGATCCTTGGACCATACCTAACCCCCCCCCCCACCAAGTTTCGTCGAAATCCGTCAAGGAGTTTTTCCGTAATACTGTTCACAAACAAACAAATAAACCATCTTGCCAAAAGGTGACCACGTGTGACTTCTTTGAGGTCACACTGAGGTGAACAGAGCTGCTATCCGCCAGGAGCGACTCCTTGAGGAATATCTGCCTACGAGAGATTCCGATGAGAATCGTTCTCCAGAGTAACCATGAAAAATATGCTTTTGCCTCATAACGTCACCAAATGACGTCATAATGTCTCAAGCTTGACATATCTAGAAAGCACTCATCGAGCTGTTCAATTTGAGGTACTACACGATATGGTTCCTAAAACTTGAAAATTTGACCTTGGGGTCAAATATGTTTGACCTCAGGTGCTAACCATGAAGGTCAAGGCCAATCGCTAGCAAAAATTAATCAGCTGAGCACCAGACCATGAACCATATTCCCATGAAGTTTGAAGACGATCCGATCAAAATTACTCAAAAAATAAGGGTTTCATCGACTCCCCTGATTTGCGACAAAGTGACTTTGACCTTTGACCTTGACCTTAAAAATTTTGTGCGCTGAAAGGGACTTCTATAGGCCTCTGATATGCGAAGTTACAAAAATTTCCAATGATAACTGTTCTCTGCAGAATTTTTTATGCGTGATTACAGACAAACAAAAAAACAAAACAAAACATACAAGCTGACTAACAAACTCAAACAATTTTTTTTTGGGGGGGGGGGGGCAGGAGGGGTTGGAAATCAGTTAAAACAAGTAAAAATGCAAAAAAAAAAAAAAAAAAAATCGAAATTTTGTTGAAAAAAAAGTTGCAAAAATTTTTTTTTCTCCAACAATTTTTTTTTGGGGGGGGTTGTAAATCACTTAAAAGATGTAGAAATGCAAAAAAATCCCTTTTTGGGGGGGGTAAAAAAAATTTGGGGGGTTGGAAATCACGTAAAACATTTAGAAATGCAAAAAAAGATTTCTCAAACAATTTTTTGGGGGGGTAAAAAAAAATTTGGGGGGTGGGAAATCACTTAAAACATGTAGAAATGCAAAAAAAAAATTTTTTTTCAAACAATTTTTTTCTTGGGGGGGGGGAACCAAGTCCAAAATTTACTGGCATGATCCTTGGACCATACCTATCCCCCCCACTAAGTTTCGTCGAAATCCGTCGAGGAGTTTTTCCGTAATACTGTTTACAAATAAACAAAAAAACAGAAAGGGGTGAAAACAGTAACCTCCATCCATCTTCGAAGATGGCGGAGGTTAACTCGAGGGGCAGCACTCAGGAGAGTGCAAAAGCTCCGCCGCCAATACTGTTGGGTCACTCAAGTGAACCTTATATCTTATTCATTAAATATGTCAACAGTGCTGACAGAGTTATTGTTCTTTTCTCCATTTTTGGGGGGGGGGGTGATTTGGAAATCACTTAAAACATGTAGAAATGCAAAAAAAATTAAAAAAAATGTCGAAATTTTGTTTAAAAAAAAGTTTCAAAAAATATTTTTTCTCTAACAATTTTTTTTGGGGGTTTTTTGGGGTGGTTGGAAATCACTTAAAACATGTAGAAATGAAAAAAAAAAATTCTCAATCAATTTTTTTTTGGGGGGGGGGGTTGGAAATCACTTAAAACATGTGGAAATGCAAAAAAAAAAAATTTTTTCTCTAACAATTTTTTTTTGGGGGGGAGGGCCAAGTCCAAAATTTAATGGCATGATCCTTGGACCATACCTAACCCCCCCCCCACCAAGTTTCGGCGAAATCCGTTGAGGAGTTTTTCCGTAATACTGTTCACAAAGAAACAAACAAACAGAAAGGGGTGAAATCAGTAACCTCCATCCATCTTCGAAGATGGCAGAGGTTAATAATGATAAGGTGGCGCCAAGTCCGTGATTCCACCTTAGATTGTGACTGGCTGAAGCCAGGACCAAGAGGATTTTGGGGCCAAGGACCTGACAAGTTTCCACCTCTGTAAGACGTTGACCACAGTGGATTGATGGGTTAATTCGTCAAGTGATCTTTGCAGAAGAGACTCAGAACCTGAGATTTTATAGCTGATATGGTCAACCAACTCCTCTCTGGATGAGCAGCAGAGGCAGCAGCTCCCACTTCCACATTCTGATAAAGGGTGAATCATCTTCGAAGTGGAAGGATCATTGATGTTCACCTGAGATAAAAGAGATGCTGCTTTGAAGGATGGAAGTCTCCAAGGAAAGAGCAGGAATTCCCTCTGAAGCAAACATGAAGAAAATCTTTGTGAGCTGCAGAGACCAGGGATGCTACTGGCAGACAGCTGAGAGAATGGGAAGCCAAACCATGAAAAGGTATCCTTTTATGTAATCACATGGCTGATTAGAGGAAGTCCGAGCTATTTTGAAATAAACTCGATTTAATGAATATATTTTAAACTAGAACAGCACTGGGTGTAGTGGCGTGCGCCTGTAATCCAGCTACTCGGAGGCTTGGGTTGGAGGATTGCTTGATG
This sequence comes from Eptatretus burgeri, assembly GCF_056783735.1. NCBI lineage: Eukaryota > Metazoa > Chordata > Myxini > Myxiniformes > Myxinidae > Eptatretus > Eptatretus burgeri. The sequence continues at coordinate 42,138,230 of NC_140966.1, read as the reverse complement.
ACAGGGGCTCTGCACTGGGCCGTGCTATGAGAGGGTGTAGGGCAGCCCGGAATCATGGCGAAACCCAATCCTTATTTCTGTGTCGTAAGAGGCGACCAGGGTTGCGTCAGGAAGGGCATCCGGTGTAAAACCTATGCCAAATCAGTATGCGGATCATAACGGATGATCTGCTGTGGCGACCCCTAACGGGAGCAGCCGAAAGACAAACAACGTTTTAAACTAGAACACTCTGTAGAGTGAATACCTCAGCCAAGCTGAATAGTTAACATTTTGTATCCCACCGATAGGCCGGATCTGGATCTAGATCTGAACCAAAATCGAATCGGCTTGTTCTTGTCACCAAACCAACTCATCCACCAAGTTTTCTCATAACTCGTTCACACCTTTTTGAAATGTCATGCTATATATCGTTTTTTGCCCCTATCTCTCGGAAGGATGACATGCCGAGTCAACCCACCTCGTGTTAATTCAATGGTCTGGGGGCTTTAACTCAAAACACTAAGATCTTTAGCCAGCCACCTCAACCATGAAGCCAACACCAGGCTGATGATGATGATGATGAGATAAATACAAGGTCTCCTTGTTTGTGTCAATTCGCCAAGTGAATGATTGCAGATTAAGCTGAATCTGTTAATTCCTTCCACGATCAACCAGTTTTGTTTTTAAATGTTTCGAGTTTATCAATGATAGTTCTCGTTTATCAATGGTTCCAGCACAACAGATGTTAATTCTCTCTAATTTTGATGTTCCAAACTTTTATAGAGCATCGAAGCAGTTTCTCGGTAAGGTTACATTTGGTAGTTTGTCAATGCCTTCCCAATAGTAGTTAGGGTAGGAATTTGGAATTTTTTCAGGGTGCCACGATAGCTCACTTACTCTTAACGAAGGACATCGCGGGATCTTTAAAGTGCACCAACTAATGTCAGCATATGGGATGCCTGGCTTAACATCAAAACCAAGGGACAACACACACATTGATGAATCACCCTGCCTGCCTCTGGATGACAGTTTATAGCCGGGTCAGGATTCGAACCCAGACTGAGACAGCTTCGAGGAGAGTGTGCATACCTCAAAACCATCCTGCCAGCCCAGAAATGTATTACTGGGAGAAAATGCAATCATTTTGGTTCAAAGTTATTCAAACTTTCACCGATTCATCATAACATGTCTGAGCATTTCTCATAAAATACATCAAAGCCTTATGCTTGGGGTTTAATCGGCATTATGCATATGGCGACTACAGGTTATCCTACTATATAATCACCATAAGGTTGGAAGCCTGTTGGTCATCGAATGCAAAGCCTGGTCATGCTTTCCTTGCTCCCATCAGCCTCAACAGCCATGTGCAATTGCTTACCTCAACCTTCACTACTTTGCTCCCCTCCATTTCCTTCTGTGTTATTACCCACTACAAGGAGCGAGATACTCGATAATGAAGACACACCAACTATTTTTCAATGTGGTATTTTAGACTTCAATGACCTCGCTCTATTTCTTTTTTTAAACTGTCAACACCAGCAAGATGGAAGTTTCTTTTTAAAGATTGTTCCTTCCACCGTGTTTCAGTTGCTTCAGTCAGTTCCTCATGATCAGCAAATTGGCAGCCAAGCAGGTGGGACAGACATCATTGAAGACCAGGTACAGACTATGGAAGACATAGGGGGAATGGGAGGGATAATTCAGCTGCTTGAAGTCACAATCACAAATGGTGGTTTGTGCAACACGTATCCTTTCTGCACAGGTATATTTATTGTAAAGGAAGAGCACACCTTTGGGCTCATCATTGATGGTGTGCCACAGTCTTTGCATGAGGCTGTTATTATGCACCCCTGTCATCGTTTTGTGAGGCATGCACTTGTATTCAATTAGCTTAGGATTCTCTTGGCATCACAGAAA
>NC_140966.1:42123834-42131334 GCF_056783735.1 Eptatretus burgeri | reverse complement strand
GTCAGATCTCAATCCAGACCTTAACCGAAATCGAATCGCCTTGTTCTCGTCACATAATCAAGTCATCCACATCGTTTTGTTATAACTTGTCTGTAACTTTGAGACATCATGCAACACAGAGTTTGTGGCTCCATCTCTCAATGGTGAAGAATCACTTAAAATATTCTCGTATCCAAGTTCGAATCTTCACCAAAATTGAATCAATTTGACCGTCACACATGCAACCTGTCTACAAAGGTTCTGCGAAATCCATCCGTAACCTTTTGAGATATCGTGCCCTACATCATTTTTGGCCCTATAATTTGGTGAGGAATTATTAAAAAAAATAAAAAAATCTCGGATCCGGATTTGGATCTTCACCAACATTGAATAAATTATTCCTTGTTACATACCCAACCCTGCTCACCAGGTTTCGTCTGAATCCGTCCACAACATTTTTAGATATCCTGCTATATGTTGTTTTTGCACCCATCACTCAATGGTGAAAATTACTTGTAAATTAAATAATTATCATATCCAGATCTCGATTCGGATCTTCATCAAAACTGAATCAATTAGTCCTCGTCACACACCCAAACTGTCCACCAAGTTTCGTGTAAATCCAAGCATAACTTTTTGAGATATTGTGCTATATATGTCGTTTTTGGCATAATCTCTCAATGGTGAAGAATCACTTGAAAAAATTCTCAGATCCAGATCTTCACCAAAATTTAGCGTTGCCATCCTTGGCCGGTCACGTACATACACAAAAAAAAAAAAATACAAAACGATTGCTTGAAAACTGTGGCCAAAAATCGTGTGACAAACAGACAGACAAACAAAAACAGATAAACAAACAGACCAACATACTTGTCAAAAAAAATTATTTCGCCAAGTAACAAACAGACGGGTGAATCTCCAGCGATTGTTATGGCAGGGAATTTGGTGATGTTCATTCATAGGTTTTATAAATCCAGCAACAGATTCGATTTTCAAAATAAAACATTGACACAACTAAAAAAAACAAAAAAAAATCAAACATGAAAATCAGCTCCTACAAATAGATACCTGGGGTGGGTCACTGGGATTTACATGGCATGGAACGTTATAAAAGGTTGTTCCCTGTTACATCATTCTATGGTGTCCCACGACTGAAAACAGAGTGGATAACCTTGAAAATGATTTGCTGCAAGAGTTCAGGGGCACCAATCATCAGCTTCATATATATATATATATATATATATATATATATATATATATATATATATATATATATATATATATATATATATAATATATATATATATATATATATATATATATATATATATATATATATATATATATATATATATATATATATATATATATATATATATATATATATATATATATATATATATATATATATATATATATATATATAATAGTTGTTTTGTCTGATAGTTATAATTTGTCTGATAGTTCTGAGCAAATGCATATGTTGTTCTTCTTTCGGCTGCTCCCGTTAGGGGTCGCCACAGCGGATCATCCGTTATGATCCGCATACTGATTTGGCACAGGTTTTACTCCGGATGCCCTTCCTGACGCAACCCTGGTCGCCTCTTACGACGCAGGGATAAGGATTGGGTTTCGCCATGATTCTGGGCTGCCCGACACCCTCTCATAGCGTGGCCCAGCACAGAGCTCCCTTCCTCAAGCGATCCTCCAACCCAAGCCTCCGAGTAGCCGGATTACAGGCGCACGCCACTACGCCCGGTATTTCTGAGCAAATGCATATGGGGTACTGGAATTAAATTCTGAATTCAGCCCACTGATTGTATCATTAAGGTGCAGATGCAGTGCCCTGTACATTTGGGGCACAGATTTGAAAATTGTTGAGGATGCCAAAGACAACTTGTCTCCTCTTTGAGGAAAGACACCATTAATGTCCACCAACTAATGTTAGAAGGCGAGATACCCAGTTCAAGGTCCATTGAAGGAACGGCAGACACATTGATGAATCGCCCTGCAGTCAAAACACCAGGGTGACTATTTATAGCTTGGCCGAGATTTTAACCCAGACGAGACAACCCAAAGGCAAGTGCTCAGGGGTGAGGAGTGAGTCTGATGGTGGATTACTATCGATTAAATTTAAAATGTATACACAAACAACTTCTATTTTTATATAGTTCATGTTGACAGATTTTGCAGGGCAAATCACAGTAAATGTCACGAATCACTAGAATGGAGGAGGTGTGTGTTAGTTTATAATTGTAATGATGTAAAGGCTCGTGGTAAGTTTCTATACATGAAGTGTGAAAAGACACCCAAATGTTGCACTGATTAAATAACCTTTTCAATCCTGTGGATTTAGTCAAATACACCACTTCTGAAATGGTTGAACAAAAGTTGAACTACACACTGAACAAAAGGAACACCAGAGAGAGAGGGGGGCACCAACAACAGAGCCAAAAGGCCAAGACAGTGGGAGATTTGGACAAACAATGGCTGTGGGGAGGAATGGGGGGCAGGAAAGGATGCATGGGGTGGACAAGATGGATACAGAAGGAAACTCTCAGGAGAGAAAACTTGAAATTTGGAAGGAGGAGGAACTGGGGTGAGGTTGGGGGTTGGAGGTGGAGGGGGGTTAACGAGAGTAGAAAAGATCATGGCTGTGGACTGGGGGAAATCTGAGATGGTGTAAAACAACTGTCTTGAAGACCTGGAGGGAAGACTGAGATTGAAGACAATGTGGAAGTTGATTCCACAGGTGGAAAAAAAAAAATTAGGAATGAATGAGTGGAGGTGAGCAGTGATCCTGGATTTGGGTAGTTTCACCAGAAGGGGGTTGATGGTGGAACTGTGTGAGTCCTGCAGAAACCTGAGTGAGACAAAGCGAGAAAAGAACAGAGGGTGCAAGACCAGAAAAGAGGTGGCACAAGACAGAGAGATGGCTTGTCTGTGATCGCAAAGTGATAAGCCCAAAGACTCAGCTGCATTGTGGGAGATTCTAATAATCTTACAGGACTTGGTTTCTATGGCATCAAGCTGAGAAAGATGTGAGGCAGGGGAGCCAGCCCAGAAAGGAGAGCAGTTCTCCATCAAGCTGCAGATGAAAGCCTTGTAGTTGGATAGCAGTTCAGGTGTGCGAAGGAAGGACGTTGTACGATGGAGGATGCCCAGTCGGCGGCTGGCTTTGGAGGAAAATTTGGAAATGCAGTTTGCCCAAGAATGATCATGGCTGATAGTGAGACCCAGGACTTTGAATGTCTGAACTTCCTCAATAGGGTTGTTAAGAAAGTAGATAGGAGGATAGGAGGAAAGGACAGATGGTCCTTTTGGAGAGAAATAGTGAGAGCGTGAGATTTGTCAGGATTGAAAGACATATACCAAGTGTGTTGACCAGCTTGTGATTTTTTTCAACTTCTGAAGAAAGGGAAAAGGCTGCAGCCTACCTATCTGAAGATGAGGGACGTCACGGCCGACAGTGGAGTCATCAGCAAATGGATAAAGAGGATTTTCCAGAGTCAGAGAGCTCATTGATAAAGATCAGGAATAGGACTGGGCTCAGAACACTGTATTGGGACACTCCAGCCTGGACAGGAAGAGAAGGTGAAAGGATTTCACTGAGAGTCACATGTCGGCTACAAGAGTTGAAGAAATCAGGAAGTCGTGTGGAGTTGGCATTGGATGCTATAGGTAGAGTTTGTAGAGAAAGGTGGGATATTAGACTATATTTAAAGCACAAGATATATCCAGAGAGATGGCCCTGATCTCATGTCTGCCATTGAGCACCTCCATCCAATGTTGCATGAATAGAAGCAGCATGTACATGGTAAATTGACCTGGTCTGGATCCGAATTGGTGATGTGAGATGAGGCTGTTGGAGAAAAGGAAGGATTTTGCATCAACTGTGATGGATTCCATGACCTTGCTGCTGATTGCAAGTAAACTGATAGGTCTGCAGTTGAGGAGATCAGTTTTTGCATCTTTTTTATGCAGTGCAGTGATGTTGGCTGATTTCCAGGTAGATGGAAGATGACCTCAGGGAAACAATAGGGTGAAAATGGCAGAGAAAGGATGTGCAAAAGCAGCAGAAGAGGTTTTTTATGATATGACCTGATGCCGGACAGTCCAGCCACAGAGTCAGAGTTGAATTTAGCAAATTGTACAGCTTCTCGTCCCAAGCATGTACATGCACTCACCGCTCATGGTAAAGCAATTGCATCCGTCTGTCTGGCAGTCAAACAAAATTGAAAATCATTCCAAACAGGAAACAGTTTTTAGTGATGTCATAAAAGGACACAAACATTCAGCACAAATAACTAATTTAACATGTTAAACTCGAGGGGGAGCACTTGGGAGAGTGCAAAACCTCCACCACCAATACTGCTGGGTCACTCAAGTGAACCTTATATCTTATTTATTAAATATGATGTTAACAGTGCTGACAGAGTTATAGTTCTTTTCTCCAGCATTTTTTTTTGGGGGGGGGGAGGAGTTGGAAATCACTTAAAACATGTAGAAATGGAAAAAAAAGAAATCGAAATTTTGTTGAAAAAAAAGTTGCAAAAAATTTTTTTTCTCTACCAATTTTTTTTGGGGGGGGGGGGGTGCGTTGGAAATCACTTAAAACATGGAGAAATGCAAAAAAAAAAACTTTTTCTCTAATTCTTTTTTTTGGGGGGGTGGGGGACAAAGTCCAAAATCTAATGGCATGATCCTCGTACCATACCTAACCCCTCCACCAAGTTTCGTCGAAATCCGTCGAGTTTTTCCGTAATACTGTTCACAAACAAACAAACAAACAAACAAACAGAAAGGGGTGAAAACAGGAACCTTCGATCTTCGAAGGCGGAGGTTAATAAGGTGATGTAAAAGATGGCGCATCAACGCTGTACACTTCCGAATAAATGTTTTTCTTTTCTACAGCCTTTAAAACTTTAAAGTTATTTCAATTGGATTATATATTTGAACAGGAGAACACAAATAGTCTTGTGTGCTCTTCCAGAAGCCCCCAGTTTAGCTTGCTTCCAAAAAAACTTCCAAAAGCTTGGGCAAAATTTTACACCATCTCGACCAATCAAATTTGCAGTGCACGCTAAGGGCAGAGTCACAGCAATATTCAGAGAAAAATGGTGGCACCTAGCGATGCAACCACAGAGCTAACTTTGGCCAAAATATCTGTTTGTTTAGTGCATCTTGTTCTCAAAGATCATTCCGAAATCGTCAGTTTCTCAGAGAAGAGTTGGCAGAGGGTTCAGCTCTCAGACTCATCATTGCAAATGTCGTTTAATAGAGCAAAGTACTTTGCTCGAATGCAGTTCTCTCCAGTTCCTGTGCATTGGCAACCATGTCGCAAGGAATCTGTTTCTTTGCACAAGAGCAGTTCCGGTGACATCCTTGAGAACATCTATGTACATGTTGGAATTTTTTTTTTTTTTTTTTTTTATAACATTGGCTCTGGCCAAGATGATGGATTATGCAATACGGTAACCAGTTTGCTATTATTGACCGTCCACCAACAGTCTTCAAATTGTAGTAAACAAGGTTTGACAATGTGGGCATTCTTCTCTATGATGACTGACAGCAGTTTATTTGAGATGCTGTGGCAATGTACCTTCTTTTGGTGGAAGCAACTTTCCCAGGGTTGATCCGTTTCTGACAAATGCTTGGGCCCTCGGTTGTACAAGATCATAGGCAGAAAAGTTGTCATCATTGATTGTGTACACAGTGATTAATTCTCTAACTTGCTTCAATTACGTCAGAAGAAAATACCACGCCGTGTAATTCTCAGCAAAGTCCCTGAGAGCTGATGTCCTCCTTTTCACTGGCAAATGACCATGCCTTTTTACTAGTGCAATATGGGTATCTAGATATGTCGCTCCCACTTAGATCATCTACAAGTATAAAGGGGATTGTTTGAAATTGCATTTCACCAAAGGCTTTGGATCACTTCATAATACCTGACTCGGTTCTTACCCAAAACTTTGCAAGGTCTTTCAGAAGTATTGCTGCCTAATAAATTCTCAGGACTATGATGTGTCGTTTGCACGGATTACGATGCTACATTTACATTTTCCTTCTCCACATTATAATCGGCATCGAGTACAACTCTTTGTGTCAGCCACTTCTTGTGTGGAGTCCATTTCAGCAACTAGAATGCAGAGCTCAACGTGACAAGACTTTCTAGTTTCTTTCTTCCTCCAGATTTCTCAGTTTTTAAAAGATCATCACCAAGGAATACAGTGGATTCACGTATGAAGCCAGATCCATGGCATTGGTCTACGATAAAGATGTTCACCATAATGCTGCACCAGTTTCTCGATGAGATGACTATAGCGGTATCCATCAGCATTCTTCACACCCTGTTTCCCGAGTTTTCTCCTGTACTAGTCTCTCTAACACATAACCAAGAATCCCAGACTCATGAAAGAGGGGCATGGCCATTTCTCCAATGAGGTAAGAAAAAGCAGTATCGTAAAATTCTTGCACGTATGATTTTCCATTGGGACTTCTTGTTGCTTTAAAGTTTTTCATACACGCTCTGTCCATGATATCATGCCCATGACCAATTACACAAAGTAGGATGCATCGGTTGAATTTCTTGGCCCTTTTCAATGATTTAATTTTGGAGATAATGTGTTGGGTCTTTACCTTTTTGCCACCTCTGGTTACAAACAATGCATCATGTCACCCTAGTGTGAAATGCTTCAGTCTTAGGCATTGCGGTCTTGGTAGAATATTCAGGAGAGCCGTTATTGTGATTGATTTGGCCTGCCAATCAGTTTGTGTCAGCACTGGTGTTGCCTTTTCGCTTTTTCTGTGAGTTTATAACTTTCTCATTATTATACCAGCTTCTGCATTAAGCACATCTTATCTACCTTAATTGAATTGTAATTTTACTCATGTTGTAGTTGACAATTGTCTCTGGGTGCACAGTTTCTCGTCACTGGCTCCTTGGCAAAGAATAAAACTCAGTCTGTAACTCATGTCCTCAAACTTTTAGTGTCTGCCTTCCCAATAGTTCTACCACAGCCGGTCATTTTGTCGATTGTTCTTCCATCACACTTGTCTTCCCCAAAGTGGAACATCTGAAACCAAAAGAAAAAAACAATTCGGAAATATTTACGTTGCAGGTCTAAAATTTGACCTCAAACGTTTGTTTTCATAAACTTTGGTCTATTTTTGCAAAATAATTGCAGACAATATGCCCATGTCGTTACTGATTGTTGGGAACGAGACCTAATTATTTGCTATTCTGATATTTATCATTACTCCCCATTACAAAGACGTGAAATATCAAGAGCATAAGAGAGATGCCCGTCACCATTTTTCTCAGAGATGGCCAAACCGATCTTCATGAAACTTTCAGAGGTCCGTCAGTGAGTGCCAGGGAATATTTAAGGCAAAAAAGCGATCTGAAATTTTTGAAACAAAATTGGATTTATTTTAATTTTTATCTTGCTATAGCGCCAAAGCCTTTGTAGCTATGTAAAAGGTAAAATTAAATTATCCCCGACCCCATTCCTTAGTGGG
>NC_140966.1:42083834-42118834 GCF_056783735.1 Eptatretus burgeri | reverse complement strand
TCTCTATTATATTGATGACTTACAACAATACTGTGTGAATGGTAACATTAGGGTCAGGAATAATTAACAGCAATATTATAGTCAGGAGTAAAAGTAGGTACATGGCTGATGGTAGTGGAGGGACTGAGGATACAGCCCCTAATGCAGATGTTGGGGCAACTGGGTATGGCGCAGTCAGCGACTGCAATAGAGTTGGTGGAGATGGAGTTGGCGGCAACAGAGTCAGAGATGGAATCGGCTGAAATGGAGCGTCAGAGCCAGAGGGGACAAGATCAGGTAGAGGTACGCCACAAGACAGGGACAAGATTAGGCCTAAAAAGGTGGTGCAGGTAAAACAGATGGATCAGGAGTTGGGACAGTGAAAAACAGGAGAAAACTAGAGGGGGAGCACTCGGTAGAGTGCAAAACCTCCACCGCCAATACTGCTGTGTCACTGAAGTGAACCTGATATCCAATTCATTGTAGGTCAAAACGGATCAGACTCTACTGAACCGCGATTGAATAAACTAAACGAGATCGACACGCATGTAGAAATGCCCAAAAAATAAAATCGAAATTTTTTTGAAAAAAAAGTTGCAAAATTTCTGGGTTTTTTTTCTCTAACAATTTTTTTTTAACCTCTGCCATCGAAGATGGACGGAGGATACTGTTTTCACCCCTGTCTGTTTGTTTGTGAACAGTATTACGGAAAAACTCCTCGACGGATTTCGACGAAACTTGGTGGGGGGATTAGGTATGGTCCAAGGATCACGTACCAACAAAAAAACATGCCAAAATTATAATTGAGGCTGATTTTGGAACTTCAGGTGGATATCCACGTAAAATCAATTTTTGTCTCAAGGAATCTAGTTATGACGGATGAATCGAGTATGTAAAAGGGAAAGTTGCAAACTATAACTCTGTGAGCACTGTTGACGTTAAATTGAATGAATAGGATATCAGGTTCACTTGAGTGACCTAGCAGTATTGGCGGCGGAGGTTTTGCACTCCACCGAGTGCTCTCCCTCAAGTTAACCTCTGCCATCGAAGATGGACGGAGGTTACTGTTTTCACCCGTCTGTTTGTTTGTTTGTTTGTGAACAGTATTACGGAAAAACTCCTGGACGGATTTCGACGAAACTTGGTGGGGGGATTAGGTATGGCCCACAGATCATGCCATTAGATTTTGGACTTGGTCCAAAGTCCAATATGGCCGCTATGGCGGCCATTTTCAAAAAATATTTGAATTTTTGTTTTTGCATTTCTACATGTTTTAAGTGATTTCCAACCAAAAAAAAAAAATTGTTGGAGAAAAAAAACCAAAAATTTTGCAACTTTTTTTCAAAAAAAATTCTATTTTATTTGAAAAATATTTGAATTTTTTTTTACATTTCTATATGTTTAAAGTGATTTCCAACCCCCAAACTAGAGGGGGAGCACTCGGTAGAGTGCAAACGAGATCTGTTGAACTCTCTCATACATTAATATTAACAACAAAAACGATCTTATAATGCTTCATCTTCCTCTCTCACACATGTGGTACTCTTTACTGTTTCACAATGCACTACTCTTCTGCTATTTTAACAGACTGCTCTCATTTCGACCTCTCCTTCATTCCTTGCCTAAAAAATCCAACTATTACAGCGCTTCTTCTCTCCATGCTCTGAATTCGCCTTCATTGCATCCATCAAGAATTGTGTTAAATCGCATCTCTGACCTAAAACTTTTAAAAACCACAGTTTGCCATGGATGCTCGCTTTCCATCAACCATTCTTTCTTTCCAACTTCAGTGCCAACTCACCCCCCTCACCCCTCACTCTCACTCTCAAAGCAACCATCCCACTCTTCTCCCTCCAAGCCTCCCTCTCACCTCTTTCAAAAATTCCCCCTCACCTTTCTCCCACCTTTCATCCCCCTCACTCTTCCTTCTCTAAGTTGCCCCCCTCTCATCCACCAACCTGCCTCCCTCCACTGCCCTCTCACCTCCATCTCTTCACTCCACCTCCTCAAATACTCAACTGCCATCTTCCTTGTCTCTTGTCCCCCCTCTCTCCCAGCACCACAGAGCCTTTTCTCCTCCTCATTCGGCCCCCTCCCCTCGCTATTCTGCAATACCCCACACTCCTTCAGCAACCCTCCTTACCTCCCCCTCGTCCCTCGTCCTACCCTCCCCCGCCCCCTCCACCTCCTGCACCGAAAGCCTCCTCCCCTACCTCTTCATTAAAAGTGTGGACCTCAAATATCCGGGGCCTTCGCTCAAACCTTTCAGATCTTTCCATGCAGGTTGCCACTGACAAACCAGACATTATCTGCCTAACAGAAACTTTCCTCTCCCAAGACGTGTCTGACTCCCAAGTATCTCTCCCTGGTTACTCCCTCTTACGGTATGACAGACCTGAGCCTCGTCCTGGTGGAGGTGTTGCTCTCTTCATCAAAGACTCTATTCCTCACTCTCCCTGCACTACTCTCACTCCCCCACACCCCCAGGAATACCTCTGGCTTCGGCTTCCCTCCACTCCCACCTCATGTTTATATGTGTACTGTACCGTCCACCGAACAGTGATGACTCCATCTACACCTCACTCTCCGAAAACATGGACCATCTTCTATCTTCTCATCCAAACTCTCTCTTCCTCATATGTGGCGACTTCAATTGTCATCACGCCAGTTGGCTAGGTGTGGGTACCTCTCTCACCTGCCATGGGACATCAGCAAAAGCTTTCTGTGACTCATTGGGACTGACTCAATCGGTCAACTTCCCGACCCGGATCTCAACCAATGGTACTCCATCTCTTCTGGATCTGATTTTGACAAATTTCCCTGACAATATCTGCTGCTCTTCCTTCGCTCCAATTGGTTCTTCTGACCACGTCCTTGTTAAAGTGGACATCTCTCTGGCTGTTATCAGAGAACCACCTCACCGCCGTCGAGTCTGGCATTTCACTCAAGCCGACTGGCAGGGTCTCCGAGCAGCCATCAAACTGACAGACTGGTCTCCTATCACTACTTTCTCAAACATCAACTCATCCTGGGAATTCTTTCAAAGAAACTTGCTCTCCCTCATGCACAGATTTATCCCCTCTCGTGTTCAGTTGTCTTACCCTTCCTCCCGCCCTTGGTTTACTGAAGCTTGTGGCGAGGCAGTTATCCTGAAACAACTTGCCTTTGCCTCATGGAAAGCAAACCCAACTGAGGGCAATCTCAGTTCTTTCCACAAAGCTCGGAACAAGTGTGTAGCTACCCTCAGGAGAGCCAGAAAACAACATCTTTCTCATCTCAAGTCTGAACTCTCAAACCTCTCTCCCTCCTCAAAATCCTGGTGGCATTTAATCAAATCTGTTTCTGGTGTATGTTCCCCCTCCATCCCCTCCCTTACCTCAAATGGCCGCACTGCTGATTCCACACGTGATAAAGCTGAATGTCTAAACTCGGTGTTTGCAGCTAAATCTTGTGTCCCAAACCCATCACTATCTCTACCCACTTTACCCAGTCGCACCCAACTGTCCCTGGACTCTGTATCCTTTTCTCCTGACAAGGTGGAGAGCTTGCTTTCAAACCTCGAGTCGGATTCTGCAACCGGTCCAGACGGCATCAGCCCACGTGTCCTCAAAGCCTGCTCTTCTGCTCTTGCTCACCCTCTCTCTGTTCTATTCACCCTCTCATTTTCCCAAGGTCATCTGCCATCTGCTTGGAAATCTGCTAACATCACTGCCCTGCATAAAAGGTGCAAAAACAGATCCCTGTAACTATAGACCAATCAGCCTTCTCCCAATCATCAGCAAGGTTATGGAATCCATCATCGCTTCAGACATGAAATCCTTCCTCTTCTCCAATGGCTTGATTTCCAATCATCAATTTGGTTTCAGACCAGGTCACTCTACCCTAGATATGCTGCTACTGCTCTCCCATCAATGGATGGAGGTCCTCAATGCCAGACAGGAAATCCGAGCCGTATCCCTGGACATATCACGTGCTTTTGACACAGTCTGGCACCCTGCCCTACTCACCAAACTCTCTTCCCATGGTATTCAAGGCCATCTCCACTCATGGCTCACAGACTTCCTCTCCTGTCGCAGTCAACGTGTGGCCCTAAATGGAGTTCTTTCATCCCCTCTTCCTGTGCAAGCTGGAGTTCCTCAAGGTAGCGTTCTGGGCCCTGTTCTTTTTCTGGTTTTCATCAATGATCTCTCGGACTCTCTGGAAAATCCTCTATTTCTCTTTGCCGATGACTCCACCCTCTGCCGTACCATCTGTCATCCCTCAGACCGGCAAGCAGCAGCTTCTTCGCTCACTGCAGATCTGGATAAAATCACAAACTGGTCCAACACGTGGAACATGTCTTTCAATCCAGACAAATCTCACACTCTCACTATGTCTCTTCGAAAGGACCGTTTACAAAACCCCCATCCACTTTCTCAACAATCCTCTGGAAGAAGTCTTTTCTTTCAAGCTTCTGGGTCTCACTATCTGCCATGACCTTTCCTGGGAAAGTCACATTTCCAACCTTGCCTCAAAAGCCAGTCGCCGACTGGGAATCCTCCGTCGTGCAAAGTCCTTCCTCGGCCCTCTTGAGCTCCTGACCACTTACAAAGCTTTTGTCCGTAGCCTGATGGAGTACTGCTCTCCCCTCTGGGCTGGTGCTCCTGCCTCCCACCTTTCTCGACTTCACGCTGTCGAAACCAGGGCTTTTAAGATCATTGGCATCTCCCGCAATGAAGCTGAGTCTTTGGGCCTCTCACTCAATCACCGCAGGTTGGTCAGTGGTCTTTCTGTCTTCTACCGACTCCTCTCCAGCCTTGCCCCCCTGCTCTCTCTGCGATTTGTCCCAACCACATTTCCACAGGGCGCTCAAGGTCCGCCAACAACCCCCTTCTGGTAAAACTACCAAAATCACGAATCACTGCTCATCTTCACTCTTTCATTCCTCTTTTTCCCGCCTTTGGAATAAACTTCCTCACTCTATTCTTTCCCATTCTTCCCTCCAGGCTTTCAAAACAGCTGTTCACCACCACCTCTTATCTTCCCCCATCCAAATCCTCGATCTTTTCTACCCCCGATAATCCACCCAAGCCCACTTCCTTCAATTCTCCTGCTTTCCTTCCTGAAAGTCCCTGTAATGTCCATCTTCTCCTCGCCATGTTCCCCGTCCCATCCCCATCCCTCTCCCTTCCACAGTTCACCTGTGTCTGTTCCCCAATGTTTTGTCCCTTCCACTCCCGCCCCTCTTGTCTCATGCCTCCTTGCTGTGAGTTGTGTGTTAGCTCTCATACGAGCCTCGACCAAGGTATACAAAAAAAAAAAAAAAAAAACCTATGCCGCCAATACTGCTGGGTCACTTAAGTGAACCTGATATCCTATTCATTGTAGGTCAAAACGGATCAGACTCTACTGAACCACGATTGAATAAACGAAACTAGATCGACGCGCATGTAGAAATGCAAAACAAAAAATCTAAATTTTGTTGAAAAAAAAGTTGCAAAATTTTTTTTTCTCTAACAATTTTTTTTTTGGGGGGGGGGGGGTTCGAAATCACTTAAAACATGTAGAAATGCAAAAAAAAAAAATTCAAATATTTTTTCAAATTGGCCGCAATAGCGGCCATATTGGATTTTGGACCAAGTCCAGAATCTAATGGCATGATCCTTGGACGAGACCTAACCCCCCCCCCACCAAGTTTTGTCGAAATCCGTCAAGGAGTTTTTCCGTAATACTGTTCACAAACAAACAAACAAACAGAAAGGGGTGAAAACAGTAACCTCCATCCATCTTTGATGGCGGAGGTTAAAAATGCATTAGCCATGGACAAAGTTGGAGGATGAGGGGCACACACAAAATAGGAGGGTCTGGTAAAGACGAGTGGTTCAGCCAGGAGGTGGGGGTGGACTAGTGGGGTGATTGTGGGGCAGAGGGATGGGGTGGGTTCGAGTCCCTATACACTAGTAGAGACATGACGCGTCCCACAAAAGAATGGTCACGTGGGTCATGGGCACCATTTTGTTTCTATCGATAGCTCTTTTGTTTTTTTTGAAGTGACAGGATGCTGTGCCATAGGATGCACCAATCGATCAGAGAAAGGATTCAAAATGTATAGATTCCCTGCAGATGCCAGAAGAAAAAAAAATTGGGAAAATAAAGTTAGTCGTCTGAGATGGAAACGGACTTCAAGGCGGATTCTGTGCCAGTTAAGTTGTAGTCCTGTGTGTGTACATTCACAGTATATGTGGTCCTGTAATCATATTGTAGTCGGCAGTTGGGTATAACTCGTAAACAGACATCTTTAGATAATTTATGACATATCAAGCACATCCTGGAAAAATTGGACATAAGTAAGCACATCGTGTGTGCCTGTAACGCAAGTTTGTTTATTTATTCGAATTGGTCCAAGTGTTGCAGTTAACATTGAGGAATAACATGTCATGGTCCATGACACAGATAATTTCAAAAATATTTCAGGATCCATTTGCCTTTGGCCTGACCTTGTAACAAAACAGTACATTATATTATATTGCTGCTTTGTTGTCTCCAAACAACTTCGTAGAGGAATGAGAAGAGTGGGAGAAAAAAACGGAGAAAATGAGAAGAGAATAATAGAGCGTATCAACGAAGTGTGGTAAAAGGAAACCATAGATGGGAGAGTAAATGGGAATATAAAAGAACGAAGGATTTCATGCACATGCATGTTTTCAGTGGTTCGGTACTTATATTGAAAGAAATGAAGAGTTGGAAATCATTAACCCCTTCACTTATGGCTCATCTTCATTTGAATGCAGACCTCTTTTTATTCCTTCTTTGTTCTTTCCAAGTGTCTTCCTTCCTGGTCCATTTGACTGCAAAGAAAACTTTACCTATCCATATGTTCTCAAGGGGTTGGCAAGATGGGCGAAGGGCACACACACCCATCTCTTCGCCATATCCTGGGTTTGAATCCCGAGCCAGCAAAAGCTGGCATCTCGGTGCATCACAGGCAGGGCAATTCATCAATGTTTGTGCCGTCCCTCAAATGGAAGAAAAGTCGGGTGTCCCGTCTGCTCGCATTGGTTGGTGGACGTTAAAGATCCCAAAGTGTCCTTCACGAAGAGGAGGCAAGCTATTACTGGCACCCTGAACAAATGCCAAATTCCTGCCCTAACTGCTGGGAAGGTAATGGAGAACCAGCCAGTAACATCCTTACCAAGCAGCCAAGGACCTGCCTTCAAGCAGAGCACACAATCAATTATTCTTCTCAAGCCCTTTCTCTTTTTTTTCACTCACAATTGTTATCTTTTCTAATTCTCTACTCACTCTATTTCCAGCTTTCATTTTCCTTCCTCCAATTCTTTCAAATTTCTTCATTCTGTCACTACCTGTGTGTTTCTTCTACTCACTTGCTCTGTACACAACGAATTAAGCCATCGGTCCCCAACCTGTGGCCCGTGGAGCCCTATACTGCGGCCCGCGAGGACTTTCCAATCAAAACACATTTCCATGTAGCAATTTTAAAGGGGTTTACACAATGCCACTGCCGGCCGGCGCCGTGACCTGAAAAGGCTTACACAATGCCGCTGCCGGCCACTGCCGCTTCCCGCCAGGAGGAATCAAATCAATTTGATTTTACCTTCCGGCATCTTACGGCAGTATTTAAAATTAATTACACCCCAAACGGAAATTTGTTCAGAATTACAGTGCGTGAACAATCAATCGATCGAATACATATAAAATTTATTAATTAAAAAAGCAATACTCCAATAAACCCCAAAGGTTGTATCGAATTCTCAATTTTTTCTTCGATTTTTTTCTGGCTCCCAACATCCTTGGGAGTAGTGAATGCGGCCCGTGGGATCAAAAGGTTGGGGACCACTGAATTAGGCACTCATCAGTGTGAACCTTTGCTTGTGCATTACACTTCATTTGCCACGGTTTCTGCAAAATATTTTAAGGTTAAATCAATCCTGTCTGATTGTATGCTTATTCCGATGCATTGGAAGAACGAAAAAATAAGCAATATCTTATATACAGTATATATAATCTGTGCCCGTCCGTCCGTCCGTTTGGGGAGGGGCTTCTCAGTTCAGACCAGTTGGTCATCTTGGATCTGATCTCGAAAAAAAATGACGTGCTTATGTAAGCCAACACTCATTACACTGGGCTGCATTTGAAATATTTTTTTTTCAGAGGTCTAGGTTTTCTCAAAGGCCCTCATATGTTTTTTTTCATGCTGAATTCAGAAATGTATCTAATTTCGCTCAATCAGGTCAAGTTTTTTTCTCAATTTTATGAGATTTCTATCTCAATTTTCTCAATTTCTATTTCAATTTTAAGGAAAAAAAAAATAATCAAAATTTGTTTTTTTAATTAGCATTTTTAAAATTCAAAATCAGACTTCCATTGACAGAAAATGTACAAACTAGAACGGGCACTCATAGAGCGCATACCTTCGCCGCCACTACTTTTTTGTTCTTGGTATGAGTGTGGGGAACTGGTTTCATATGAATGGTCTTATGACACAAACCACATGTCTATAATGTCATGACCCCCCCGACTTTCGGGGGCTACGGACTAAACAACAATCAACTCACGTCGTTTTGGCGAGTCTTCACTCGCAAGCTCGGTGAATACAACGTTTCAACAAGAGAAGGTAATCTCGTTTGATGCTGGTTTCATGCAAATCGAATAAGAATTGACTGAGTTATGCCGAAAACCGCATATTTTTCAAGGGCGTGACCCCCCCCCCCGACATTTTACCCCAAACGGTGACATGTGTTATGACGTCATTGTGTCACAAGATTGGGCATTAAATTCTGAACATTTTGGTGCTGGGTTCATGTAAAGCGGACAAGAATTGACCGCGTTATGACAAAAACCGCACATTTTTCAAGGTCGTGACCTCCCTGACCTTTGACCCTGAACCGGTAACAAGAGTATGGGCGTCATTGTGTCATATTGCATATCACAAGATGAGGCGTTGAATTCTGAACATTTTGGCATTAGTTGCATACAAATTGAGTAAAAATTGACCGTGTTATCGTAAAAAGACGATTTTGACCTTTTCGTGACCTTGACCTTTGACCCGAACGATCCCAAAATCTAATCGAATGCTTCCTGGCTAATAACCAATCATCCCACCAAATTTCATGCAATTCGGTTTAATACTTTTTGAGTTATACGAATCACAAGATTACAAATAAATAAATAAATACACGCGACCAAAACATAACCTTTCGCAGAATGCGAAGGTAACTATACATATAATGACACACAAGTACACTTAATGTGGAAGAAAGTGCCTTCTCAATTACTTTCATTTCAATTTCAGAAAAATATAGATAAATCGTTGTCTCTGGCAACACCCAACTTCAGTCGCTCCAGCAGTCGCTGTTTTCCTTCGTCTTTTTAATGTTGAATTTCACATTAACGGTACTTGTGCTGGGTGTGCTCTGGCTTTCAAAAGGAATTAGCGACTGTGGCTAATCCAGGTTTAGAATGATTAGCCACAGGAGAAAGGAAATAGCCACATATTTTATTCAAAAGTTTTTTTTTTAGCAATATGAAATAATAAGTTAATTTTAAGGCAGATGTGTGAGTTTGATGGGTGAGGTTGGTTGGATGAGTGAGTTGGATTGTTCAGATTGGTTGGATGAGTGAGTTTGACGTGCGAGATTGGTTGAATGAACGACCATCAGGGGAGGTGGTGATTGTGAGGGATGGTGGTGATGATGGTGTGTGTGTGTGTGTGTGTGTGTGTGTGTGTGTGTGTGTGTGTGTGTGTGTGTGTGTGTGTGTGTGCGTGTGTGCGCGCGCGCGCGCGCGGGGGGGGGGGGTTATGGTCGTTGTGCCTTTAGTAGGTGGTAGTGGGAGATGGGGGTGGTTGTGGACCAGGATTGGACCAACCTCATGCCAGTCAAACTCATCATCCAACCATTCTCACCCAACAACTTCACTCATCCAACCAATCTCACACATCAAACTCACTCATCTAACCAATCTCACACATCAAACTCACACTTCCAACCAATCTCACCCATTAACTTCACTCATCCAACCAACCAATGTCACACATCAAACTCACTCATCCAACCAATCTCACCCAACAACTTCACTCATCGAACCAATCTCACACATCAAACTCACACTTCCAACCAATGTCACACATCAAACTCGCTCATCAAAACAAACTCGTCCTACTACAGGTACTACTACTGATTGTGTCAAAACTCACCTGGCAACCACTGACCCAACGAAGCATGTAGCGCCGAATCATTCCAGAAATAAAAAGAATTTTTTTTTTTTTTTAATTTAAATAAAATTTTGAGACGAGAATAATGGGAATCATGCGTAATTTCGGTCGATTTTTTTTACTTGAAACTACAGGGTGCCCCACAGAAAACCAGGAAATTTGGTACAGTTTATTTAAAACAAAACAAAAGCAAACTTAGATGTAGTGTAAAACACAGATACACTTTATTTTCAAACAAAACAAAAGCAAACTTAGATGTAGTGTAAAACAAACACACTTTATTATATGTTAGTTTATTGATATGGTAAAATACGGCAAAATAAATCTTAAAATCTCAAATTTCCTGGTTTTCTGTGGGGCACCCTGTAGTTTAAAACTACTGAAGTTAATATATATAAGCTTGTGTGAAATCACGCGTGATTCCCGTAATCAAAACATACAAAATGGCGGCCGTCTCAATGAAGGTTGAATTCTGTGCTAAAATCACCCAAAGTTCGTCTAAAACTGGTAAAAAAAAAACCACTAAAACATGGATTAGCCACAGTAGCTAATGGGTGGTTTAAAATATTACCCACAGGTAAGGGGGATTCGCCCTGTGGTGACGTGGCGAGTGGCAGCGCACACCCAGTTGTGCGTTATGTTGTATATAGTTTGTACATTTTCTGTCAATGCAAGCCTGATTTTGAATTTTAAAAATGCTAATTAAAAAACAAAAATTTTGATTATTTTTTTCCTTAAAATTGAAAAACTTGACCTGATTGAGCGAAATGAGATACATTTCTAAATTCAGCATGCAAAAAACATGTGAGGACCGTTGAGAAAACCTAGACCTCTGAAATGACGCAGACCAGTGTTATCTGTGTGCCAAGATTAAACAACATCAGTGAATGCATGCCTGAGAAATGGTTGAGGACGTGTTCAACATTGGGATTTTTACAATTAAAATAGCCGCCAGTCAGCCATCTTGGATCTGATCTCAAAAAAAAAAAAAAGACATGCATATGCAAGCCATCATTCTTTATCTGTGTGCCAAGTTGAACAAGATTGGTAAATGCATGTCCGAGATATGGTATGGACGCACACACAAAAATCGAGACCAAATCCATAAGCCCCCGTTTCGGACAAAGTCCAATCGGGGCTAAAAAAAAATCCATGTTTAATGCTCATTTCTATTCCTATGCTCCTCCTTTTCCCCACATTTGGAACTGCCTTTTCAACATCAGTTCAATTGTTTTCTTCTTGCCAGAGCTTCTACTTGGCAGTGTCCCACCACTTCAAGTCATCCTCTATTCCCAATCTCCTATTACCCCCATTAACCCTCCCCAAGCTGATCCCTCTTACTTGCAGGTTGCCATCTTTCTTTGCCTTTCCTCCCTCTCTTTTCTCTTTTCAACCATTCCATTGCTTGTCTCTCTCTATTCCTCTACTACTTCCCTTTATGGTATTTTGACTTCCATTCTCAATCATCTCTCTTCCACGATCCAAAATTTTTGATAGAAAATAAAGTAGCCACCAATCTGAGACAGTTTCATATGCTCGGGTAACAACACCAATTGCTGTTGGCTCGGCGGTTATGCCACATCCTGGATGTCCTAGCACAGCCCTTCACTCAACAACCTGCACTTTAATACTTTTTGCAGACAAAAAGCAGGAGAGGCAGCGTTGATGTCAGCAGGTTTGTGTGATTATCATCACACATTTTTCAAAAAAAAAAAAAAAACCGGAAGGATATTGTAATCAGCTCTGTCTGTCTGTCACGCGATCTCCTCCTAAACGGTTGTGCAGAAATTTACCAATCTTGATTAGGTAGTTATGATCACCACATAACACGAAGGTTTTTGCCACGCTTCCTGGAGCAGTCAAAAGGTGAAATACAAAAAAAAATAAAATAATGCAATTGTGAGCACATTTTTAAACATTATTTAATGAAACTTTCTCAATGCAAATCAACACTGAGAGACACATGAAATATGTAAAGTTTTTTTGGGGGATTTCACCACCAGTTCATTCCCCAGGGGGTGGGGACTTTGGGTCACAGGGGTCAAAACGGGGAAAGAACGTAACCTCGAAATTTGATATTGGGTCATTCCCGGTGGAACTTTTTGCCATCTTTTCAACTTTGCTTAAGGTGGGAAGCGTGGAGATTTGCGATGGCACACCATCGACTTCGTTCTCATTGATAGTAAAATTTATTTTGCTCTATATTTTACATGTTTACTTATCAACAAGCAATTTTATTTGCTCATAAAGCACTCATTCGTAACACACCTGTTGTATGGTGGAATCTCTAGGCCCAGCTGCTTCATCAGCATTATCATTATATCATCACAACGGGCAGAAACTTTCAGGACTGCTGCACCATCCTTTGGGGTCCACTGTAGGTGCACAACAAATGCAACCAATGCTCAGATGGCTTATTTGTAAAACAAATAAATAAATAAAACAACCCATGTGCTTGCTCATTGTGGCCGATTTGTTTTCCCCACCAAGAATGAAGCAATGCGGGGAGAAAAAGGAGACCGATTTGCCGTCAGTGTCGCAACAAGCAGTGCTCCCCAAATATTATTGCAATGAAGCAAATTTGTGTACGAGTGAAAGCACTATTTAAGGCTACTGGCCATGATGTAGTGGTAAAAATGGCCACTTCATTTTACTTTTGATTGTCTTTTTGGATTGTTTTTTGATAATTTCACATTTCGCTTTTGATGCCATGGTTTAACATGCAATGTTCTCTTTCTGTACACCTTCCTTTTATCTTAAAACCAGAGTGGAACAAATAAAAATCAGAAACCACAATGTCATAACTGGAAAGACAGTGTGCCATTTCCCCTACTTCCAAGTTTTCAAAAGTGAAGGTTGTAAATTAAACAGGTATTTTTGGGAGATTAGCCTGTTCGGTGCCAACATCTACACTTTTACCTCTGATGCTGGGATCACAGAATCAAATCCCACATGTTATGTCGATTTGTCCATAATTTTCTCATGTCCTTGTCTTATATAATTACAAGTTATTCCAACAGCTTATGGTCTAATTTTAAGCAAATTGTGAAATCTCTTGGAACAAATTATTACTCCCATCCACCCTCAGTTTCTCAAACTCGTGAAATTTGTACTTTGCCCATACTATATTCACATTGGGAGAAAGGCTGGTAAAGGGGCATTTGAAGGCTTTCATTCCAAAATGAGATATCTGCATTGGGTTGTCACTTGTCAGACACGATGAATGTTGGATACCAGGTTTTGAAGCAAAGGAAGTTTTTTTTTTTGTTTTAAACAACATGAAATTTATAGTTTTGAAGAAAAATATTTTTATATATATATATATATATATATATATATATATATATATATATATATATATATATATATATATATATATATATATATATATATATATATATATATATATATATATATATATATATATATATATATATATACACACATCGAGAATGATCGAACATAGCAAAGCTGACTAACTCGGGTTTGCAATCACATCTTCAATTTTTAGTTCACTTTTACCCCTTCAACAAGGCAACCAGTTCCATCTATGGGATCAAAGGCTGGTAAAGGGGAATTCAAAGACTTTCATTCCATTTTCATTCACCTTTCTCCCAATCCCTTGACATTTAATCTGTGAACCATGACCCTCCCTCCCATGAAGTCTCAAATGAGTCATTTCCTCCCCCACGTGCTGCCTGACGTCACTCTGCTGCACTTCCACCTGAAATAAACTTTCACCCCTATCCCTTCTCCAACTTTTGCTCTGATGAAGAGCTAACAACCAGAAATGTCAGCTTCTCCTTGCTTCCCATGGCAGTTAACATACATTTGATAAATGTCCTGTTAAAGCCTGGTGTTGGCTTAGTGGTTAGGATGGTGGCTTGGGATCCCAGGGTCCTGAGTTCAAGCCCCGTTGGCTGCTGAATTAACACCAGGGGGTTGACTCAGCCTGTCATCCTTCCGAGGTCGGCGAAATGAGTGCCAGTGTACTGGTCCCGGTGTATGCCCTGGTTAGAATAGGTGTACCATATCCCTGCGTGTCGTAAGAGGCGACCAGGGTTGGCGTCAGGAAGGGCATCCGGCCATAAAACATTGCCTCAAGAAAAAGCCAAACCCCTGCACAGCAGGGAAAAATGGCTGTAAAAACGATAAATGTCCTGTTAATGCCGTACAATATTTTAAACAAAAAGTATGACAAACATAAATAAATGAAATGACCTGAAGGTTGACAATGTATAGCTTGGCTCGTTTACCACGCACGCGCTCCATGCCCCATAGAGAAGGGTATTTCTTGAGAACCTGAAAACAGTGAAAGGAAATAAATTAATGTTGTTTATTGGAAAATAAAAATGAGAGGTGAGAGAGCCCAAAAATTGCAGTGAGGAGACCAAGAATAAAATTAAAAAAAAAGAAAAGTAGGCTAAGGGGTGGGGAAAGAAAGAGTGAATGGAGAAAAAGGGCAATGACAAAATAATAGAGAGAATGGCCAAGTAAGAAAATTAGCAGGAGTGAAGGAAAGAGGTAGTGACCGCAAATATGGAATAAAACACTGGAATCAAGTGACTTAAGAGCAACATGTATAGAGTGCCTCATGTCTAGCATTCCAAAAAGCTGGTATGCCATTTCTATAGGATACTTAGTTTGGAAGCATGGCACACCTTGAGACTTGAGCCGAGGCATAATATTGTGTCTGCACGGCGCGCAGCTCGCAGCGCCCCAGCCCAATTGAGTGGCTGCTCAAGAGCACCCTTTTCTCCAAAATGGACAATCGTGTCACGAAGTTGGGAGGAACAGGTTGGACACATACGCCCTGTGATGTGACGCCGAAGGCCTGTCTTCTCGGTGACATCAAAAAGGCGCACAATTTCGTGTCCACAATCTGTGCACACCTGAGGATGGGAACATGACTCGCAACACTCCACAGATGTCAGAAGCAAAATTAAAAAAAAAAAGATGAATAAAATAGTACAGATGCTTGCATCTGCATTTCAAAAGCACAGAAACAGGAAACATCGACAAAATAATCCATCCATCCATTCGGACCATACTCTGTGCAGAACGTTGGTGCTGCCTAAGCAGTTTCCTTGGCTATTACTATTGGACACAATCCTGGACGGGTCGCCACTTCGACACAGGATACCAGCATGCTGGCACTCATTTTGAAAAACTCGGAAGGGTGACCGGTAAAGTCAACCCCACCTGGTATTAATTCAACAGCTGAGTGGGATTTCAACTCAGGATCCTAAGATCCAAAGCCCACCAATATTGGACCACAAAATAAAGATCCTGAATAAATTCCTCCAATCAATATGCATTGGAAATTTTGCACATACTGAATATATGTATGTGTGTGTGTATATGTATGTATATATATATATATATATATATATATATATATATATATATATATATATATATATATATATATATATATATATATATATATATAAATATATATATATAAATATATATATATATATATATATATATATATATAGATATAGATATAGATATAGATATAGATATAGATATATATATATATATATATATATATATATATATATATATATATATATATATATATATATGACTTTTCAATGGAATTTCACCCACCACAAATTAAAATGGAAAAATAAAAATTAAAAGAAAAGGTGGCAAAAGAAAAGGAAAGTATAGATATTAAAGAGAAAGAAAAAATATATTTACATTCCTTTTGAACTGAGGTCAGTTAGGATTAAGGGGGAAGCAGGATGCATGTAAAGAGTTCCAAAGTGGTGCAGTGAGGGAAAGAAACTAGAAGAATTCCTCATAGTTTTAGTCCTCAGAACAGATACAGTGTATGGATTGGAAGCAACTGCCAAACATGTCGAGCGACGAAAAGTACGTTCAGGCGCAACAACGTGTGAGAGACCCTCAGAGCATGTTCCATGAAAATATCTGTAGAAAAGGCTCAGAGAAGCAACAAAGCGCTGGACTGAGAACATTCCACGGATGATGCAAACTCCTGTCCCATCAAATTGGCAACATGTCACCAGATTGTGTCAAGGAGCAATAGGCGACAAACAGGAGCAACAGCCCAAATATGGCAACAATACTCCGTGACAGGTTGGATGGATAGAACACATAGCAACTGGAGGAAGGTATCGCCAAGCACAAAATAAGCAGCCAAAATAAGCAAAAGGCTCTCTTAGCTATAGCAGAGATGTACTTTTCCCAGCTGAGGTTTGAGCTAATATTCAATCCAAGCAGATGGATAACAGGGTGTTCTTGCAAAGGTGAAGAACCCATAAACAGGGTTGGAAAACGGGGTGCTCTTGATCTGGACACAAACAACGAGAGGGGGAGCACTCGGTAGAGTGCAAAACCTCCGCCGCCAATACTGCTGGGTCACTTAAGTGAACCTGATATCCTATTCATTGTAGGTCAAAACGGATCAGACTCTACCGAACCACGATTGAATAAACTAAACTAGATCGACGCGCATGTAGAAATGCCAAAAAAATAAAATCGAAATTTTTTTGAAAAAAAGTTGCAAAATTTGTTTGTTTTTTTCTCTAACAAATTTTTTTTGGGGGGGGGGGGTTGGAAATCACTTAAAACGTCGAAATGCAAAAAAAATTCAAATATTTTTCAAATAAAATCGAAATTTTTTTGAAAAAATGTTGCAAAATTGTTTTTTTTTTCTCTAACAATTTTTTTGGGTTGGAAATCACTTAAAACATGTAGAAATGCAAAAACAAAAATTAAAATTTTTTTTCAAAATGGCCACCATAGCAGCCACATTGGACTTTGGACCAAGTCCAAAATCTAATGGCATGATCCTTGGACCATACCTAATCCCCCCCCACCAAGTTTCGTCGAAATCCGTCCAGGAGTTTTTCCATAATACTGTTCACAAACAAACAAACAAACAAGACAGGGGTGAAAACAGTAACCTCCTTCTTTCTTCGATGGCAGAGGTTAACAAGTGAGTCTTCTTTTTGTTGAAAGTAACGAGCCAGTAATTTCTCCAGTTAATCACACTCTTTAGGTCCTGATTGAAAGTGACACTGGCCTGGACACGAGAAGTGGGAGGACATGGTTCCTGGGTGTGTAATACAGTGTTGAGTCATCTGCATAAATAGTTAACTGTGAAAGAATGCAATCAGGCAGATCATTGATTTATAACAAGAACAATGTAGGATCCAACACAGCCCTAAGGAACACCAGTATTAATATTATGGACAGGGGATCACTGTCCCTTGAATCATCTGAGCAACTTTCCTGAGTGTGATGATAACAGTGGAAAAACTTGTGTCAACACGTGAAGGACAAGTGGCCAATGGTTGTCTGTGGTTTTAATGTGAAGAGTATGCAGCAAACATTCAGCAAAGAGATTGACCTTATCAAGTAAGCACTTCAGGGCCATTGAATAGGACAGGAATCGATGATCGATTACGGCAGAGAATGCTGTTAGCAATTACCCAAAAGGCTCTGGAACCTAGCCGTTGACTTGAGATGGAATCACAGAGATTCTGCATTGTGTCGCTTAGCATTCTCTCATACTCATTTGCAGCAATTGCTTGCAAAGCAAAACAAGTGACGCACCTCTCTCGAGCAAACCCGATGATACTGATTGAAAAAGTGATTGTGATGGGTGATGGCAGCAGAACAAGCTGGAGTGAACTATGGCTGAGAGTGTGGTTGCACTTGGTCAGTCTGCAAAGGGATAAAGAGGTTCATACCAACAGTAACACTCAGTAACTTCCTTGGCAGCTAGCTTCACGTGGATTGTAACAAAGGTTTGAGTTCCAGTGAACATCGGCAAGAAAAGAATTGAAGCCATTCCAGTCAACCTTGCGATATTAGAAGACAGTCTGATGGGCAGGATGAACAACAGTTGATGGTGAGGAGAAAGAAAATTGAACTTCAATGTTGACACAATCAAAGATTCCTCGAGGAGGGAGAATTCTAGCAGTACAATCCCCATGATTTGAGCACAAAAATAGATCAAGAAGATACCAGTTATCAGTAACTCGATCAGGAATTCGAGTAGGAACTGAAATTATTTGAGTAAGGTGAAAATGAAAGTAGGAACTGAAACATGGCGAAGTTAAATGCACTGACAACAGGAGCATCCGTGCTGTGAGATGGGTATAACCATTCTTTGTGATGATATTATGGTCTTTGGAGACTTTACTGTTCATCAGTTGGATGTCGAGAAAGTGCGCATATCAAGATCGTCAGTGATAGCATCAAAATTATTACAAAATAAATAAACAACTAAAGTAATCATTAGCCTGTATAATGCATAAATCAGTCATGTGATAACCTATGCTCCAGTTAAACAGATTTCATTTCAAATATTTCATCATGTTTCCTGTAGAACCTCACCTCGATATACATGTTCCCATGCAACTCCGAGAGGGCAGTGCGTGATAAGCCACTGCGAAGGTGGAGTCCATCACAGTTCTGCGATACAATGTGCTGCACCTGGTCAAGCATACAGCATGGCAAACGTAAACTGAATACACACACACACACACAAAACCACGATTATAATTGTCAAGGAAGCTCCCACAGAAACAGTGGGAAATGAATGTACAAGTTTTTGGCAATGAACTATAACTCCAGTCGTGCTGCAAACATCATTTATGTAATTGGTCACAAAATTTCTCCATTGGTTTCTCTATCTGCCTGCTCCAAGTTTCCACTTCGCCATTCTTGCATCACCCCAACACCCTAACGTCCCCTCACAAGCACTCACCAGCCCTTCTGCATGCATTTTGGCCAGTGCCATGTGTGTAATGGTGGGATTTGCATCACTCAGCTCTCCTGCACTATGGGTAAAGGAAGAAACAGCACAGGACAGATTTAACAGCAAACTGCATAAGGAAACACTAACATTGTACCAAAAACATGAAATATCATATTTTTTTGAGATGTCAAGTCCTTGAATAACTTTAGCAACTTTCCCAGATGTGATAAAGAGAAATACAGATAAAATGCTACATGAATGCAATTCCCCATTATGATATCCTGACGGAACCTTCACAGATATCCAGAGGAACAGAGAAAGCCTCTTGTAAAAAAAAGGAAAAAAAAGGCATAGATTTAAGTCATAATTAAGCAAATAAATAAATAAAAATATAATAATTATTCCTTTATAATGTTTGTTTGAGACATGCACTAGTATGATGGAATTTGTATGGTTTGGCCTGTGTTTGGAGAACTGAACAACAATGAAAGTGAGTAAGGACAAACTTACCTGACAGCCTGGCCTTTCTTCAATAAAGTCCAAACTCCATTGGGGCCTCGGTAATCTGGGATAGAAGCAGCCTAAGGAAGAAAGGCATTACAGCTGGTTTTGCAATAAGTCAACTTTTTAAAAACACGCTAACTTTTCAACTGACATCAGGAACAAACTGAGAATTCAGGGTAAATCCAATTCGAAACAATCTTCTTCATACTGCTGAAAAATAAAAATCTGACCACTGGGAATTTTCTGGCGATAGGATTGATAATAATGCAGAGGCAAAATCAAAATAATTTTTTTAATACAATGCTTTTCATTTAGTTCTAAATTTCAAGGCGCTTTACAAAGAAGGGTAAAGTTTCAGCAATAGAGCTGATTTCCACAGGAAACGCTGCATTACAATCTCTCTCCAGATGTGTGCAAAGGTAGAGAAATAGGCCGTGGCACAGTGGTACAAGTCCCTCGAATACAGTTCCCGTGCAACAAAGATGGGGGGTTACTTGAAATAAATTTGTACGAGTTCCATATAAGTATCAGAGTCAGAATCACCTTATCCCCACACGCACTCTGTGCGTGATTCACGCAGGTCGTGGATCATGGAGATCAAGAGGTCGTGGAGAGATTCACTTACCTCGGCAGTGACATTCATGTCTGCTGGCTGTGAGTCAGAGGTCAACAGACGTATGGGTCGAGCTTGGGGAGTCACTGGATAATGGGGTGTGGCGCTGCCGGTACCTGTGCGGGAAGACGAAAGTCCGAGTCTTCAGGTCCTTCGTGCTTCCAGTCTTGCTCTATGGATGTGAGACTTGGACTCTGACCAAGGATCTGAGACGGAGCCTCAATTCCTTTGGTACCAGGTTTCTTCGGAGAATCCTTGGCTATCACTGGTTGGACTTTGTGTCCAACGAGTTGTTGCTGAGAGAGACTCAAATGTGATTTGTTACCTGCATAGTCCGTGAGCGTCAGCTGCGGCTGTCTGGGCATGTGGCTCGTTTTCCTGTTGCTGATCCTGCTCACCAGATTCTCTCAGCGAGGGAGTCTCGTGAGTGGAGAAGGCCAATGGGCCGACCACGTGCCTCGTGGTTGCAGCAGGTTGATCAGCATCTCAAGGAGATTGGGATGGGCCAGGCATCTGCCTGGGGGATGGCCAGGCGGAGGCCCCTGGAGTACCGGCGGAAAGTGGACACAACGACGCGCTGCTCTGGTACATGCTCCCATACCTGACCTGACCTAACTATGTGCTCATAAATTTCATGAAAAAAAGCCCTTTATGAAAAAAATAGAAACAAGTGGTAATTGGCTTATATGGAAACCATACTTGTTGCAAAATAGTATATTTGAAAAGTGAAATTGCTGTGCAAGTGGTTGTAAGTACTTTTTCACTTTATTTTTGACATAACCTCGCCAAAAACTCAACCAAATTCATTTCGCATGATAAAAAAAGTTGTTTTTTGTTGAAAATGGGATGAACATGAAAATATTTCATTTGATAAAATGAAAGAAACGTATTCGGCTGGAATGCAAATTAAATTGTTAAAACTCCAAGTTGAGAATATGCAACGTGGAAGTTGTTAAATGTTTTGATATTTAAAGGGTGATTAAATTTCACGTTACAATACTGTGTCAGTGAATATTTTTGTATACAGGTATTTTGCAATAATTTGGAGCCGGTGGGACATTTTGCAAGTTTTGAATTATACAGTTCACCAATTCCTCCCCGACAAGTATGAAGCAGTTGTAGACCAAGACAGTGTTGGTGGTTGGTTAATACTAATCAGCGAATTCATGACGAGAGCAGCATTGTACAGTGTCTGCAGATTTTCATTTGTGTCCGGTATGCACTCGTTTCGTTACCTGTTGATCATTCTCTGCCTCATCAGTGGAGCTCTCAGCAGATATGGAGTTATCAACCAGATCCTCTGCCAAAAGGGTTTCAGAATAAACAATAATCACTCGTTTGACGGTTTGATGGTGTTAGAAAAATGACCTGATGAAATATTTTCTGTACCAGGAGCCTTTTCTTCAGGTTCTATGTCCGATATGGAGTATCGGTCCCTTCCACTTGCTTAATTGTTCGTATGAAGAGCTTGTTGAGTCTGCCTCATGCAAAAATCTCCTTTTTACTTCATAGTTGTAGTCTGATGATGCCATCACAGAAGTTTTGGTATGCATCCATACATCCTGTCTGGATTGGTGTTGATCGGATAACATGTGCCATCTGCTCTAAGTACTTGTACCATTTACTCCATCAGACATAAGCAGTCATTTACTGTGGGGGTCTCGCTCCACCTGCTTGAACTCTGCCATCCCCCCCCACCCCCGAACCCCTCATGTAAATATTGATCGCTCCCGAATCTGGATTCAGATGCATCGGAAAACAAGAAAGAGCAATTAGAGATTGCAGACCCTTGACAGGCAATGTGTTGTGTGCTGTATTTTGTGTGGCGGTGTGTTACAAAATTAATAACATAGTAGATGTAATTAATATGTTCCAAGAGGTTATTAGTAAGTAATCAATAAAAGTACTCACATTCCAATTGCACCTATTTGATATAAATACTCCTTATGACATGATCTATCATATTTATTTTATGAGGAAAAAAACAACATGTCGATGCATTGATTAGAGACTGCATTCAGGCCTTGACTACCTAAAAGCTACAAGTTGTCAGTGACAAACATGACAATCCTGACAATGGAAACTCAACCGAATGTGTTCATGGCTCAATTCCCTCCTCTAAGCCGAGTGAGGCAAACTTATGTTTATTTTCTCTCATGTTTTGAAAATCACCAATATGCACAAGTGTTCACAATCCGAACAACAAACTGAGTTTTGAACACAAAATGAATGCAATTGTTTGCATTAATTTGTGTTGAAAAAAAAAAATCATTGAAGTTGTCACTGACACTACATGTAAGCTTACATAGATTAGACTACCAAGAGTGGCCTGGAGTTAAACTTGACAGCGAAGTACGTTTGACATGTCACATTGAGCACCAGATTTCTTGGCCTTCCTCCTGACTTTACTGATATCACAGAAGCGTTTGTCACTGCTAATCGTAGCCTGTACTAGTATTGTCGTTTGTCGGTTGAGCATTGATGCATGATTGTGTATCTTCAAAATCTAAACCGAGATCGGCTCCGGGGTCTGAAACAACTTTGCTTTATTTGCAGTCATACAGCTTCCAATCAGTTGCAAAACTTAAGGATTGAAGCCAGGATTCGTTGGTAAACAGAATGAAATTACTATTTCTTGAAGAAACTGTGCATAATGCAAAATTTTGACGAAAATTCAGCAAACAGACGTGGGTGCCGCCATATTGCCTTCATCGGTGGTCATGCCAGATAGAACATAACTTGTGATTGGTCAATCATGCTAATTAGCTGCAGTTGTTGCATGATGTTCTGAAATGCATTTTCTGATTCGCCAAATTTGGCACGGGAGTTGTTCACTAAAACTTGAATATTCATTGCCACAATTTGATCCATGGTTTTGATTTGAGCAATATTTTGCCATGGGATAAAAAATATTTGAAAAAAAAGTGTAATATTTTATAATTACTGTGAAAAAAATGAAGTTATCCCCAGCTATGTAACACGGATGTGAGGAAGCAAGGTCCAGACCTATTGCAACCAAAAAGCAATTGGGTCATGTTAATAATTCCTGTTTCATCATCATCATCCATTGATAGAACACGAACAACCAGTATCCAACCAGGAAAGTTTTTTGCAGATCATGCTAAACAACGGATAATTCTGTTACTGGAATAGTCATAACCAACGGCTTCTTGTCAAAAATGTTCCTCATAGCATAGATAAAGTCATAATTATCTTTTATAGCTTTTTTATACAAGATAAGGGACATGAGCAAAAAAAAAAAAAAGAAGCTCAACCTAAGTTTACAAACTTGTGTTGGTCAGTACAGTTTCACTTTATTTTTTTTAAACTCTTTCATATTATGCTTATTTAATTCATGAGGCTGGGGAGAGCTATGCAAGGAGCAAGGAAACCTGTCAAAAGGGTTGCCGATCAATTATAATTGGAACTATAGTGCTATTTTAGGGATTACATTGCCTTACATTAGGACAGGGAAAAAAGAAGTAAATAAATCATTAATAAAAAAAGACGATGTAAACAATCAACGTGCAGGCGGATTACAAAATGGCAGTAGTAACCCAAGATAAAGAAGCATAAGGAAAGGAAGAAAATGCAAATGGTGCATGCTATTTTATATGATATGCCTGGTGTTGGCTTAATGGTTAGGGTGGTGGGCTTGGGATCTGAGAGTCCTGAGTTCAAACCCTGCTCAGCTGTTGAATTAATACCAGGTGGGGTTAACTCGACCTGTCATTCTTCAGAGGTTGGCAAAATGAGTGCCAGCATGCTGGTATACTGTGTCGGTGTGGCGACCCGTCCAAGATTGTGCCCAATCGCCAAGGAGACTGCTTAGGCAGCACCAATGCTCTGCACAGTGTGTGGTCCCAATGGATGGATGGATGGATGGATGGATTTTATATGATAGTGTCCCCAAGCAATTTCCAATCAACGAGGGTGACTGGTTAAAAACTTGCCATTGCCACAAACATAATAAATAGATATGCTCATACAAAAAAGAAAACAATATTGGTAAAAGCACAACTGCATGGATGCTACATTGATTGGTCAACAGAACATGAATAAGTGGGAATTTAAGCAGAAAAACATGAAAGGTAGCATAATCATCAGGATGAAGGTTGATGGTCAAGGGAATACCAGAATCCGAATGGATTTTATGGAAATATTACAGGTACAGTTTGTAGTGGGTAAATTTTAACAAAAAAAAGTCTTGCTTTATTTGTTTGTCATTCAATACAAATGCAAATAATTGAAAGCAACCAAATTATTTGTCCTTTTATCCTACTGGAATTAAAGAACTAAAGAAGAAGAAAAAAAAAACAAGAAAAAAAAGCAAGAATACTTACAGTGCTGACACCAGCTCCAGTGTACACAACAAGGTATTTAGCCATGCGTACTGCCTCCACCAGCATCTCAACCTTGGCACGGATCTCCTCCATAGGCTCAACTCGCTGTGTAAGACACCACGGCATGACATGTATATCTACACGAATAAGTGTGTGTGTGTGTGTGTGTGTGTGTGTGTGTGTGTGTGTGTGTGTGTGTGTGTGTGTGTGTGTGTGTGTGTGTGTGTGTGTGTGTGTGTGTGTGTGTGTGTGTGTGTGTGTGTGTGTGTGTGTGTGTGTGTGTGTGTGTGTGTGTCCTCCATAACTCCAGAATGATAAAACCTATCAGCCTGAAACTTTGCATGCATACCAAGAAAACTCCAAGGAAGTGCAAGAATGAAAAATGGGTGTTTGGGTTAATTAAAACACCGGTTTCGAATATAATTAACAGCCTTATTTAATTATATCCTTCATCAGGTGATCTTCAGCTGCCTTACTGTCTGGAGTCTTAATGCGTTTCCTGGATAACCTCGCTGGGGTCTGAAGCCGCCATGTTTTTTGGCCTGATCAACCATGCTTTGACTTGGAACAGGACGCAATGATTTCTTAACGATAATGGGGTTTTTTTCCACTTTCCTCACTCGTATTATTGAATGCCTGTTCATCATAGCTATGAATTGCTGTATTCATCACTTTTGTAAGTGCTATAGTTTTCAAATTAAGAGCATGGAGTGATTTATTGCATTGTATGATAGGATTTTCCACGATCTACTCTCACGGACTAAATCAAGTATATCATCGAAATAATATTTTGGTTTTGAGGATCAGATATCCTCCGGACCAAATAAGTGTCGAAATCTGTTTTGAAATCTGATAATTTAAAGAAATAACGAGTCTTATAACTAAGCTGATATACCTATTTACTTTAAGCAAGCTCGGCTAGATACCTCGTTCTCAATCGATACACAAGAAAATGTTATATTTCCAAAGCATTAAACTTACTTTTTTTGACGGTTTGGAGAATTATATTGAGCGAACCAAAAACTTAGGAACGTGCCAAAATTAACCAGCTTCATTGAGCTGTGTGATTTAATGCATTCACTGCTAGAACTCGCACCCTGTCCCCCAGAGGGACTGCCTACCCATAGTGTCTGTTAGATCTGTGTCTATAATTTAGGAGGTTTTGCGAGGTACACTGCAGGGAATCAAATCATAACTGGCAAAAAAAGCTGTTTAAAAAAAAAGTTTTAACGTTTGCGTGGACCCTGAACTGATATACCACGTGACACATGCACAGACGAGCAGCCAAAATGGTGGATTTATAGATTCATTTTTTATTTCTTAAACTGTTGCGTGCACGGTGAAGACCGGCTTTAAAGTTAAAAGGATCCTTTATGGTATTGAGCGACAGCCAGGCCAACCGTTCCTCATCAACCATTGAATTGGAGTGCTAAAGCCACTTGCCGAGCACCCATTGTCAATTGCGGAACCTCGCTACGTCATTCTGAGTGAATCGTTCACTCACTGCAGACGATTTTGCTGCCCCACATCACTCAGAGTGAGTGGTTCGTGAAATAACACCCAATTTCTGAGCTCATGTAAATAAATGGAAAAAGAAAAAAAATGTAGGTTACCCACCCGAGACAATAGGGAAGCAGGGTAATTTTGTGTGCCGATAGACATCGAAGCTGATACACCAGAAAAAAAAAATCACAGAACTGTCAGAAAGCATCCATATATGAAAATGTAAATTAAAAAAACAAAACCAACTAGAAATCACTTGTACACCCACACCCACACTCGACAAAACAGCACAAAGTACAATGGCACTCGGGAGAGCACTTGCCTCTGCCAGGTTGAACAGTTCACATTTTATACCCCACCGATGAGCTGGATCTGAAGCAAAATTGAATCCGCTTGTTCTTGTCACCTAACCAACTCATCCACCTTGTTTTGTCATAACTCTTTCACAACTTTTTGAGATATAATGATACTATATATATATATATATATATATATATATATATATATATATATATTGTTGCGAATTAGCGCCCGCCGGCGTGCGGAAGGCCACGTGACTCGAATCGCGGCACGTCACCCACCGGACGAACAATTCAGTTGTGACCCTCTCGGACCAACGCCGGGAGCTAGTCACGGGTCGGGGTTTAACCTCACCACGATCGTGCAAATTGCCCACCCGCACAGGATAGGGTTGCTCGCCAAATTCGATCTACCTAAGTACCTGCGCGAATGGTCGACCGGGCGATCGCACCACCCCACAGGCCGACTCCGGACACGAACCGCTTAAGCGGTCCGTTCCGTGCAACAGTGATAACCGAGTGGTGTTATTGTCGGCCTCGACGGTTCCGATTAATTATTGGGCGTATTAAGCCCATTATAAACCCTTTACGTGAAGCAGGA
The DNA here is from genome assembly GCF_056783735.1 of Eptatretus burgeri. Lineage (NCBI taxonomy): Eukaryota > Metazoa > Chordata > Myxini > Myxiniformes > Myxinidae > Eptatretus > Eptatretus burgeri. Next base: position 42,092,039 of record NC_140966.1, on the reverse strand, counting down.
TGGAGGGTCGATTAAAAGGAAGGAGACGAAGCGAAACGGGAAAACAGTTCAACACAATGCACATTTATTCTGCGGCACACGGAAAGCACGTATATACAGCCACAATAATCAAAATGCACATACAAAGTGAAAGCAAGAGTTAAACCGAATACGCGTACACACGGCAACACTTGTACAGTTCTACTTTACAGACGGCGCCAACACACATTCATTTGAAAGCAAAAGAAAGAAGCCACCCTCATAGACAAGGGGGTAGACGGAGCCCGTGGGCCTTTATGGCGTGGGAATTGGCAGACCGAACGAGTCCCACGAGACCGTTGCAGGTTACCTGCACCCTCGCGGTGCGATGGTATGCGGGTTCTCTCCGGCGCTCCTTGTACGAACGCGCAGGTCCGCGCGACACAGCTGGCAGAGCGGCGCCTACAGTCCACGTCCCCTCCGCGACGTCCGGACTCTCCACCGACTGCAAGCTCCAACAAGCGGGTCGCTCTACGGACCGCTTCTCCAAGACCCAGACGGGCAGAAGACCATGAACCGCCGACTGACACTGACACTCTCACAGACCGTCCTGACCTGACCTCCTCTGACGTGACTTCTTCAGCGGCGCCTCCATCCGCTTTTATTTCCGCGGCACCCCGCCCCTCCCTTCGCGGCACGCGGGGGGCGGGGGGGTGGACATTCCACAAGAGAAATCGGGGTGGGAGTTGAGTTCCAACCGTAATTCTTGTTTACCAGGGAAATCGGGGTGGGAGTTGCGTTCCAACCGTCATTCTTGTTTACCCGGGAAATCAGGGTGGGAGTTGCGTTCCAACCGTCATTCTTGTTTACCAGGGAAATCTGGGTGGGAGTTGTTGTTGTTCCCCTTTGGTGTTCGTGGAGATGTTGACGGTTGCTGGCGGAGTGGTGAGCATGACGTGGTTGTTGAGAGGCAGGTGTGGTTGTGGTTGTTGTGAAGCGGAGTTGTGGTTGGTGGTTGTTGTGTGATGGCGGTTGAGACGTGGTTGGTTCAAAAGAAAGATAGAACAGAAAAACGCCGAACTCAAAGCGTCGCAGCCCGAATGAATCACATAAATTCCCTCTATACAACGGATTTGGGGCTAACTACACATGTACTTAGAGATATCTCACCTACGGGCCCTTCATGGTGTAATGCGAATTTCCACAGCCGTAACACTACTCCCTCCCCTTTTTACAGACTCGTCCCGAGTCGTCAAATTCTCGTGTGCCATCATGTGTAGTTCTCCCCTAGTACGTTTTACCTTCGGATCCCTGAGTGCGACATTCATGGTATTCGTGTCCCCAAAATAAATAACCTGAGGGCTGAGTAACTAACTAAAGAAACACACTCACTCAGACGACTTAAATAAAATTGCCGGCGCTAGACAGACATGCCGGGGGCGCACTCATATTTACAGTACATCTTAACTTACAAATTTTACACTAAACCATGGCCCAGGATCAATGGACTTTGCAGGAAAAAGAACAAGTCAACAGTCAACGGTGAACCGGCGCACGGGCCGCTACTGCAGGCCCGTGTTGTAGCTGCCAACAAGACAGTCCTTGCAACTTCCACAAAGATCCTGGCGCACATGGCAATGAACAGGGGGGGCAAAGCAAAATTTACGGGGGCAAAAAGTAGATGAGGGCAGTGGGCATGGCATGGCAAAGGCAGCAGGCAACCACAGCCTGCAGAACAAGGCCTTTGCAGGCAAACACAGCCGGAAGACGATCCGGCCGGTACAGGCCTCGCAGCAAAACTCAGCTGCCGATGAAGTTGGCCGGCCTTTGCCTTGCAGTGCATTTTGATGGAGGGAGTGCCGTGGTGCTGGCCACTCGGAAGGTGGGCTCAGACCTACCGACCTGTCTCCCTCCCACCTATCGCCTTTGCCTGTCACTGTACATACCCACTCCCTTAATTTGTAAAAACCCAATTTAGCCCCAATTAATTTTTTTTGTTTTATTTTCTTTTTATTCCGATACCTCCCACTATAATTTGTCCCCGAACCCCCTCTATCGTCCTTGTTCGGCTAACCTATCCTGTCACCTAGCCTACTCCCAGCCCCTCCGTTCCCTTCCCGGAGGGGAATAAGAGAGAGCTGGCGTCCTGTGTCGAGGCCCAACGAAGCCTCAGGATGGCCTCCCCAGACTTCAGCGATCTAACCCAAAGTGGGTCCAGCGGCCCACAACAAGAGCGAAGGGATGGATGGTGCGGAGGGGTACACTTCCTAATCTACCCTATCCATTTAACTGTTAAACGACCCCGGGGCTTTCAGCAAGCGCCTCTCGCTTAACCTATCGGTTCCAGCAACCCAGATTCCCGTCGCCTGTGTTGGTGTCCTTTCAATTTCGGGCCTCGCCCCCCAATTTTCTTTCCGTGCACTCACACAGTCTCATGGCTGGGACGCGTGGGTCCCCTTGGCAGGAACGATCCTCTGCCGATCCTTCGACGATGGCACCCCCGGGCAATACACTGCCTCCGAGCCTTCCAGCTCCCTAAATACCGGGGAGTGCCCTCCATGGCAACTCCCCTGAAACGCTCACGTGGCAGGCTGGCTTCCCGCGCCCCTTTCCGAGGGTCACCCGTGCCCACAACACTGCCCACGCGGCTAACGGCGCCCCGGGCCCCCGCATCATGCGGGCGCACCCGTACCCACTACGCTATCCCGGTCCCCCATGGGCCCTTGGCCTACCGCGGCTGACTAGCCCGGTACCCAAGGTACCCACTCAGCGATACTCACCTTTCGCAGCCACGCTCCCAGCCCGTCAACAGGGCTCCTGCACCCCTCCAAACGGGTTTCGAGCCTACTTTCCCACCAACAACAAAACGACTTCCATTTTGTCAATTTGACTAACCCCCTAACTCACTCTACACTGACCCCGGGGTCCCTTGGGCGGGAGTCAATCCTCCCCCCAATCACTCATCGCACCATGCATTCCACATTCGCTCCAAACACACAGACCCGCTGGCCTCACTAACTCAAATGTCTCCACACAACTCACCAACTCTTCAACACAGTCCCCGCTGAACTCTGCCATCCTTCTAACTATCTCCCCTAACTCACTCGTGCTCCCACGTCATCCCTTAAACTATAGCACGTTCCTTTTAACACTACGTAGCTAAGCTACGTCCCCTCTACACATCCAAAGTCTGTCTTTGTCCTCAAATCCTCAATAAATCATTTCCCAACCTAAAGCTCACCTAAATCCCCCTAACTAATCCATTCCACGGGCCCCATGAGGACTTACCCCTGCCCCATGAAGCCGGTCTAGCGAAGCTAACCCTTCCCCCTAACTTGTTCCATCCTGTGCCCAGGCAAGGGGGTCTTCCACCCCTTGCCCGGGAATCCTGTTCACCCGAAAGTGAGGCTTGTTTTTTTTTTATTGCACAGCACCAGCGCGGCAACTCGCAACCTGCGCACCAGCGCGGCAATTCACAGCCGTGCACCTTTGGCGTGACGTCATGGCAGCTGTTCGCGTCCCTCGTCCCTCTTGGACGGTACCATCCGGCAGGGATTCACCCTCCTGCCGGATTCCAACTATACACGCAGTCATGACGTCACCCGGCGCATAAAAAAAAACACAAGCCTCACGTCTCGAGGGGTTCCCCACGCGAACACATGTGCTCTGCCCGTTGGAGCTGAACACACACACCCGCGTGGAGAACCCATCCAGTCCAAATCCGTTTACCTGCTAAACTTTGTCCGTCGCGGGATCGGCAAATCTACCGCTGGCATTTCCGGACCGGGTTTCACTCCCGCAAGCGAGCACGTGGCGGCCTCGTGCGTTGCACGGCCCGAACCTCGCGTTCACTGCTGGGTGAACCCGGCGCGGTCCCCATTACAGCTACGGACGCTACCCGGATTTTGTCCCTCTGTCGCCGTCGTCATCTCCATTCGACACACGCACTCCTACGTGTTACGACGCTCACACTCCACTCCATCACATTCACACCGGGAGACGCGGCTGCGTGCTCCCGCATGCCGACCGTCATCTCCCTCACATACCGCTCTCTCTCACACACGTCTCCCTCACACTCGGCCGCTCACTCACTCGTGCCATCCATCCCCTTGCACACGTGGCTCCTTCCACACACGGTGCCTCATCCACACACGGCGTGCTGGGAGGCACGCACTTCGGCACACCTGTCACCACACCACTCACACACTGGGTCGCTTCCACACACGGGGGCGCACACACACCTTGCACCACACACACCGGGACAACCATACTGGGGATACGTGTCCCCACAAGGGGTTCCGGGGTCTCTATACCCCCCCAAGCTCGGCGTGCACCTGTCCACAGCACCCGTCCCCTCGAACTCGCTCGACACGACCGAACTCACCTGGTCGTGAGTCACCTCAAGTGGGCATACTCCCTCCCCTCGTTCCTGGAGGAGGCTATCCAGCTGCTCGCACAGGGTCTCTAAACCAGTCTGCCATCTCCCCTCATGGTCCTCCCCTCCCTCTGTGTGTGTGTGTGCTCGTCTTCAATCCCATCCAATTCACCCTCTATCTCCCGTGTCTCTGTACATTTATTAGTTTCTGTTGTCTCCTCGTGTCTATTAGTCTCTGCTTCTTTCTGGCATCTTTCCCTTATCTTTACGTAGGTAAACCTTGCTTTCTCCCTCAGTCGCTTCCGTCCTTCCCTCTGTTTCACTCCTTGCTCTTTCACGATCTCCGCGTACCTCATCCTTGCTTTCCGTCTTAATTGTTCTTTTCTCTCCCTCCCAGTTCCTTTCATCTCGTGTCTTATCTCCCTCGTGCACGTCTCCGTCACCCTATTTAGTTTTTCCCTCTTGGTCACCGTCACTTTCTCTGTCACGACCCTCGCCCAACACATCTCCCGAATTACTTTGCCCTCACCCGCCTCCATTGCGGGCCTGACAACCGTTGCACTCCCTCCCAGCTCGTTCGTCCCCACACGTGGCGTCGCCATTTTGAGTTCCACTGCTATTGCCTTCATGCCCGCCTGCAGGCTTCAGCCCATGTTCTGCATCTCACCCCGCATCTCTTTCATTTCTTCCTTCACTTGTTGCGCATTTACTGTTATTGCCTGCAGAATCCTGTCGAGTGCACTCGGTTCGACAAGGATCGGGGGGTTTTGGCGGAGAGGGGGAGGGGAGGTGTCATACGCCGCGGCGGCTGCCATGCCCATTTCGGGCTCTGGGTTTGGTTGAGGGAGTTTGTCCTGCACAACAAGCATTTCCTGCACGGGGATTCCATCCTGGACCATGGATTCTACACATTCTAAATCCATATCTACCCCGGCTCCCGCTCGCCTTGAGACTCCATCTTATTTCTCGTAAGGGGTTAATTTTAATTGCTCGTAATTTGGAGGGAATCGGGGGTCGCTCCTCTCACCCCTGAACCGATTCCCCGTGAATTTAGCTTGGAGACGGGAGAGTTTGTTTCCCGCTCTCTGACACCAGTGTTGCGAGGAGGGGGGTGGGTTCGTATCCCATTCCTGACACCAGTGTTGCAAATTCGCGCCCGCCGGCGTGCGGACGGCCACATGACTCGAATCGCGGCACGTCGCCCACCGGACGGACAATTCAGTCGTGACCCTCTCGGACCAACGCCGGGAGCTAGTCACGGGTGGGGGTTTAACCTCACCACGATCGTGCCAATTGCCCACCCGCGCAGGATAGGGTTGCTCGCCAAATTCGATCCACCTAAGTACCTGCGCGAATGGTCGACCGGGCGATCGCACCATGCCACAGGCCGACTCCAGACACGAACCGCTCAAGCGGTCTGTTCCGTGCTACAGTGATAACCGAGCGGTGTTATCGTCGGCCTCGACGGTTCGGATTAATTATCGGGCGTATTAAGCACACTACGAACCCTTTACGTGAAACAGGATGGAGGGTCAATTAAAAGGAAGGAGACGAAGCGAAACGGGAAAACAGTTCAACACAATTCACATTTATTCCGCGGCACACAGAAAGCACGTATATACAGCCACAATAATCAAAATGCACATATAAAGCGAAAGCAAGAGTTAAACCGTATACGCGTACACACGGCAATACTTATACAGTTCTACTTTACAGACAGCGCCAACACACATTCATTCGAAAGCAAAGGAAAGAAGCCACCCTCATAGACAAGGGGGCAGACGGGGCCCGTGGGCCTTTATGGCGTGGGACTTGGCAGACCGAACGAGTCCGACGAGACCGTTGCAGGTTACCTGCACCCTCGCGGTGCGATGGTGTGCGAGCTCTCTCCAGCGCTCCTTGTACGAACGGGCAGGTCCGCGCGACACAGCTGGCAGAGCGGCGCCTCCAGTCCACGTCCCCTCCGCGACGTCCGGACTCTCCACCGACTGCAAGCTCCAATGAGCGGGTCGCTCTACGAACCGCTTCTCCAAGACCCAGATGGGCAGAAGACCATGAACCGCCGACTGACACTCTCACTGACCGCCCTGACCTGACCTCCTCTGACCTGACTTCTTCAGCGGCACCTCCGTGCACTTTTATTTCCCCGGCACCCCGCCCTCCCTTCGCAGCACGCGGGGGGGGGGGGGACATTCCACTCGAGAAATCGGGGTGGGAGTTGATTTCCAACCGTCATTCTTGTTTACCAGGGAAATCGGGGTGAGAGTTGTTGTTGTTCCCCTTTGGTGTTCGTGGAGATGTTGATGGTTGCTGGCGGAGTGGTGAGGATGGCGTGGTTGTTGTGAAGCGGCGTTGTGGTTGGTGGTTGTTGTTGTGTGATGGCGGTTGAGACGTGGTTGGTTCAAAATGAAGATAGAACAGAAAAACGCCTAACTCAAAGCATCGCAGCCCGAATGAATCACGTAAATTCCCTCTAGACAACGGATTTGGGGCTAACTACACATGTACTTAGAGATATCTCACCTACGGGCCCTTCATGGTGTAATGCGAATTTCCACAGCCGTAACACTATATATAGTTGCAGATTCCAGAATCAGATCCGACGAATGTATACAAACATTTCGGTCCTTCAACAGTTATGTCCCGAAATGCATGTCCAGGATAGACCCATCCCTGTGGCTGGTGGGATTCTAACTTTGATGCATTGAGAAGGGTAAAGAATAGATTCCTTTTCTTTTGGGATGGCCTTTTTCTCTCTACGACAGACACATTCATGCACATGAGATAGGCGTTAGCCCAACGGAGGCTCGACACCCACCTCTTTCCATCGACGTTCGACACACCTCTTTCACTAACGTTGATACCCACCTTTTTACATCGACGTTGCAACCCTGTTCAACAGCTCTATGGACGCTAACTGTCTTTTTTTCCGTGTCGGGCTGAACATTGAGGTAATAATTGTTGTTAACGTTTTATGAGCGCTTCACGTTTTCGCTCGGTAATTCTGGCAAATGGCTGCTTTCTGCCGTTCATCCAGTCGTCGTTACAGTGCCGTTGCAATGATCGCGAGATTAGCAGTTGGTGATGTGCAACGATGCGCCAATAGGCAAGGTGGATTTGGCTGAAGTCTGCTTGAGGCTCCGCCCAGACTGGCCGCCTATAAAAAGGACGAGTGGACTTTTTTTTCAGTCAGTTCGTTGACAGCTGGTTGCAGTTCTTACAGCTTTGAGAGTTTTGTGACAGTTTGTGTCAGCTGGTGACAGTTGAATATGTGCCAGCCGGGTGACGGCTATTTTCAGTTCCAGTGAGACAGTTGGTGAGCTGGCGACAGTTGAGTATGTGACATTTGGTGATGGCCTTGCAGCCTTCCAGCTTCTCTCAGCACCTTACAGTTTCTCACAACGCCTCAGTGCCTTACAGTTTTTCAACCTGTCCATACTTATCCTTTCCTTCCATTGATCCAGCATTATCCAAACCTAGATAGACTGCGAGGTAATTACCAAACTAATTGACCTGTCATAGTCAATTAGTTTAACCGCACCAGCGGTTAAACGCTCGGCCGCCCAAATTAAGATCTAATCAAGATAAGATTGGTGCTTTGCTGAGGGCACGCTCCCCATTCAGGAAACCACGTGACCTCTAGTTAAATGGCAAAATTAGACGGTGGACACTGGAACTCGTGGTTAACTGATTGGCTTTCATGGTTCTAAGGCAACCCACCGTACCACAAAGTTAATTGTCGGTGGTGGCCCCAGGTCTGGCTCTTCCGAGGAGAAACGGGGATTAACCCCCTTATAATACACTCGGTACCCATGGCCATAACAAACTGGAGTCCGGGAGTGGGATTTTTCTAACCCCTTGATCAATAAATT
>NC_140966.1:41788834-42078834 GCF_056783735.1 Eptatretus burgeri | reverse complement strand
GGCGGGCGGACCTGCCTCCCTCTCCTGCTCGCAATTTGGCGCCAGAACTGGTTCCCTGGCGGCTGTGAGCGGACTTGGGCCAGGACCAGGAGGTCGACAGCACCACGGTTTCTCCTGCCCCCCTGACGAGAGCAAGGCCAGCTCGTCCGACGCTGATCCAGGGACAGTTGCGTCCACACCACGGTCCAGCCTGACCACCAGAAGTAGCTACGTTGTGTGTGTGTGTGTGTGTGTGTGTGTGTGTGTGTGTGTGTGTGTGTGTGTGTGTGTGTGTGTGTGTGTGTGTGTGTGTGTGTGTGTGTGTGTGTGTACTTGGCACCTTAGAGGGTTTGAGAATTGTATATTCATAGGAATTGTCTGTGTTTTCCCCACGCCCGATCCCACACCATCCCGTCGAATCGCCCTGGATCCCTCTTCTTGCCGAGTCTTGTTATTTCTGGTTAGAGGAATAAACGTTATCAACTCAGTGAAAAGCGACTCGTGCCACCTTCCTCGTCCCGTTTGCGGTAGAGCGATTAGAACCGCCATCTTTGGGTTAAATAAATAAACCGCCTCCATCGTTTCGGCTCATTCTACGTTGGCGGGACTGTTCAAGTCCCGTGGACGTCACAATACATTTCTTTCTCGCATTTGCTTGCTTATGTGCAGTACTTGAAGGGGGAAGTCAAATCAAATCAAAAAATGGTTTTATTCCTGCCAAGGCATCGTGGCAATAAGCCGAAATGCACATGGTTTACATAGAGTGAACATGCAGAGTGTAAAAAATAAATAATCTGAAAAGTGCGTACAAGTTATTGTAATAAGTAAAACGTTGCTAAATTGCTTCTTATCATCAATATAAAGTCAAATTAAAATATATAAATCATCTGCAATAATTCCACACACAAAAAAAAAAATTACAAGATATGTCCATCATACATTCATTTTACCGCACAATTACAACAAACGACGAACAAAATCAAATCAAATCAAATCAAATCAAATGTTAATGTTATGAGGACCACCATTAATACAAACAATGGAAATAAGATCAGGAGTAAGTTATATGAGAATAAGAAAAACAAGAACAGGTATTAACAACAACGGTGCCTAGTTTGAAAATGTCAGCATAAAATGTATTGCACTCACACAGAGGTATTGACTTTAAAACAACATAATGTGTAAGTAAGAAATTGGTGTTATACTCTTCTTGCATATCATAATAAGGACATGAAAAGGGAGGAGGGGGTGGGGGGGAGATCTAAATAGGAGGAGGAGGAGAAGAAAGAAGAAGAGAAGAATAATAGAAACAAAAGATGGAAGAAGACAAAAGGACGAGGAGAAAGTAAGTTTGGGAAGAAGCAGGAATCTAAACAAAAAAGGAAGACAAGAAGAATGGCTAAACAATGTGGTGGAAATTATCCACAAATCAGAATCAATGTTGGAACCGGTGTGGTTTTAGACGATGATTTACAATGTCCAGTCATCATTGATTGCATGGACAAGATATGGAAGAGCATTATTTTTCATGCGATTGGTTTTACAACGAAATCCTGGAATGTTCACATTGGTATTATTAATTGTTGGTGGAGACCCTGAATTGGGAAGTACATTTCAGGATTTTTGGCATGAACGATGTACACGAAGATTTTCTGCGATCTTCCAGAAAATTGAAGTGAGCACTGTGTGAGAACGTCATGATACGTAGTGTATTCTCGTCCAAGTACAATCCGAAGAGCTCGTTTTTTTTAACTCTTTCAATTCGTAGAGTTTGATTATTTGTGAGAGCCCCATTCCACACAGGCACTGCATATTCGGTAATTGGCATAATAGATTTTTATTTTTGACATTTTATACACATGTGTGCTAGAGTTATTCATGTGGATCATGTCAGGCGAAAAGTGGCAAAAGCGCAACGTAGAAGATGTCTTCCATGATGGCAAAAAAGACTACTTCTAAAAGGAGCACCGCTCTTGGAAGAATGTACAATGTCCATACTAAGCAGCATGAAGGCTTCTATCTACGGCTGTTGCTTCAGCACAAGAAAGGCACCGACTTGTTTGAAGACACCAAGACAATACAAGGGATCAATTGCTTCACCTTTAGAAAGGCCTGCTGCCTCTTGGGTCTGCTGGAGGATGACTAGCATTTGCACCTTTGCATGCAAGAAGCTTCAGAAAGCTCTTCTCCATAAATGTTGAACTCACTCTTCACCATTTTGCTAACAACCTGTGAGCTTGCCAACCCATCCATGCTCTGGGAACAACAACGAATGCATGATGGAAGATGTTCTAAACAAATGTCACTTGGAAGCAACGCAGACATGCATGGAATATAAATGCCACATCTTCAATGAAGCACTCATCCGTCTGTCAGACACTGTAGAGGTAATGGAAGGCCAGACGCTGGATGTGTACGGATTTCCGATTCCAGAGTGACATCAGGATGACAACATACTGGCAAGAGAAATTCACCGAGAGAAGGCTTATCACCAGGTGGCACTTCATAATCACGTTGATCAAACAAAGCCACAGCTTACGGAAGACCAAAAGATTGTTTATAACAGGGTGATGGCACACATCAATTCTGGGCTCAGATAATTGATCTTCCTGGATGCTTCTGGTGACACAGGCAAGACGTTCCTCAGAAACTTCATTCTCGCAAAGGTTCATTCCAGTGGTCATGACATTGGCAGCTTCAAGCAGTGGGATTGCTGCCCAGCTTCTTCAAGGTGGACGAACAGTTCATTCTACATTTAAGATCCCACTCAACCTGGCATGCACAGAAACGACAGTGTGTGCCATCAAACGTGGCTTGGCATTGGCATCCCTTCTCCATGAATGTGAAGTCATTTTTTGGGAGGAAGCTATAATGTCACACCGATTAGCAGTGGAAGCTACAGATCAAATGCTGAAGGACATACTCAAGAGCAGTGACCTCATGGGCAGGATTTTGGTGGTGTCAGATTTCTGCCAAACTCATGTCATAATAATAATAATAATAAAAAGAGTAATCAGAGATTGCAGACCCTCGCCAGAACTTGTTTTGTGTGGCGTTTGCGTACTGGTGTGTTTTGTAAGAGACATAATTAGAACTGCACTTTATAACTGCAGGCAATTATGACTGGGGTCCAAGACGTCCTGCTTTGATTGGACACCTGACCCTGACCCATGACGTTTTTCATTATTAATCAATTGAATGTGGAATGGGATTAAAATTAATTCGATTCAAATGAAATGGAAGATCAAATCGGTACAGTCCTGCATCGGAGTCATGAAAAGGAACCCGAACAAGCAAAAAAGCAAAGATGAAATCATCAGGAGGAACTTGGATAGCATTCACATTTCAGCTGCGACACCTCCACCCTCAAACCCATCCAAGCAAGCCAAGTGAACCTTATTAAAAATAAGAAAATTAAAAAGAAAAAGAAAAAAGAAATCAAAAAGAACCCAGATCAAAAAATTTAATAATTCTGGCTGCCAGACCATGTGTCCAATCAAGTTGAAATTTAAAACTCGTATTTTCCATCACTACTAGATCACAAATGTAAAGTTTCATGTCGATTGATTAAGCGGTTTCAGAGAAAACATTATATAATATTTTTATTCCATCCAATATGGCTACCAAGCCATGTGACCTATCAATCATTCCTTCAGAAACTTGTACACCCAAGGCTTGGGGAACATTTCTGTGAGCTTTCCCCTCAATTTGTCCAGTCGTACTGGGGAAGATTTTTCATAGGTTTTAGGGTAAATCCAATATGGCTGCCAAACCATGTAACGTATGATGTCATATGTGTGAACCTTTTGTTCCTCATGGATAGGCGTCATACGTGTAAAGTTTCACCTCGATTTGTGCAGCTACTTCAGAGAAGAAGCTTTTTGAAGGTTTAAAAAAAAACCCCCAAAAAACAATATGGCTGCCGAATCACGTGACCAATGACATGAAATTATTTCGTGTGGATCATTTTATCCTGAGATGACCCTCAAAAATTTTCATACTAATCGGATGTGGAGTTCTACATTTGCAATTGTGACGTCATAATAAGGGCACCTATGACATCATTAAAAAAAAAATCACACATTCCCCATGAGGAGTACTTGCTATGCCAAGTTTCATTTTTTTCCTTGGTGTGGTTTCAGAGACACGGTGGTCTAAATTTTTTCCGTTTTTCCAACATGGCTGACACCACATGACCTATGACATCATAAATATAATTAAAACATTCTACATGAGTAGTTGAACCAATGGTGAAAATTTTGTCTCAATCCACCAAACAGTTGCAGAGAAAAACACGAAAGTTCTGAGCGGACAAACAAACAGACAAAGACAGACAGACAGACAAACGGACCCAAATGCAATACCCTCTCCTTCGGCGAGGGTAATAATAATCTGTATTGTCCTGTATCCAGGAAATTCCTCTTTGGTGACACTAATTTCAAAAATCATGAAAAAACCCATAAAACATCACAAGGGATAAAAAAACAGGGTAAAAAAAAATATGGAAGATGGACTAAACCAGTGGTTCCCAAACTTTTTTCACTGGGCTGCACTTTCAGAATAAAAATTTGCTCGCGGCACACCAAATTTTTTATTGATAAGAAATACATTCAAAAAAGTGTTTCTTTGAATGATTAAATGTTTCTTCGATTGTCTTTGAATCTGCCCGCAACACCTGTCATCCTCTCGCGCCACACTGGTGTGGTGCACCGCACTGTTTGGGAACCACTGGACTAAACAGAAAATGGTTAAGAATTTGAATTTAACACTTGAATTGAAGATTGTACAAATGACTTTTTGAAAATGTTCTTCATCGGCCGAGCACGAAAGCGTCTCCCTGATGGCAGTTTTTCAAAAAGTCCGTTAAAGAAGTGACTTTCATCGGTACATACATGCATCATCTTCCTTTTCAATGCTCGGAAATACAGAGACCCCATGCAGGTTGAAGGGCCACCCACTTTAAATGCCAGTGTCATGACCTTTCTCAGTCGTGACTTACTCCGCACATTTAGATAACTATACCAGGAAACCAAATTAAATGACAAAACACTGATCAGCAAGGATTTAGTTAACATCCACATCACTCGTGAGATCACACCAAATGAATTCAACTTCCTGAAAAGATACAATCTTTGCGTCGATTTATTGTTAATAGAACCGGTATTTTCATCAAAAGGAAGCTCGTCATCAATAATAGTGCCCAGGTATTTGAATTTGTTAACAATTTCCACCTTATCACCATTTATGGTTCCAGGCTCATGATTGAGCCATTTTCTAAAATCCAAAATAATCTCTTTAGTTTTGCGCACATTCAGAGTGAGACAAAATCCCCACACCACTTATTGAATGCATCAATCTCATCGAGGTACAATACAAAGGATGACTGATCAGAAAGACAGCCAACAATGGCGGTATCGTCCGGATACTTAATTAAAGTTACACACAAATTTGAGGGCCACAGATCCATTGGTGTATAGACTGAACAGTGGAGGTGATAATGCACAGCCTTGTGGAGCACCAGCATTTAAGATTGATAACTTTGATAAACTACCATTCACCCTCACCTGCTGTAAGAAACTTTCCACCCAGAGTAGGATATGGGGGTTCAGACACAGGTCACCCAACACTTTCAGAAGGGGAAATGGTTGCATAATGTTAAAGGCAGATGAGAAATCAAAAAATAATACACGAATATAGGTTCCATTCTGGTCAAGGTGACAAGCCTGGTGTTGGCTTAGTGGTTAGAGTGGCGGCTTGGGATCCCAGGGTCCTGAGTTCAAGCCCCGTTTGCTGCTGAATTAACACCAGGGGGTTGACTCAGCCTGTCATCCATCTGAGGTCGGCGAAATGAGTACCAGTGTACTGGTCCCGGTGTATGCCCCGGTTAGAATAGGTGTACCATATCCCTGTGTGTCGTAAGAGGCGACCAGGGTTGGCGTCAGGAAGGGCATCCGGCCATAAAACATTGCCTCAAGAAAAAGCCTAACCCCTGCACAGCAGGGAAAAATGGCTGTAAAAAAAACGGTCATTTTTTATTTTTCTGGTCAAGGTGACTTGTGACAAGATGAAGCGAACTGAGCCATGCAAACACCACATCTTGCTTTGTGTACAAAGTTTGGTCAAAATCCCATCACTGGTTCACAAGTTTGTGTGGTAACAGAATTTTTATCCAACAGGACATGTGGCCTTTTAACCCCACGATCTAATAATATTTTATCCTTCATCAGAATATATACTTGTACCAAGTTTGACTTAGATCCTTTCAGCCATTCTTAAGTTATCACGGTAATGAAAACCCATCACGGACTCATGCACGGACAGACGGACTGACTGCCAGAGAGCAAGACAGACAACCCAAAAACATAATGCCTCTGGCGACTCCATCGGCGGAGGAATAAAAATTGATTTTGGCAGTCGGTTGTCGGCCATACGACACACGTGGCCGACCCAACACAGCATTGCTCTGGCCAGATTGGCGAACATCAGTTTGAAGTTCGAAATGCACTCAACTTCTCGGTAAGATAAAAAGCCAGACAAATTGATTTTCAGAATTTGACGCATGACATTGTTGCAGCGCATCGAGCCATTTAATTTGGTCGGCATAAAAGGGGAAAGTATCAAGTCCACAGGTGAGAGTAGATAAAAGTACAGCATGATACACAGCAAATTTTGTTTGAAAAATTAATGCCATCAGAGTGCCACATGACTCCACAGGTTGCCGAAGCCAAGAAACGGCGACTAATTTAACGATCATTTGCTGAGGTAATTTGAAATATTGCTGTCAAAATAAACAAAGTTGTCCACCAAATTGAATGCAGTGCCATCAAATGGCAGAAGAGGGTGCATTTGAAAAATTTTGAGGAAAGATTGGTTGATGTAAAGTTTCTGTTTTAGTTTGATTGATTGTTAAGCTAAAGTCAGTCGTTGCTGAAAAGAGATTGAAAGTTTGTTGCAAGTCAGAAGCTGAATTTCTGACAAATGCACAGTCGTTAGCATACAAGAATTTGCTAACAAACTTCTTGAAAAAATTTGAGTCAGCCGAGAGGCGATGCAGATTGAAAGATCCACCATCAATTTGCACACAAATACCACTCCAATGTGAACAAGGTTTGAGCAAGTACACAGCCTGCTTCACACCTTTCTCAACCACAAACGGGGCCGACAGCTCATTGTTAAATTTGATGTGACCAATCATAGTATCGCGCAGACAACGGATCAGTGACATTAGTTTGCCCGGACAACCAAATCTACCTAAAAATTTTCCACAATAAAGATCGATTTCAATTATCAAAGCATCGGTAAAATCGATAAAAACAGCAAAGAGAGGAAGATTTTGGTCTCGACATTCCTCCTGGATTTGACGCAGAGAGAAAATCCCATCAACAACGATTTTCACTCAAGGACTCACTTAAGTCTTTTGCTGAAAGAAATGAGATGACTTTGTATAATTTTGGCAAATTTTTTTTTGCAGCAGCCGAAAGTAGACGAATTCCACGATTATTGATTGCATTTGACCAGTCACCTTTTTAGAAAATTGTAATAACATTTTCATTCTTGAAATTGCTTGGCGAAAACTCGTGAAACCAAAAAGTAGAAAAAAAGACAAAACAGAAAGTCAGTGTGGATGAGGGCAATTTTCCAAAATTCCATTGGAATATAAATCGGTTGTTTTTAATTCCATTTATTTTATTTATTTATTAATAATAACATCTGGGTTTTTTTTTGTATACCTTAACAAGGCTCGTATGAGAGCTAACACACAACGCACAGCAAGGGGGGCATGAGACAAGAGGGGCGGGAGAGGGAAGGACAAAACAATGGGGAACAGAGACATTAGGAGATCTGTGGAAGGGAAAGGGATGGGGCGGGGAACATGGGGAAGAGAAGATGGACATTACAGGGACTTTCAGGAAGGAAAGCAGGGAATTTGAAGGAGGTGGGTTTGGGGTGGATTAATGGGGGTAGAAAAGATCGAGGATTTGGATGAGGGATGATAAGAGGTGGTGGTGAACAGCTGTTTTGAAGGCTTAGAGGGAAGAATGGGATTGAACAGAGTGAGGGAGTTTATTCCAAAGGTGGGAAGAAAGAGGAATGAAACAGTGAAGGTGAGCAGTAATTCGTGATTTTGGTAGTTTTACCAGAAGGGGGTTGTTGGCGGTCCTTGAGCGCCCTGCGGAAATATGGTGGGGACAAATCGCAGACAGAGCAGAGGAGGGGGGGGCAAGACCGGAGAGGAGACGGTAGAAGACAGAAAGACCACCGACCAGCCTGCGGTGAGAGAGTGAGAGCCCCAAAGACTCAGCCTCATTGTGGGAGATACCAATGATCCGAAATGCCTTGGTTTCCACAGCTTGAAGCCGGGAAAGCTGAGAGGCAGAAGCACCAGCCCAGAGGTGAGAGCAGTACTCCATCAGGCTGCGGACGAAAGCTTTGTAAGTGGTCAGGAGCTCAAGAGGGCCGAGGAAGGACTTTGCACGACGGAGGATTCACAGTCGGTGACTGAGTTTGGAGGCGAGGTTTGAAATGTGGCTTTCTCAGGAGAGATCATGGCAGATAGTGAGACCCAGAAGCTTGAAAGAAAGGACTTCTTCAAGAGGATTGTTGAGAAAGTTGATGGGGGGGGGAGGGTTCCAAACGTGCCCTTTGGAGAGACATAGTGAGAGTATGAGATTTGTTCGTATTGAAAGACATATTCCACGTGTTGGACCAGTTCGTGATTTTACCCAGATCTTCAGAAAGCGAAGAAGCTGCTGCTTGCCGGTCTGAGGGATGACAGATGGTACGGCAGAGGGTGGAGTCATCAGCAAAGAGATGAAGAGGATTTTCCAGAGAGTCGGAGAGATCATTGATAAAAACCAGAAAAAAAAACAGGGCCCAGAATGCTACCTTGAGGAACTCCAGCCTGGACAGGAAGAGGGGATGAAAGAACTCCAATTCGGGGCACACGTTGGCTGTGACAGGAGAGGAAGTCTGTGAGCCATAAGTGGAGATGGCCTTGGATACAATCGGAAGAGAGTTTGGTGAGGAGGGCAGGGTGCCAGACCGTGTCAAAAGCACGTGATATGTCCAGCGATATGGCTATGATTTCATGTCTGGCATTGAGTACCTCCATCCATTGTTGGGAGAGCAGAAGCAGCATATCCAGGGTAGAGTGACCTGGTCTGAAACCAAATTGATGATTAGAAATCAAGCTATTGGAGAAGAGGAAGGATTTATTGTCTGAAGCGATGATGGATTCCATAACCTTGCTAATGATTGGGAGAAGGCTGATTGGTCTGAAGTTGCATGGATCTGTTTTGATACCTTTTTTATGCAGGGCAGTGATGTTTCTTGATTTCCAAGCAGATGGCAGATGACCTTGTGCAAATGAGAGGGTGAATAGAACAGAGAGAGGGTGAGCAAGAGCAGAGGAGCAGGTTTTTAGGACACGTGGGCTGATGCCGTCTGGACCGGTTGCAGAATCTGAGTCGAGTTTTGTCAGCAAGCTCTCCACCTTGTCAGGGGTAAAGGACAGAGTCCAGGGACAGTTGGGTGTGATTGGGTAAGGTGGGTACAGAAAGCGATGGGTTTTGGACACAAGATTTCGATGCAAACACCGAATTTAGGCATTCAGCCTTTTCACGGGCACGTGCAGTGCAGCCATTTGAGGTAAGGGATGGGATGGAGGGGGAATATTCACCAGAAGTTGTTTTGTTTGTTTTTAATTTGCTCGATTGCATCATATATTTCAGAGATGAATGGTGCGGTGGCTCGATTTTCCTGAACGGAACGTAAAGAGTTTGAATCCAAGATGCGAATCGAGAAATTATAGTTAGCTTTGAAAAGATTAGGGAAATGCTCATGCCAGTGATTCAAAATTTGAGACATGTCTGTTTAAACATCACCATTTTCAGTGAGGAGAGGAGGGCTTGATTTTTTTTTAATTGGACAAAAATATATTTTTATTTCTCAGACAAATTTGTGGGAATTTCTACAATCAGCCAGATGTTGGATTTCAATTACTTTGTTTTGCCACCACAGATTTTTTGCAAAATGAGTGTGAAGTGATGAAGATTTTTTTCGCTCCACATGCGAATCATGCGTTGCTGTTCTTGTTGCACGAGTAGAAGTTATTTGAAACTGCATTACGAGTTTCTAACAAGTTTTGAATTTCCGAATCATCATCATCAAACCAGTCTTGATTTTGCCTTTTACTCACACCAATACTCTTTTGTCACATCCAAAACAAGCTTTTTCAAAAAGTCCCAGTTTGACAAAATGTCAGTATTGTTAGAAATAATGATTGACCGATTATTATTGATCTGAGTTAACTTTTTGACGGAAATTATTGGAGCACACTTCATTTTTTATTTTATGCACATTAAATGAAGGTGAAGTTTTATTTCGAGCAAATTGACCCTTATAGATTGCCCAAGAGAAAATGCAACATAAAAGAAAGTGGTCGGTATTGCATTCGGCACCCCTCATGACATGCACAGCATGCACAGCATGCACATCATCAAGCAATGAAATAATATAATCGTGTGCCATTGCTCAGACCACGCATGCTGCCAAGTACCCCTACTCATGACCAGCACTCTAAAGAAAGTGTAACAAATTGCAAGTTGATGTTTGGAACATTTTGAGAGCAAAAGAAGACCTTTCAAATTGGCCAAACCTGAACTGTGCCCACCAAGCACACTCTGCCAACTTTAAAAGTCTCGCCCTACATGGGCAATAAAATCACCGAGTAGAATTAATCAATCACACAAAGGAATTTTTGAAACAGATTGTTCAATAATGTTATAAAAGTTCTTAATCATTTCATCATTGTTGGTGCAGAAGCACAAACAATTGACAAAAAGTTGGAGAAATTTGGAGACAAAGAGTTATTATGCAGTCACTCACAGAACACGGCACATTTGCCGTAATTTTCACAAAGTTATTAGAGATTGCAAAACCAACGCCGTTTAAACGCGGATCCGAGATGTCCTTCCCACTCCAGAAAAAGGTAGGCCAAAAGTTATTTTCTTTCAATTCATCCTAGCCAGCGAATCAAGGTTCGGATACACCACAAATGTCAATCTTTATCACAACTCATGACCAATCAATGCAGTATGTCATTCTGCATTGTTCACACCATCACTTAATGTTCAAATGTTCCATTCAGCAAGTATGGAATGCAACTTAGAATGTCCATGGGTACAACGGTGACTAACAGAAGATACTCGATGACATTGCCTGCCAACATCAAGCGAGAAAAGATGAGGGCTGTTGAATGAGGTTGGGCGGAATTAGATGAGCTGGCCCTACCAGACAACAAACTCATGTCATTTGCAGATGATGTCCTGATTTGAGGAGTAAAATGTTTTGTTGTAATGTCAGGATTGAAATGTTTTGGTTGAAATTATGTTGATAGGAGTTGCACAATAAGTTGACCGGACATGAGATCACAACTTTTGTTCATGTCATTGTAATCCAACAGATGGAAAACCACACAGCAAGGCAACAACAGAAACGCAGAAACAACAACAACAATTAGGAGCCATAGTCAACAGCGTATACACTCAGCAACAGTGCAAGATTTGTTGAACATTCACAGCGAAAGCTTTGTATCCAGGCATGTCCGTGGGTGTGTACACACATATACATATATATATATATATATATATATATATATATATATATATATATATATATATATATATATATATATATATATATATATATATATATATATATATATATATATATATATATATATATATATATATATATATATATATCTTGACACAAAACAAATCCCTTCCGACCAGATAAATGCAACACGACATTAAACGCCATGTGTGCATGGACACTGCTTCACCTCCAATCTCGATGGCAGCAGCAAACCATGCTCAAGTCGACTTTAAAGACCAAAAAAAAGTAAAATAAAATTAAAATTACATAACCCTTGCCAAAGAAACTGCTTTGGCAGGTCAGATGCTTTGTAGAGTGCATGATACATGAATGATAAAAAAAAACCAATGTCACCCACAGGGTGACCCGTATCTTGCCAAAAGGTGAGCACATGTGACTTCTTTAAGGTCACACTGAGGTGAACAGAGCTGCTATCCCCACCAGGAGCGACTCCTTGAGGAATATCTGCCGACGAGAGACTCCGATGAGAATCGTTCTCGAGTAACCATGAAAAATATGCGTTTGCCTCATAACGTCACCAAATGACGTCATAATGTCTCAAGCCTGACATATCTATAAAGCACTCATCGAGGTGTTCAATTTGAGGTACTACACGATATGATTCCTAAAACTTGAAAATTTGACCTTGGGGTCAAATATGTTTGACCTTAGGCACTAACCATGAAGGTCAAGGCCAATCGCCACCAAAAATTAATCAGCTGAGCAACAGACCATGAACTATATTCCCATGAAGTTCGAAGGCGATCCGATCAAAATTACTCAAAAAATAAGGGTTTCGTCGACTCCCCTGATTTGCGACAAAGTGACCTTGACCTTGAAAATTTTATGCGCTGAAAGGAACCTCTATAGGCTTCCGATATGCGAAGTTACAAAAATTTCCAATGATAACTGTGCTCTGCAGAGTGATTTATACGTGATTACAGAAAAAAAAAACATAGGAAGGTCAAGGCCAATCGCCACCAAAAATTAATCAGCTGAGCGCCAGAACATGAACTATATTCCCATGAAGTTTGAAGACTCCGATCAAAATTACTCAAAAAATAAGGGTTTCGTCGACTCCCCTGATTTGCGACAAAGTGACCTTGACCTTCAAAATTTTGTGCACTGAAAGGGACCTCTATAGGCCTCTGATATGCGAAGTTACAAACATTTCCAATGATAACTGTGCTCTGCAGAATTTTTTATACGTGATTACAGACAAACAAAAAAATAAAAATAAAAAATAAAAAAATAACATACAAGCTGACTAACATATCTTGCAAAAACTTCGTTTTGGCAAGATAATGAAATATACTGTTGCGGGCCGGGGTCTGGCGGAGAGAACGACCACGAGGTGGGGGAAGTTACGTCGATTCCCACTAGACTCCCCGGAATTGTGGGCCGTCGCTCACGAATAATTCCGTGACGCGGCGGGTCGTTTAACCAACCGTGGACACCAATACCTCAACCGCATGGCATAGGGTCCTCTTGTCTAGAATCAAGTTACCTAAATAACCATGCGGTTTCGACTACTGAGGAACCACGCCCTCAGTACTCCTTGCTCGAACTGGATCACTCTACCGACTACGGTAGAGTACCAAGTACCAAGTACCAACTACCTTTCCGGATCGGATGCAGCCGAGCGGAACTGCCAAGGACGTACCGGCTCGTAGGAACGGATTATCGGGGATAAAGACCTGGCTAAACTCAGATTCGAACCATTCTGGACCAATGGAGGAAAAGACAAAAATGAGCTGGGAACATTTCTACAATGATTTATTTACACTAAGGCGAGGAAAAGCACATAGCACAGGAACAAGGTTTTTTGGTTATGTTATGCAGGGGAAAGATGAGAGAGAAGTAGTGCGACAATTATACAGCAACTTACCAAAGCGAACACAGAGCAGACTTACGCGAGAATAATAAAAGCAAGAATTACAATAATCAAAGATCTTATACAATTTTACTTAAAAGACAGGCACCACACTCTCAGACACGCACACAGACAAAACAAACCCAACGAAAAGAAAAGGGGACTCTTGCAGCTTGGAAGGGAGGGAGTTGAGGTCGCAGTCCTCGGTACCTGAGTTTCGGGGGAATGAGTGCGCCGTGGTGCAGCACCTGACAACAGTCGTACAGTTTGGACCACAGCCGGCCGTGTGGAGTTCGAGTCCGTGGAGGAGCTTGAGTGGAGAGCGCAGAGTCCAAGGTGGGAACGGGGCAGCAGACAGGACCCGACAAGAGATCCGGTCGAGGTCGGGTGTGCGCGGACCAGCACAACAGGTGGGCCGCCGAGGTGAGACGTGGGCAGACACTCCGTAACAACGACCCTTTCAACAACTGTACACTTCCAATCCTTCTACCGCAACCTCCTTCGACCTTCCCAACCGACCAACGAACCCACCGAACACGAAGCACTTCCAAATCCAACTCCTTCCTTTCTTTCTCTCAAATCCAACCACGAACTCCTTTTCATCCCATACCACCCTACTCGGAGGATTGCTTCGTATCTTATAGATCACGGAGCTAGAGGGTAAAGCCATGGCGAAGCAGACGTCATCCTCCATCCTGATTGTCTGGGCCTTCATGCGGTTCACCTTCCTGGGCGGGGTCTCGCCAGAGGCCGGCAAGGCCCGACCACACCACGTGTCCGGGTCTGGGAAGGTAGATGGTGGTGCAGCTACCATAACCATCCTCGGGATTCTGCCTCAGATAACCAGTTTCTGGGTAGGCACTCGTCACGCTGTGGTTCCAATAAGAGGGGGAATAAAATAAAAGGGAAGAAATGATTTATAATCCTAACTAAAAGCCCATCGCAACGCGAATGGATACGTATCCGGATCTGGATACCCGAATTATTTAATTTTCAAAGTGATTTTTCACCATTGAGAGATCAGGAGAAAAACGATATATTGTTACGGATTTGGAAGCCTTTTGCACACAGACAGTCAGCAGTCCCAAAGTTTAGTTATTTCGTTAAATATATGTGTGTAGTTAGAATCCATCACCTGTGTCTAACGGGAATTTCATGTGTGCGCTGCGAGTTATTTTGTGGTTAATTTTTTTGATATTCTCCAACAATAACATCCTGCTTCGTTCTGCCACCCAACCAAACCTTCGCGCACTGACTCCATTATCCACATGTTTTTGGCTGAAGGCGTGGGAGGAGCCTCCATCGCCTCAGATTGAGGCTCCGCTCCAAAGAAGGGCAGGGAGTGTTTCCTCCAGCCAATGGACGAAGAGCGAGCAAAGCCGAATCACTCCAGCCAATGGGAAGCCAGAAGGCCAGAAACAACTACAGAGCCTCTTTGGGGGCGGGCCACCGACACGCCACCCGTCCAATGGGAGGCAGAGTTACCTCAGGACGGATCCCTCCCACCTCGCAGGAGGGGTTGAAGAATTGTCGATGCGATCCGTCTGGGTCGTCTCGTCTGGTCTGCTGGCCATCTTCCGTCTTGGTGCTGGTTGGCCTCTGCCGCTTCGTCTTGGTTCCTGGGCGCTTGGTGCGAGGTTGTCCGTGTGGGTTCGAGTCCCACCATGGTGGTTGGAGCGTCCAATCTTCCCAAGCCTTTCCACAAGAATCCCGAGCTCCACAAAGGCAGGTCAGCAAGCCGTGCAAATGCGGCCAAGGTACCAGCAGAACTCTGACCCCCAGCCTGTCTATCCCCTTGGCTGCGAGGGTCAAAATAGACAATCTGGGTCCATTTTCTTTTGGTGTGTGTGTGTGTCTGTGGTGGCGCCATCCTATAAGTAGAAATAGTACAAGTGTTGATTGCTCATTGTACATTTGCCTGAATATTCGTGATAACTCTGCTCTGTCTCCCTTCCCGATTATTGTAAATAAACCCGTTAAATGTACCAGCTCGTTGCCTGTCATTTCTGTCATTGACCCAGCACGGTGAGGGCTTGAGAAATAGAGGCCGTTTGTGCTGTAAATTGTCATTTGGTCCAGCGCGGCTTTGGTAACTTCCGCTCGGTTACGCCAGATCAGAGTCCGTAACAGCGACTCAGTTCGGAAAAGTCGGCCGAGGGTGTGGCTTCCCCGGTAGTTAGACGGCGTGGGTTCTTAGGTAAATTGGAATTAGACAAGTGGACCCTACCTCACGCCGTCGAAATATCGGTGACCACGGTCCTTTAAGCGACCCGTCGACTCCCGAGTTATCCGGGGTGACGACCTTCCAATTCCGGTGTTCTCTGGGAGACGGCCCGACTGCTCCATCGAGCAGTCGTCCTCGCCACCGAACCCGGCACCACATCAATATAGCATGATATTTCAAAAATGTATTGGGCCCGATATGTTCTCGTGGATCAGGCATTGCGTGGCGGAGGTATGTGCTCCACTGAGTGCCCTTCTAGTTCAATATAATATTGTTCCGTGAAATTGCTGTCGTACTTTTGAATGAGGAATTTTGTTCCCGATGTTCTTCAACAAATGGCCAATATTTGCAATTTATGCGATGAGATATAAATTTTGAGGTCTATCTCCAAATTTCAAACAAGAAAAAGGAATCTTTGACAACCATCCCTACGGGCCCATGATCCACTCACTCCATCCACCTTCAGTTTCTTCCTTTCACCTCATTTTTCTGAACCTTCCCCTTTCCCAATGTGCATATGTGATGTGCAGGGGGTATTCAGGATAGTGTCCAAACCTCCTCCATTTTCTTCCGGACAGCGTCACGACGAGCAGACCGGACTTCCTCTGAATTCACCAGACAAGGCCATGCTGTGATGAGTGCCTTCTCAGCCAAACTTCGGTCGCCCCCAGCCTTCTGCAAGGCTTGCCGGATCTGCAGCCACATACGTACAATACAAGAGGGTCATCAACAAAAGCAAATATAGCTCTCTTTGTACTTCATATGCAATTTATTAAAGCTTCATCATTTGATAAGAAGTTGTTTATCCCCTTTTTTTCTACAAAAACAAAGCTCATGGACGGGCATGGTTAAATTGACAGTGGGGAAGGAGAACCATGGTTCAAGATGGGGGGGGGGATGACAAGATGGTGGTGCACTGCCTACTTCAAGCACTGGAGGAAAGAGTGAGACAGAACAGCCTCTGGAAGGCAGTTCCATAGACCAGAGTAGTGGAGAAGAGGAGAGTTGAGGTGTGCAGTCAGCCTGGATTTTGGAAGTCGACCAGAAGAGAGTCACAGGAAGAACATGTGCATACTGAAGTTTCTGGTGGGGTCGGAAGACTGGGAGAGCAGAGGGAGCAATCTTGGTGAATAGAAGGTGGAAAAGAGAGAGAATACCGACATGCCTGCAATGTGAGATAAACAGACCATGTGCTTCAGCCTCCTCAAGGGAGATTGCAAAAATTCTGAGTGTCTGACTGCACAGAATGTAGGAGCTAGACAGATTTGATGCTGGGGCATCGGTCCTTAGCAGAGACCAGCACTCCAATGAGCTATGAACGAAGGCCATGAAATGGTGAGCAACTCTGATTTTCAAAGGAAAGATGTGGATCAAAAGAGGATGCCGAATCCGCCGCTGGCTTTGGAGGACAGCTTTCCTATGTGGTCGGCCCAGTAAATGTCATGGATGAGGGTGAGGCCTACAAGTTCAATAAACTGAACCTCTTACAGTGGATGGCCAAGGAAATAGGTGGGCACATTTAACGATGATTCCAAAGTGATAGGGTGTGTCACGTCAATCATGACATTTGTCAGCAAGTAAAGATTTACAATGCCATTAATGTTCTGAGCAGAGCTCAGAACGGATGCAGATGCATTCTGGGAAGCCAAAAACTTCGGCACTCTGCGAAGCTTACACCACTCTGTGAAGCTTACATCTTGTTGTAAAGCTTATACTGCGTTGCGAGGTCCATACCTGCGAAGCTTGCATACATCGTGTTGTGAAGCTAACACTGCGTTGTGAGGTTCATAATCGAGCCACGAGGCCATCGGTGTGACCAGGCCCATTCTAGGTTTTATCTACATACTGTACAAGTGCAACTCATTCAGGAGGTTCAAAGTGGTCAGTGTATATATATATATATATATATATATATATATATATATATATATATATATATATATATATATATATATATATATATATATATATATATATGTAGCTGATCGCAAGACTTCACGTAATCAGAAAGATTGGAATGCATTTTGTACGCGTTTTCGTGTCACCGCATTGCACGTCATGTACATTTGTTCCATTCGCGTAACGTATTTTGACGCCATTTGAGGTCCGTTTCCTGTTCGTTTGATTTATAATGGAATTGTAATACACTTCTGAAGTATTGTTGTCACAAAGCAACATCATTCCTTTAGTTTCACGGAGCTCTTCAGAGCTTTCACGGAGCTTTCCCGGAGCCTTTAAGGAGCTTTCACGGAGCTTCTTTGGGAATGAGTAAATGGCCGAAGGTCTCTGTATGAAAACTATTCCTTATGTCTATATCTGCGTACGACGTCCAACGAACCTGCAATACTACGATTACAAAACCCCTAATGGCAGATGAGCACTTGCTGTGGCTTGCTGTCTTTATAGGGTGAGACTGTGGGATTTTCCAGGATTAAAGGACATGTTCCATTTATCAGGTCAGGTCAGGTATGGGAGCATATGCACCAGAGCAGCACATAGTCACATCCACTTTCTGTGGGTACTCCTGGGGCCTCCATCTGGCCATCCCCAAGAGAGATACCTGGTCCATCCGCATCTCCTTGAGATGTCGATTAATCAGACCAATGTAGAAACATTTCCAGATTAGCTGAGAGAGATGCTCTCTGGACGAACTCCTTTCTTTATACAACCCGTCACTTCGGCATAGACACATTTAAAAAAAAAAAAACTAGAAGGGCACTCAGTAGAGCGCATACCTCCGCCAGGCTGAACAGTTTAAATTTTGTATCCCACGGATAGGTCGGATCTGAATCCGAACCTTAACCAAAACCGAATCGGTTTGTTCTTGTCACCTTAACCAACTCCTCCACCTTGTTTTGTCACAAGTCTTGCACAACTTTGAGATATCGTGTTCGACAGTTTTTTGGCCCCATCTCGCAATGATGAACATCACTGAAAAAATTCTCAAATCCAGATTCGAATCTTCACCAAAATCTAATTAATTAATTAATCCTTTTCACACACACACAACCTGTCCACAAAGTTTCTGCGTAATCCATCCATAACCTTTTGAGATATTGTGCTTCATATTGTTTTTGGCCCCATTTCTCAACAAAGAATCAGTTAAAAATTAAATAAAAACCAATGTCACCATCAGGGTGGTCCGTATCTTGCCAAAAGTTGACCACGTGTGACTTCTTTAAGGTCACACTGAGGTGAACAGAGCTGCGATCCAACAGGAGCGACTCCTTGAGGAATATCTGCCTCCGAGAGATTCCGATGAGAATCGTTCTACAGAGTAACCATGAAAAATATGCGTTTGCCTCATAACGTCACCAAATGACGTCATAATGTCTCAAGCTTGACATATCTAGAAAGCACTCATCGAGGTGTTCAAGTTGAGGTATTACACGATATGTTACCTAAGATTTCAAAATTTGACCTTGGGGTCAAAAACTTTCGACCTCCAGCGCTAACCATGAAAGTCAATGCCGATCGCCACCAAAAATTAATCAGCTGAGCGCCAGACCATGAACTATATTCCCATGAAGTTTGAAGACGATCCGCTCAAAAAAATACGGGTTTCGTCGACTCCCCTGATTTGCGACAAAGTGACCTTGACCTTTGACCTTGAAAATTTTGTGCACTGAAAGGGACCTCTATAGGCCTCTGATATGCGAAGTTACAAAAATTTCCAATGATAACTGTGCTCTGCAGAGTGATCGATACGTGATTACAGACAAACCAAAAAAATAAAATAAAATAAAAAAATAAACATACAAGCTGACGAACATATCTTGCAAAAAACTTCGTTTTGGCACGATAATAATTCTCGTATCCAGACCTGGATTCGGATCTTCACCAAAATTAAATCAATTCTTCCTCGTGGCACTCCCAACGTGTGCACCAAGTTTTGTGTGAATCCTTCCATAACCATTGAGATATTGTGCTAAAAATCGTTTTTGGCCCAATCTCTCAATGGTGAAGAGTCACTTGAAAAATTCTGGGATCCGGATTTTCACAAAAATTGAACCAATTTGTCCTTGTCACACACCCAACATGTCCACCAAGTATAATGCGAATCCATCCACAACTTTTTGAGATATCATGCAATATCGTTTTTGACCCCATCTCTCAATGGTGAAGAAGCACTTAAAAATTTAATAATTCTCGTTTCTAGATCTGAATTCAGATCTTCACCAAAATTGAAACGATTCGTCCTTGTCACACATCCAATCTGTCCACCAAGTGTCGTCCGAATCCATCGACAATCTTGTGCTATATATCATTTTTAGCCATATCTCTCAATGGTGAAGAATCACTTTAAAAATTCTCAGATCCAGATATGGATCTTCACCAAAATTAAACGTTGCTGTCCTTGGCAGGTCACCTACACACACACACACACACACACACACACACACACACACACACACACACACACACACACACACACACACACACACACACACACACACACACACACACACACACACACACACACACACAACGATTGTTTGAAAACTGTGGCCAAAAATCATGTGACAAACAGACAAATGAAAAATCAGTCGTAGAGTGACACTTGGCGAAACAGAACAGCACTCGGACGAGCGCATACCTCCGCCAGGCTGAACAGTTTAAATGTTGTATCCCACCGATAGGTCGGATCTGAAACTAGACCTGAACCAAAATCGAATCGGCTTGTTCTCGTCACCTAACCAACTCTTCCACCTAGTTCTGTCACAATTCGTCCACAACTTTTAGAGATATCATGCTACACATCGTTTTTGGCCCCATCTCTCAATGGTGAAGAATCATTCAAAAAAAAATTCTTATATCCAGATCCGCATTTGAATCTTCACCAAAATTGAATCAATTAGTCCTTTTCACACCCCCAAACGGTCCACAAAGTTTCTGTGGAATCCACCCATAACCTTTTGAGATATTGTGCTATATATCGTTTTTGGCCACATCTCTCAATGGTGAAGACTCACTAAAAAAAAATTATCGGATCCGGATTCGGATCTTTACCAAAATGAAGCATTGCTGTCCTTGGCCAGTTAACTACATACACAAAAAAATTTCAGAACGATTGCTTGAAAACTGTGGCCAAAAATCCTTGTGAAAAACCGACAGACAGATAGACAGAGACGAACGCGACAGACCAACATACTTGGCAAAAAAATTTTTTTGCCAAGTAACAAACAAACAAACTGACAGATAGGGGTAAAAACACAATCTCCATCCACCTTTGGTGGCAGAGGCAACAAGGTGCAAAAACGGATCCATTTAACACAAACTGATTAGCTTAATTCCAATCATCAGCAACGTTATGGAATCCATCATCACAGCTAATATAAAGTCCTTCCATTTTTCTGGCGACCTCATCTCGGGTCACCAATTGAGATTCAGACAAGGTCAATCCACCTTGGACATGCTGCTCCTAATCTCCAAACGATGGATGGAGGCCCTCAATGTTAGATATGAGATCAGGGCTGTCTTTCGAGACATATCTTGAGCTTTGAGAGTCTAGCATTCCACGTTGTTCCCCAAAACTCACTGCCTATGACATCCAAAATGCCAATTTGCACTTCTTCTGCTTCTTCCCGTCTCGAAACAATGTAAAACTGTAGCCCAACCTACCTCAATAACTGCTGAAGCTATGATAGTGATTCCAAAACGAGTAAGTTACTTTGTCTCTGGGCTAGTGCATGCAACCCAAAATTTAAAAATACTGTTGTGGTTCTCGGAACCACATGCATACAACAGATAGTGGTCCTGAGTCAGTTATTCCACTAATATACACGCAGTTAGGCCCCTTCCTTTCATGTAGTGGGAAGACAAGGGAGTGCGTTGCGATGGGCTATTAGTTAGGATGAATAAATCATTTTTCCCCATTTATTTTATTCCCTCCTTTTATGATCCACAGTGCCTTCATCTCGCTTGCTACGTTCGTTTCTCTGGCCACAGCGTACCACCGTCTACCCAGCGACTCGTTTTCCGAGGCAAAATCCTGACGTTCGGCTGGACAAACGCTGTGGCTGCATAACCATCCACCTGCCAAATGCCAGACAGGCACGGCGTGGGCGGACCATACCAGAGGTCTGGCTGAAACCCAGGCCAGAAAGGCGGACCACGTGAAGGGCTGGTCCAATCGGCATACTCGGCTCGGACAATGACGTCAGGTTTCGGCAAGGCTCCTCCCTGACCTCCGGGTTCTAAAAAGCGCGGACCTCCGTGTAATTGCAAGTTGGTTGGGAAGAGAATTGCAAGTTGGTTGGAAGGAGAATTGAGAGAAGTTTTTGAGCATTGAAGCAGGAGTAAGGAGAATTGAAGGAGAGGAGTCATTGAGAGCGAGTGTTCCTGCCACTTGTCTCTGCCGACACGACGTCGAACCGCCCCTTGCTTCTCGACCAAATCTCCTGTCTGGTCCCGCTTTCTGTTCCTCATCTCCGACCTTGACAAACAGCCTCTTGCCTGGTCCTGCCTGCCCTGCAACACATTTAACATGGTCCTGCACATTTAACAACACATGGTCCTGCAACACATTTAACATGCCAGAGACCATCTCTCGCCCCTCCTGCAGACACGATCTCCACACGTACGGGTGTGGCCGAACAACTCAACCATTGTCAGGTGCCGCACCACGGAGCATCCCTCCCCCAAAATGCCCAGGTACCCAGAAACTGTAACCTCAACTCCCTCCCTCCCTGGCTGCAAAAGTCCCTTTCACAATTGGGTTTACTTTGTCTGAGTGTGTGTCTGAGAGTGTTGGCGCCTGTCCGTTAGGTAAGCCTGTATAAGATATTTTATTGTTGTGATTGTTGCTTTTCTTAATCTCGCGTCAAGTCTGCACTATGTCTGCTTTGTAAGTTGCTTGTAAAATTGCCGCACCCCACACCTCTCTCATCTTTCCCTGCATTACACCCCAATAAACCTTTGTTGTGCCACATGCTTTTCCTCGCTTATTGTAAATAAATAATTGTTGTAGAAATGTTCCCAGCTCGCTTTTGTCTTTTCCCTCATTGGTCCAGCTTGGTTTGAATCCAGGTTTAGCCGGGTCTTTATTCCCAAGGGTCCGTTCCTTCTACCCGGTACGTCGTTGGCAGTGTCGCTCGGCTGCATCCGATCCGGAAAGGTGATCCGATCCGGTAGAGTGATCCGGTTCGGACAAGGCGCACCAAGGGCGTGGTTCCCCGGTGGTTAATTAGGTAACCCGATTCCATAGGTGGCAGGACCCTCGGTCACGCGGTTGATTTATTGGCGTCCACGGTCGGTTAAGCGACCCGCTGCGTCACGGAATTATCCGTGAGCGACGGCCTACAATTCTGGGGAGTCTGGTGGGAATCGACATAGCTTTCCCCCACCTAGTGGTCTTCTCACCGGGCCCGCAACAATACATAAAACATTAATCGTTATATTAGGAAAATTAATCCAATGTAAATGTGAACTCAACCAAACCAGGCCGGGATTGTAGGAGGGGAGGGAGGGTGGCGGGGGGGGGGGG
Source organism: Eptatretus burgeri (assembly GCF_056783735.1). Taxonomy (NCBI): domain Eukaryota; kingdom Metazoa; phylum Chordata; class Myxini; order Myxiniformes; family Myxinidae; genus Eptatretus; species Eptatretus burgeri. The sequence continues at coordinate 42,055,614 of NC_140966.1, read as the reverse complement.
ATAAGATGGACAGTACTATTCCAAAAGCGATACGTATCCAAATCAACTGAAGCAAGTATTATAACAACTAGTGCGGGCCCGTAGGCGCGGGCCCGTACGTGCAGCTTCGTTCCTTCATTCTCGTAAACGACGACTGGATTGGGGCATTGTTTCAATTAGATCAGACCAACCATATCATAAATGGCCATAACTTGCGAAACACCTGGGAAACATACTCAGGTCCCCAGCGTCAATCGTGACGTCATATCAAACAAAGAAGAAGAAGAATTGTGCCGCCCCTCTCTCTCGCTCCCCCCGCTCTCACTCCCTCCTCTCTTGCCGCCCCCCTCTCTCCCCCCTAGTCTCGCCCCTCTCCACATGTCCACATCCATTCCCCCTTCCAAACTCCACATCCATTCCCCCCTCCCAACTCCACACTATACAGATGGATGAAAAATAATTACCTCATTGAAAACACAAAATGTATACCGTACACAACATACCTTGATAAAAATGAATAGGGGGCACGACGCCCAGAGGGAGGAGGGGTGGGGTGCAATGCACAGCAGTTGAAGGGCAGCATGCTGCCCGGCAGGGAAGAGCGGGATGACGCCCGGCAGGGAGGAGAAGAACGCGAAGCCTCGCCCGGCAGGGGAGAGGGGGGCGCGACGCCCGACAGAGGCGAGGGGGTGGGGGTGACGCCTAGCAGGGGGAAGGGGTACGATGCTCAGCAGGGGTAAGAGGAGTGAGAGGGTGATGCCTGGCAGGAGGGAAAGGTGCGCAACACCTGGTAGGTGGGAGGGGAGGCGCTACACCCAGCAGGGGTGGGACAATGCCCAGCAGGGGGACAACGCTCAGGGCACAACACACCGCTGGGGAAGGGGGGAAGAGGGGGCCGATGCCTGGTGGGGGAGGAGTACGACGTCCGCAGGGGCGTGAGGGGGGTAGAGATGAAGAGGGGCGTGACATCCGGCAAGTGCAACCGTGACTAACCCTAACGGCAAGTGCAACGTCTTGCAGGGGGGTGATGGAAAGTGCGACGTCTTGCAGGGGGGTGACGACAAGTGCGACGTCTTGCAGGGGAGGGGTGACGGCAAGTGCGACGTCTTGCAGGGGAGGGGGGTGACGGCAAGTGCGACGTCTTGCAGGGGGGTGACGGCAAGTGCGATGTCTTGCAAGGGGGTGACGACAAGTGTGACGTCTTGCGGGGGGGTTGACGACAAGTGCGACGTCTTGCGGGGGGGGGGGGTGAAGACAAGTGTGACGTCTTTCTGGGGGTGGGGAGAGGGGAGTGACATCTTGTGAGGGGGTAGAGCGATGTCCGGTTGGGGGGTGGGTAGAGGCAACATCCGGCGTGGGGAAGGGGGCGACTTCCAGCGGGTGGGTGGGAGGATGGCAGGTGCGACGTCTGATGGGAATGGAGGGAGGAGGGGCAGGCACGATCCAAGGCAAGGTGGGGGGGGGTGTTACGCCAAGCTGGAGAGGTTGCATTTGTGACAGATTTGTAAGAGAAATTGTGTGAAGAGGAGGAAGAAAGCAATGCATGGATTTCATGACGTAAACATTTGGAAAATTAAAATATTTTCACAAGTCTTTTAAAAACTTTTGATGTAAGAAACAAGATTAGATCCAAAAGGAAGTTTTGAGAATGATTGAAAAGCCCTTTGTCCACCAACCCAATTACTCACAAAATGCTCTCTATCCATGTTTCAGAATGTTTCACCATTGTTGATCACATCAGGCGATGTGAATAGTTTTCCAATATTAAAAAAATAAAAATAGAAAATAAAATAAAATAAAAATAAAACACAAACACCTTTTACACTTTTTAGATTTTTCAAATTATTTATGCCAAAATGAAAAAATGACTTCTCGTGTTAATGTTAAAAATGAAAAGCCAAAATATAGGTTTGATTATGCTGGCTGCATGTCTGCTTCTCATCATTTTCACCTTTCCAAACCAGCAGCCTTTAACAAAGGCAAATGTTTATTCAAAGAATGGAAAAAAAAATATTCAAAGCAGTGAAAAAAATCTTGTAGAAAGCACAAAAGTATGGCAGTTTTTCTCAATTTCAACAGAAGAATTAAAAGAAAATAAACTCGAGATCGCATTTGCTACAGCAGGCTGTGCGAGGGGCTGGATAATCGCCATCCAGAAGGTTATACAATGTGCATCCGGTAATTGTTCAGTGGGTGCTTGGCAGGCAGAGCACCTGCACATCTGAAAATCTAAAAGAAGAAAGAGAGGAAGGATATAGCATACGGAGAACGATCAGCCACTGCCTTTAAGAACACAATACTTCCAAAGAGCCTGTTCTTACAAATGGGAGGAAGAGGAAGCAAAACATTCAAAGAAATAATGTCTTCCCTCTCAGGGATAGTGTGGGGGTAATTGGTTAGGGGTTAAAAGGGGCAGGTAAAAGACAAGGTAAGAGAGAGGATTGGTAAAAGAAACAGATTGATAGAGAAGTGTTAGCTGGTATTTTTGAGCAACACCTTTTATACAGTGCCATTGTGTGCAATCCAGGCTTGGGAAACATCTGATAGAAATAAAAGATGTGAACATCTCAATCACAAAGTGCAATGAAAGGATCTTTGTAACACGCCGTTGTCGTCACACTCCTTCCATATACTTTTAATTTTTCTTCGTTTATCATTCTATCTATCGTTCGCAAAGTGTCTCTGTGCGTTTGTTCAGCGGCGCTCCAAATCCTGCTTCCTCTCCCATCCATAAGAAATGGATGACATCGACAAACGCTGGAAAAACCCCTCCACAGCGGTGAACAAATTCACGACTCAATGAGAGGCTCACTTGGAGTCCGAGTTGACGAGTTCATCTCAGAATCCGAGTTTCATTTGTTGAAAAAAAAACAAAACAAAACAAAAAACAATAACAATAGTAATAATAACTAGAACTGCCACTTTATAACTGCTGGCAGTGATGACCGGGTACCCAGTCCGTCCGCCTTTGACACAACATGGGACTTAAATCATTGTCGCAATTTTCGCATTGAAAGGATAAGCGGTGCCAGAGAAAACATTATTTAATGGTGATACAAGCACAGGCATGCTTCGAGATGGCGCGGAACAGACGAGTTACGAACCGGGCAGCACAAAGCGTTCAATTTCGTTATTACTGGCTTCTAGATTCAAATAATTAAATAATTCTGTCTCCCAAACCGCGTGACCGATCAGGTTGAAATTTTAAACTTTTGTTTTGCATGTCGCCTGAATTATAAATCTGAAGTTTCGCATGTATAGAGGCAGTGGTTCCAGAGTAAACATTAATTAATATTTATCCTTCAATCCAAGATGGCGGCCAAACCATGTGACTTGTGATGTCATAATTTGCACCACATGTGCAAACACGATGGTGGATGATAACTGCAAATTTTCGCTTCTCCAGGTTAAGCAGTTCCAGAGAAAACATTATTTAATATTTTTCTTAAAACAAACATGGCTGCCAAACCCTGGGCCCGATCCCGTTGAAATTTCAAACCCTCATTCCGCATGACTGTTCCACCATAAAGGTGATGTTTCACATTTATTGATGCAGTAGTTCCAGAGTAAACATTAATTAATATTTTTCCTTCAATCCACTATGGCTGCCAAACGTTGCGTCGTACCTCAAAAGGGGGTGAGAACTTTTTATTCGTCATGGAGAGGCGGTCATAGTGGTGGAGTTTCGCCTGGATCTGTTCAGTCGTTTCAGAGAAAAAGACGTTTTAAGATATTATTTTTCAATCCAAGATGGCTGACGAACCATGTGACCTATGACATCACAAATTTATATTCTGCTTCCAACTGGGTATTGGAACACGTTTGTGAAGTTTCGTGTCAATCGGTAAAGGTGCGTTTTTCTATCCAAGATGGCCGCCAAACCATGTGACGTGTGACATCATAATTTTTACCACGCGTGCACACACGATGGTAGATGATAATTGTAAACTTTCGATTCGTGAGGTTAAGCGGTTCCAGAGAAAACATTATTTAATATTTTCTTAAATCCAATATGGCGGCCAAACCGTGTGACTTATCAATTCGAAATTAACAAACTTATATCCCCTACGTGTCCCGAATATAGTTCTGAAATCTGGCCTTCATCCGACCAGAGCTTCTGGAGAAGATGTTTGAAGGTTTTAGGGTTTTTTCAAGATGGCCGCCAAACCATGTGACCGATCAAGAAGAAATTAACAAACTTGAGAAAGGACCTCATGGGGAATATATGTGTGAAGTTTCGTCTTCATCTGTCTTTCCCTTCTGGAGAAGAAGATTTTTTAAAATTTATTCATTTTCAATCCAAGATGGCTGCCGAACCTTGTGACCTATGATATCATAAATTTAAATTCTGCTTTCCCTCGTCGACCCGAACAAGTGTGTGAAGTTTCATGTAAATCGGATAAAGTCTATTTTTCTATCCAAGATGGCCGCCAAACCATGTGACTTCTGAGGTAAAAATTTTTTTACCATGTATGCAGACTTGAGCGAGGAAGGCACTTGCAAATTTTCGCTTCAATGGCTTATGAAATACCAGAGAAAACATTATTTAATATTTTTCTTAAATCCAACATGGCGGCCAAACCATGTGACCTATCACTTTGAAATTAACAAACTTGCATCGCATACATGTCACGAATATAGTTCTGAAATCTCGCCTTCATTGGACCAGCACTTCTGGAGAAGAAGATGTTTGAAGGTTTTAGGGTTTTTTCAAGATGGCCGCCAACCATGTGACATATCAACAACAAATTAACAAACTTGAAAGAGAACCTCAGGGGGAATGTGCGTGTAAAGTTTCGCCTCAATCTGCACAGCCTTTCTGGAGAAGAAGATTTAAAAAAAAAAAACACTAAAAAACAAGATGGCGGCCGAATTACGTCACCGATGACATCAAAATATTTTTTTCTACGATGAATTTTTGTGTAGATGACGCTCAAGAAATTTCAAATTTTTGCCATGTGGCGTTCTACTTGACGAATTTTTACTGGGATACCTCTTCACTGATGACGTCACGAAAAATCACACGTATTCCTGAGAGGGAGCTTGTTAAAATGTATCAAGCAAAATTTTTTTACCCTAGAAGGTTTCCGAGATACAGAGATCCAAAGTTTATCTGTTTTTTCAAGATGGCGCCCGTATCACGTGACCTATGACGTCACAATTATCAATTATGTATGCTATCAAAAAAGATACATATTTGGTGAAAATTTTGTGTCGATTGGTCTTATCATTCCTGAGAAAATGGCATTTAAAGCGAAAAAAAATTGGAAATTTTGCAAATTTACGGCGGAAGAAAAATAATAATAATGCGTAATAATAATAAACAGAAGAAAAACAATAGGGTACCCTGTACTCATAAACCCTAATAAAAAAGATCACTGCTTGATTTCACGGAATGGGTTCACAATTTCATGATCAATGTTGTCACGTCCAGGGGGGTTTTGCCCCGACCTGGACGGATAGCCAAACGATTTTCTTTGGAGGCTTTCAGCCGAGATCCTCGGAGATTATGGCACGCGTGGGATGGGAGGGCGGCAAATGCACGTAACGGAAGGAAGCACAGCACAGGGGTTTATATTCGTACCCACAACAAATAGACAACACAAGCAACTTAAACAAATACGGGGTTTAATGAAGATAAATCAAATATTTACAATGGAAACAATTCAAAGGGTAATAATCAAAACGGAACGAGAGGTAGAACTAAATCTAATTTCGAGGCACCTCCACACAGACTTTTATACAGACAAGGGGACAGAAAAAAAAAAACATAAAAATCCCTCCTTTATCCCAGAACTTAGCTGTATGCCCAGGGATGAGTTTTGGAACTTGGTGTTCAACAAACCGCTTCGTTATTGCATGGAAAATGTGCCAAAAATGGCACCCAGCTGCTCTCTGGTTGGGAAAACATACAGGAGGCAATTCAGGTGGCAATACTCTTCACCAGGGCTCAGGAACCGCCGTACAAATTCTTTCGTCGATCGCACTTGCTGACGCCGCTGCTCTGCAGAACAGCTCCATCTTCCTCTGATGGCATGACAATATCACACAAGGCTTCGAGGCTGGTCTCATATGACCCAGCCAACAGTCAGTGGCCAGCGTAATGCTTCACCATGCGAGCAAATTCGCCTCAGCACGAACATAAGAATCATGCAGTCTTCTTCACTGTGTAGAGGGAAGCCAGCTGTAATGCCCTTCTCTTCTAACCGCCATCTCTGCCTCTCTCGCTTTTGTGTCAGTCCTCCTTAGTGTCCTGCTCCGAACCCAACTCTATCCTCCTCCCTGATGTCACGCCTATCAATCATCCACTCTCGGGGGTGTGGTTTGCTAGTTGTCACCCCTGGAGGCAGGGTTTCTTGCCTGCTTGGAAATGCAGCTCAGTTGTTGTTGTTTAAAGGACGTCATCCCTTTTTATCGCCGGTTTTGAAATGCAAATACATAGGAGGTCACAGGGGGCAATCACATACTGGGAGAAATTATCCTTAAACCCTACCTAATTTAACACAGCACCACCCCCCCCCCCCCCCGTGTGGTGACAAGTAACACTTAAGCTCACAGTTTCCCTACTTAGGTTACATTGAGATGTCTCCTGCACGTCCATGGACCAAGCAACTCTACACAATCCTATCTTTCCGATGAAATTCCTCCATCTACCCCACAAACATAACAATATATAAAGTCCTGCCAATTATTTATGAACATGCTAGATATATTATAAAGCTGAATACAGGCCTATGATTTCCTGAATGTGCTGCATTTCACACCTGAGTTTTATTTGTTGACCAAGAAAGAGGGAACTGTTCATTACTGGATTTTACAATCAAGATATAAAGTATAAATCATCAAATTGAAATTTAATCAATACAGAAAACTGTACATACAATTCTCATTTGAAGAGGAGGAAAGACATTTTAAAACAATCATCTCAGATGAAAGCCGTGAATAAAAAGTTGGTTTTCTTGAGAGACGAGAGGTCCAAGGGTCACAAAGAATGGGATCTGGATAAGAACCATGCACAAGCACATGGTGTGGCAGAGATGGTGTTTTGGGGTTTTCCACACCCAAGTTCTAGTCTTACCATGGAATTATTTGTACAAAATTTGGTTTACAGCTCCATGGTCTGATTTACATCTTGTGCGCTAAATAACAATGACATTGACTTGGTCTCAATCGATATGCAGGTTGAGTGAAATGTGCCACCAGTACGTGTGTGCACAGTCAACCCTTAATATCACAGAGGTTATGGTCCTGGAAAATGCCACGATAGTTAAAACCAAGGGCCTATTGGAAAAAGGGGTTAGGTTCCTGAACTTGGAGAAAATGTAGAGGAAGGTGGGTGGTAGGCAAAAATATACATATCACAATATAAATAAACATGCAAAATAAACAGAAATCAATCGGCTTCACTGTGAGGTCTCGTGCTGCTTCAAAGCAGATAAAACCGATAAAACAGACCCTCCCTTCTCTAATGTGTCAATCCCCCACCATTCCTCCCATATTAATAATTGAAATCACACACACACACACACACACACACACACACACACACACACACACACACACACACACACACACACACACACACACACACACACACACACACACACACACACACACACACACACACACACACACCTCTTCTCACCATGTCTCTGCCGTGTGCATGTGTGCGCAGCCTTTTTGCACTTGGGCCCGCTGTCCAGCATATGGCTGGTCATGTGATCGGCTATCCCGCTGCCCAGGGGCAGTGCCTCCACAAAAATATTCTGCCTCCAACCAGGGCCCTCTGCAGCTTATTACAACTCCCACAAGTACGCGTTGATTGGGGCATAAAACAAAGATTATCATTGAAGAGAATGTGGAGGTCGATTCCACAAGCGGGAGAAAAGCGGAATGAAAGATTGGAGGTGAGCAGTGATTCTTGATTTTGGGGGTTTCATCAAAAGTGGGTTGTTGGCAGACCTTGTGCACCCTGCAGAAACATGAGGGGGGAGAGGGGGAGGGGGTGGGGGCGACAGAGCACGGAAATGGCAGAGGATGCAAGACCAGAAACGAGGCGGTAGAAGACAGGGTCCATCTCTCTGTGATGTGAAAGTGATAGGCCCATCGACTCGGCTTCATCATGGAAGATTCCAATGATCTTGAAAGCCTTGGTTTCCACGGCATCAAGCTGAGCAAGGTGTGAGGCAGGGGAGGCAGCCCAGGGGAGCAGTACAGGGACTCCTCGATTTACACTCAAGATGAGTTGCAAAAAAAATAAACTGAATGTAAAATGAAAAACGTAAATAGCAGACGATGTTCCCCTGGCATAATGTTATTATTTGAAGATGTGTTCATGAGCGGAAATTTACAGCCTAACCTCACTCTAACCAAGGTAAAGACAGTAAATTTGCGAATACAGTTTTTGCAAATAAATACAAAGGACATAATAACTAATAAATCAATAAACGTAAATGAATGTCTGACTTGATAAATTTTGAATGGTTTTAAGTACAGTACTGTAAATGTGTATGGTATGCAACAAAATCTGTGGCACGCAGCGAATGTCCAGGCCTAGGAGGTGCGGGTGTGGGTGGAGCGATTATTGAGACAATGAGGCGCTTGACTTTATTTTGGTGGCGTTACTAGTAATTGCACTTACGGTCGAGGGAGGAAGGCTGAGTGCATGGACAGTGTCCACCAAATGCTCCCCATGCCAGATTGCTTCACCACATTCATTTTAATGTCCATACTAACAGCTTTACGAGCCTGTCTCAGTAGCATGTCGATGGTCAAGTGACAAAGTCTGAATCCGAATTGATCAAATAACATAAGGTTGTTGTAGAAAAGGAATGATTTTATGTCAATTGGGGTGATGGGCATTGTTCGTCTACGGACGGTGTTTCTTCGTCTACGGGTGGCGTGTCTCCAGACATGTCTCGGCGGTATTTATCGTATGACCGGTAGAAAATGGATTTCAGACATTACTTTGTTTCCATCTTCACTGTTATTCTACGCAGAATAATTTTGATGCGACAGTATGAATCATAATAATTAATGCTCCACCACACGTGTGCCATCCCTTCCCCTACCCCTCTCCCGCCCCCCACCTCTTATTGACGGGTGGTATTTGCTCGTACCTAATAAATCAATGGTCTTTATCAAAAGTACAATTAATTGGGTAGTCGATCTAGTCTACCCTTATTATCAGTATTTCCGTCGATATGTTTGTCTGTCTGTCTGTCTGTCTGTCTGTCTGTCTGTGTGCATGTCTGTTCGGTCCAGTGCTCCGTTAATACAATGGCGATTTCGATGAAACTTGGTTGGTAGGTTCATACCATGACCTAGTTGTGTGCAAATGAGAACCGTTGTTATAGACCCATCCATTGCCTAGCAACGGACCTTTGAAATTTTCAAAAAAAAACTCAAAAATTACTTTTTCGAAAATCAAAAATCGGACCACGAGCGACTGTGGGCAGTACATTCAGCCATATTGTCAAAAATTTCCAGCCAGATCCTATGAAAACTGTCGGAGAAGATAGACTTTGAATGAACCCTGGTCGAAAACAATAAAAAAACGAAGTTCGTTATATCTCAGAGACTATGAGTCAGATCTACATGAAACTGGTATGGTAGGTTCATGGTATGTCCTAGTAATGTGTGAGAAAGAACCGTTGCTATGGACGCTTTCGTTGGCTAGTAACGGCTGAAAAACGACTAAATTCGATTTGATCGACTACCCATGTCCGCCTACCGGATTGTCGTGTGTGTGTGTGTGTGTGTGTGTGTGTGTGTGTGTGTGTGTGTGTGTGTGTGTGTGTGTGTGTGTGTGTGTGTGTGTGTGTGTGTGTGTGTGTTTTAAACCCATTTCAGTGGTTACTATTACAAGGACACAAGGAAGTACTTATAAAAATAAAAATTTTTAAAAACGTTTATAAATAACTTTTTAAATATTTATATAACAGTTTGATCCAGAGGTGAGTGGGGTGGTCGTACTGGAAGGTGGACGTGTTATATTCAAGGTAAGATGTGCATGATTTAATATATCATATAATAGACTGTGTGATGGGAGTTGTAACGATGAGATATCATATTAAATCCTCAAGCGAGGAGTCCGATTAGTGATGTTGCATTGACGGGTTGACTGTACGCTACTGAGATTGTGGATCCACTGATGTGGATCCGGAAATTCGAGAAGTTCTGGGCTGATAGGATCGAAACCTCGAGAAAGAACCGTGCCAGCTGGGAAACCATTCACTCGCTTACAGGTTAATGTTCTTACTTTAAGTTAGGAAACTATGTTTTGAGGTTTACAGTTTAAATGAAGTTGAATGTCGGATGTTGTGAAATCAACACCATTTACAACAATCGTTGAAATTATATTACACTAGCAAATAACACCTGTTGCTTCGCAGATGGGGATAATAAGGGGGTGGGGGGGTGAACGAAGGGAGAGAAAAAGATAGAAAGTTAGGAGGGAGGGAGACCGAGAAGGGGTGGTGGAAGGGAAGGCAGCATGAGGGGAGGGTCTGTCTGGACATACCCACCGTCCGAATATTTCCAGAGAGAGGGGGAGAGAGAGAGAGAGGGAGGGAGGGAGAGGTGTGGGAGGAGGATGCTGCACTGTATTAGGAGGGGGTGGAGTGAGGATTGGACAAAGAGAGAGAGAGGGGTGGGGTAGGGGGAGTTAGCAGAGAGACAATGTTATGCTTTAATGAAAACACACACACACACACAATGAGTGCTTCATCGATACCGGCTACTTTTCGGTAATCAGCTGATTGGAGTATGGCAAACGGCTCGGAAACCGGATGTTATCAAATAAATTTTGCTCTGAAACTCACAAAGAGAAACTATATATATATATATATATATATATATATATATATATATATATATATATATATATATATATATATATATATATATATATATATATATATATATATATATATAAATATATATATATATTGTTGTGGTTGACGAAATTCGCAAACCACCATTCAGGTCCCTTCGGTGAGATATCTCTGTAAGTATATGTGTAGTTAGTCCAAACCCGTTGTTTAGAGGGAATAAATGTCATTCATTCAGGCTGCGACCCTCTAGATAGCCGTTTTTCTTTTACTATCTTTATTTTGGACCAGCCGCCATTACTACCACCACAACCACCACCAACCACGTCTCAACAGCCATCACACAACAACCACCAACCGCAACGCCGCTTCACAACAACAGCCACGACCCTTGCCGTCACATCTCGCTCTCGCAACCATCGCATCACCGCCATTCCCGCGCCGCTTGTGGACACCGATTCTGGACTCGTGCAGGGCGCGCACCGAGCAGCGGGTGCAAAAACACCAGCCTTTCCGAAGAAATCGGATCAAAAATGATTCACGCCCACTTCTGTTCCGTCCTATCGGCGAGCGTGGGGCGATTTGGCCCCGCCTCCAGGTGCGTCGGAGTATAATCGCTATATGCAGATTCGTGGATCAAAAAGCATTCACGCCCACTTTTCCTCTGTCCAATGGGGAGCCAGCCAGAGGTAAAGGGTCGAAGGTGAAGGAGCGAAGCCACGGGGGCTATAAAGGGCCGCGTTCGCTCGCCAAAAAGGCAGTGGAGTTGGAAAGAGTCAGTCAAGGAGAGTGGAGAAGAGAAGAGTCGGAGAAAGCAGTTGGACGGAGCTGTGGAGCTGTGGAGAGTGGGAGAGTTGGAGAAGTGGCGGCGGTGAAAGCAGTCGAGAGGGCGCTCGTGTCAGAGTCGGGGAGCTGCGGAGAGGGGAGGCCGATAACGCGACCGAGGTCGCGGTGGAGACGCTCGTCGCGGGACCCGAGCCAGCGAGATATCCTCATCCCCCCCTAGCATCAACAACCCCCTCCTGTTTCCCCCCACGCTGAGATAGTGTGAGAAGGGGACCCCGTTCCCACCCCATTCCAGACACTGTCCGCGAGGCCCGCGGAGTCGGGGCGCCACCGCCATTTTGCGGCTCATCACCAGACGGGTAGGCTCGACGCGGTCTCGGCCCCAGGCCCGTCTGCCCCCTCATAGTGGAGGGTGGTCCCTTTTTCTTTTGCTTTGAGTATATGTGTTGTCGGCGCCGTCTGTGAAGTAAAACTGTATAAGTGTTGCCGTGTGCTCGGTAGTCGGTAGTAGATCTGCAGTGTGTTTTTCTTCTTTTACATTTGCTTTTTGTGCATTATTGTGGTGTTTCTTCTTTTACATTTGCTTTTGGTGTATAATTGTATATGTGTGCTTTCCGTTTGCCGCGGAATAAATGTGCTTTATGTTGAACTGTTTTTCCCGTTTCGCTTCGTCTTTTCCTTTATTGAATCTCCAACTTACTTCACATAAAGGGTTGGTCATGGGCTAAATACGCCCAATAATTAATCGAACCGTCGAGGTTGACGATAACACCGCTCGGTTATCCCGATAGTACGGAACGGGTCGCTTAAAGTGGCCCGTGTCCGAAGTCGACCTGCGGCGAGGTGCGATCGCCCGGTCTACCCTCCGTGTGGGTACTTAGGTAGGTCGAATTTGGCGAGCAACCCTATCCCACGCGGGGGGCCGATTGGCACGATCGTGGTGAGGCCGAAAGGCCCACCCGTGACTAGTTCCCGGCGTTAGTCCGAGAGGGTCACGACAGGATTGTCCGTCCGGTGGGCGACGTGCCGCGATTCGAGTTACGTGGCCGCTCGCACGCCGGCGGGCGCAAATCCGCAACAATATATATATATATATATATATATATATATATATATATATATATATATATATATATATATATATATATATATATATATATATATATATATATATATATATATATATATATATATATATATATAACCTTTGAAGCACACACCCAATTCATATAAAATAACCAATTGCTTTAGAAAGTCACGAGGACAAAGGAAAACGTGATCGCTCGTCCGCTGAAGTTAAAAGGTAAAACCTCCACCACTCATAATCATCATAAGATACGGGATGAACCTTTGCCACCACGGCACCCGTAACGAAGCATGCAGGAACGCCCACACACAACTGCGGAGAGTGCCTTTAGTCAGATACAAATCTAGTCACATGTACCACATCCGTGTGTGCCGTCTATGTTCAGCTCGACCTTGTAGCAACTGCCGGCTGACACACACACACACACACACACACACACACACACACACACACACACACACACACACACACACACACACACACACACAATGACAATTATTAGTATAGATTTCAGGAATAGCCCTGATACTGTACAATTAATTGTGTGTGTGTGTGTGTGTGTGTGTGTGTGTGTGTGTGTGTGTGTGTGTGTGTGTGTGTGTGTGTGTGTGTGTGTGTGTGTGTGTGTGTGTGTGTTCAGTCAGTCCAGTTCTACGGTATAGTGGTAATTCACGGGCAAAAAAATAAATAAATGGAAGGGTGGGAAGCGGGGGATTGGGTGAGGAGGGGTGGGAGGAGGAAGGGGTGGAAGGAGGGATGTGGCATTGCCCGGCAAGGTCGGGTACCTTTGCCAGTAAATAAATAAAAACTCAGTAGAGTACAAACCTCCACCAAGCTGAACAGTTTACATTTTGAATCCCACCGAGAGGCCGAATCTGGATCTGGACCTAAATCAAAATCAAATTGGCTTGTTGTCACCGAACCAACTCATCCACCAAGTTTTGTTATAATTAGTGTAGTAGATAGTAGAAAAATCATGCAAATTATAATACAAGCATACAATTTGGCATTTCTGTTCTGCAGGGCTTTCTGATCAAATCTGCCCGATTGGCCATTTGGAAATCCAAATTTTCAAAGATTTGAAGAAAAAAAAAAAAAAAACTTCAAAAAGTCACAGCTGGCTGAAATTCTTGAAGCGCAAGTGAACATCCCAGACAGAGAACCAAGGGGAGATACAGTCGTCATTGATGGCTCAGCACTTATCAATGCCCTACCTCCACGCACTTCAAAGATATTTGATGACTATGCTAAAGAAAACATCATCCTAAAGGTGGAATCCTATGGTGCCAGGTACGAGAGGGTAGACATAGTGTTTGATGTGTGCAAGAAGTCAAGTCTGAAGTCCGAGGTAAGGTCGAAAAGGGGGCAAGGAATCAGAAGAAGAGTGACAGGAACCAGTAAGACCCCAATTAACTGGAGAAGCTTTCTTCGAGATGACAGCAACAAGACTGAGCTGTTTCACTTCCTTGCGGAAAAGATGTGTGAAGCACAGACGACAAGCACAGTCATTGTCACAAAAGGAGAAGATGCCATTAGCAACACAAGGAAGTCACTGGATGCTGCGTCTCCATGTCGTCATGAAGAAGCTGACACTCGAATATTTGTACACGCCAGGGATGCAACGACGGATGGTCGCAAGTAAATTATCATTAAGGATAATGATATGGACGTACTAGTCATAGCAATATCTGTACTGCCTTCCTTACAGGAACTAGGTCTTGAGAACATGTGGATTGCCTTTGGCCAAGGAGCCAAGGTGCGATGGATTCCAGTCCATGAGGTAGTTTCTGCAATAGGGCCTGAGAAAGCTGGAGGGATCCCATACTTCCATGCGTTCACTGGATGTGATGTCATGTCTGCCTTCCGCGGTAAAGGGAAGAAAACTGCATGGCAGACTTGGAACGTCTTTGATGATGTTTCTGAAACATTCACCAATCTCAGCCAGCATCCAACATTGATTCGTGATCTTGACTTTTTTGAAGTTTTATTATTTTTTTTCAAATTTTGGATTTTCAAAAGGCCAATCAGGCAGATTTGATTCGAATCCCCTGGAGAACAAATGTGCCAAATTTGATGCTTGCGTCATCATTTGCACGATTCCTCTCAAAAATTGCTGTTATCTGCCCCACAAAATCCGGTCACAGCGTTTTGAAATATCATGTTGTAATATCGTTTTTAATGTAAAACTAAAGGACGTACAGTAAGTACCTGTGTATAAATTAATCAAATGTACCACAAACAACGCAGGTGGTGAAAAACAGCGTTTGTTGTGCTTTCTTAACTCACAACATGTAAACGATGCATTTGTTTAAACTTTTAAATGATTCTCAGCGACATTACTGTGTCACACAAACATGAGGAGGGAGGGGGGTGCGCGGCATGCACTTCCTGTTGCTCACTCAAGACACACGCGAACGAGAAGAGGTGTGGAACGTGGTCCTGGCTCAGCCACCTGGGAAGAAGTTATCTCGAACCTCGAAGCAACAAACGTGAGGAAGTGTACAGTCAGCAACACACAAATAACATTAAACGACGAGGATCTTCCGCTTTGCTTCGTGCAAGCCCCCACGAGTATATACTCCATAACCGGAGGTCTAGCCCCGACGTGCAGCCTCCTGGCGGGTATATACTCCATAACCAGAGGTCTAGCCCCGACGTGCAGCTCCCGGAGGGTATATACTCCATAACCGGAGGTCTAGCCCCGACGTGCATCCTCCCGGCGGGTATATACTCCATAACCGGAGGACTGGCCCTGACGTGCAGCCTCCCGGCGGGTATATACTCCATAACCGGAGGACTAGCCCCGACGTGCATCCTCCCGGCGGGTATATACTCCATAACCGGAGGACTAGCCCCGACGTGCATCCTCCCGGCGGGTATATACTCCATAACCGGAGGACTGGCCCTGACGTGCAGCCTCCCGGCGGGTATATACTCCATAACCGGAGGACTGGCCCCGACGTGCAGCCTCCTGGCGGGTATATACTCCATAACCGGAGGTCTAGCCCCGACGTGCAGCCTCCTGGCGGGTATATACTCCATAACCAGAGGTCTAGCCCCGACGTGCAGCCTCCTGGCGGGTATATACTCCATAACCGGAGGTCTAGCCCCGACGTGCATCCTCCCGGCGGGTATATACTCCATAACCGGAGGTCTAGCCCCGACGTGCAGCCTCCTGGCGGGTATATACTTCATAACCGGAGGTCTAGCCCCGACGTGCAGCCTCCTGGCGGGTATATACTCCATAACCAGAGGTCTAGCCCCGACGTGCAGCTCCCGGCGGGTATATACTCCATAACCGGAGGTCTAGCCCCGACGTGCATCCTCCCGGCGGGTATATACTCCATAACCGGAGGACTGGCCCTGACGTGCAGCCTCCTGGCGGGTATATACTCCATAACCGGAGGACTAGCCCCGACGTGCATCCTCCCGGCGGGTATATACTCCATAACCGGAGGACTGGCCCCGACGTGCAGCCTCCCGGCGGGTATATACTCCATAACCGGAGGACTAGCCCAGACGTGCATCCTCCTGGCGGGTATATACTCCATAACCGGACGTCTAGCCCCGACGTGCAGCCTCCCGGCGGGTATATACTCCATCACCGGAGGTCTAGCCCCGACGTGCATATACTCCATAACCGGAGGTCTCGCCCCGACGTGCATATACTCCATATAATCCGGAGGTCTAGCCCCGACGTGCATCCTCCCGGCGGGTATATACTCCATCACCGGAGGTCTAGCCCCGACGTGCATATACTCCATAACCGGAGGTCTCGCCCCGACGTGCATATACTCCATATAATCCGGAGGTCTAGCCCCGACGTGCAGCCTCCCGGCGGGTATATACTCCATAACCGGAGGTCTAGCCCCGACGTGCATCCTCCCGGCGGGTATATACTCCATAACCGGACGTCTAGCCCCGACGTGCAGCCTCCCGGCGGGTATATACTCCATCACCGGAGGTCTAGCCCCGACGTGCATATACTCCATAACCGGAGGTCTCGCCCCGACGTGCATATACTCCATATAATCCGGAGGTCTAGCCCCGACGTGCATCCTCCCGGCGGGTATATACTCCATCACCGGAGGTCTAGCCCCGACGTGCATATACTCCATAACCGGAGGTCTCGCCCCGACGTGCATATACTCCATATAATCCGGAGGTCTAGCCCCGACGTGCAGCCTCCCGGCGGGTATATACTCCATAACCGGAGGTCTCGCCCCGACGTGCATATACTCCATAACCGGAGGTCTCGCCCCGACGTGCATATACTCCATATAATCCGGAGGTCTAGCCCCGACGTGCATCCTCCCGGCGGGTATATACTCCATCACCGGAGGTCTAGCCCCGACGTGCATATACTCCATAACCGGAGGTCTCGCCCCGACGTGCATATACTCCATATAATCCGGAGGTCTAGCCCCGACGTGCAGCCTCCCGGCGGGTATATACTCCATAACCGGAGGTCTCGCCCCGACGTGCATATACTCCATAACCGGAGGTCTCGCCCCGACGTGCATATACTCCATATAATCCGGAGGTCTCGCCCCGACGTGCAGCCTCCCGGCGGGTATATACTCCATAACCGGAGGTCTCGCCCCGACGTGCATATACTCCATATAATCCGGAGGTCTCGCCCCGACGTGCAGCCTCCCGGCGGGTATATACTCCATAACCGGAGGTCGAGCACCAAGGAATCTGTGCTGCTGTGCCTGCTGTACCTGCTGTCGACGAGTTTTCTCCTCCAGCTTCCGCCTCCGCATCAGCCTGTCCGCCTCCTTTCTGTCGCTCCTTGACCAGCCTTGGGACATTTTCTCAACAGCTTGATGTCGCGTACATTATGGACGAACGGGACACGACGTGTGACGGGCACACACTCGCACCGTCGCAGGCTCATTCCCGAGGACTAAGGACTTCCGACGTGTCGGGTCAAAACTTCCGTTTCGCCCGCTCAAACTTCCGCAGGCAAACAAACGTGCTGTGAAAAGAGAAAATACAGCGAGACTTCCTTGTGCATCATCGCGACTCGAACGTGCGACCGTCGAGACGTCACGGGTTGCTATGCTCGGTGCGCATGCGCAGTTGAGCGAGAGCGAACCAATGGGTGACGCGCGTCGGTTTGAACGTTGCGAGAGATTTCAAACGCACGACGGCAGGAGGAGGCCGTGAGACCCAGAACGCCTGAGAATTTCTACCAATATCCCATGGACCGGTAAACCCGCGCATCCCCAATGGGTATTCGGTCGGCACCTGGGTATAAATTCCAGGTTAAACCAATAACAACAAGGAAATGACGTAGGTGGTTTAAAAGGAGGCGGTAACGAGGAGGTATGATCCAGATGTTTAAGATAACTAGTGCGGGCCCGTGCGTGCCCGTACGTGCAAAAAAAGAAAGAAAAAAAAAGAATTGTGACGTCAATCGTGACGTCATAGCACCGTGTCCTGTCATTAGTTTGGTAAATAAATGGCCATAACTTGGGAACCACTTGTCCGATTAATATCAAACCTCGAAAAGGCACATCCTCAGGTCCCCAGCGATATTCCTGGCAAGTTTAAATTAGATAGGACCAGTGGTTGTCGAGAAACGGCGGTCGCAGACAGACACACACACACACACACACACACACACACACACACACACACACACACACACACACACACACACACACACACACACACACACACACTGCTGGAATTATCTGTCTGTCTGTCTGCGACCGCAGTTTCTCGACAACCCCTGTTCGATTCCCACAAACAGAATTCAAAAAGCCTGCCAAGTTTCGGAGATAATTTTTTCGGCGATTTCCATGAGCGGAGATATTTTGACGTCATAACTTTTTTTCTTCTCGGAGCAATTTTCAAAATCGGAGATGGTTACTGTCTGCGCAGGGTATTTTTACATATATATGCCAAGTTTCAGGAAGTTTCGATGAAAACTGTAGGCTGTGAAACAAAAAAGTCCACAAGAAGAAGATGAAGAACAACAACGTGAGTAAGACTTGGAGATCCTCCACGAGGATCTGAAAAAGACAAAAAAAAAAAGAGAAAAGAAACCACAAAAAAAATTTGCATTTCTTTTTTTAATCTGGATTGGTCTGGTGGTGTTGGTGTGGCGCAGCCACGATGGGCCAAACGGCCACCTCTTGTGTCAGGATTCCTTGTGAGGGCATATTTTGTCCCATCATACCTGCACTACACCAAGTTAAATAAATTTCACTGAACAGACAGGGGGGTATGATATATTGTATGTATATATATATATATATATATAAGCTCCCTTCGTGCCGTTAAATAACTCCAGGTGGGTTGACTCAGCCTGTCATCCTTCCGAGGTCAGAAAAATATGAGAGTGTCAACTGGGAAAAGGGACACAAAAGTCTTTACATGGATAAGGAATGTTACCTGTCGATTTCAAGCAAGAGAAAGCTCCAGCAAGCTGAAAAGCGAAAATCTACATATCGTGAACAAAGCAGGCAACCCCTGCAGTTGCAGTTCTACAGGCAGTCTTTAAATACTGTGTTGGCCTTGTTTTGCCCTGACCTTTTCTGCTATTTGTGGTTGGAGAACAGTTCCTGCTAATTTGTTCACACTTGTACCAGCTCACTATTTTATTTCGTTAAGTTTGTTGGTTTCATGTTTTCTTTACACTTGCGCATTTTTATGCATAATTGGAGGTGCAAAATTTTGACAATTGAACTTTATTTGTTGTGTCTGCATTTTCCTCTTTGATCAACCCTGCTGTTTTATTGGGTTTGGATTTCCTCAATTGATCTTGTGTTTGCTACTTGTTACCATCACACATGAACTCAATACCTTGTTGTTGTTTTTTTTCCTGTGTGTGCAGTGAATCTACGTCTGCGTCCGAGACCCCAAAATCTGCTGCTGCTGATCCCCTTCCAGCTCCTTCACCGAAACGTCGACGTTCGAGTATAGGGCATCTACATGATAAAAACTTATGTGCCTATAGCATGCGTCCAGAAGACAAAAAGCATCCTGGACGGAAATTAAATACTTTGTATCTTCAAAATCAAGAAAAGGCTTGGAACGTGCTTAAACAGCATACAGTGTTACTAGACGACATGGACATGAGAGATCGCATTCTCAAACTGATTGATGCCACACCTGACCCATTTGCAGCTGAGATACGATACCATCATCGCTGCTGGCTCAAATACATCACCAACAATAAGATTAATGATGAAAGGCGTGAGCTGAATGATGAATGAGCTGCAAAAATGACCATAAAAATGAGTTAGAAACAACCTAGATCATATTTTCAGGTCTGACGATGACCTCAAAATGGGCAAGTAACACCTGGAATTAATTTGTCGTCAAAAAGACACTTCATAATTCATGCCTGTATGTTAATTTACTGAAGATTTATGTATTTTTGAAAAATTTCCAAGATGGCCACTGGTGGCCATTTTGGATTTCATCGTGAAGATGACCTCCAAGTCGACAAGTTACACCTGGAATGAATTTCCCGCCATATAATTACTTAAAAACAATACCTTAATCGTCTTCCTACCTTAACTAGTTTGGAAGATGTGAAATATTCATACATTCAATATGGCTGTTGGCAGTCATCTTGGATTTCACATTGAAGATGATCACGAAATGAAAGAATAACCACTGGAATGGACCCCAGTCATTGAATTAGTAAAAAACGACACTTATTTCATGTCTGTAAGTTATTTTTACTCAAGAGTTATGTAATTGTGTAATTTCCAAGATGGCCACCAGTGGCCATTTTGGATTTTGCCCTCTGGTGGAGTTTGCCCACACTTTTGGGAGGGGAATAGGAGCTCATTTTTTTGTAAATACCCAAAAGTACCAAAATCCATCCTCAAACGAACTTATGCTCTCCATGGTCACGGGAGTCCTGGATATGACTCTACTAAGAGCCACAATGGGCAGCTAAGTGTGGAGCCCCCCTTCAAAAAAAAAAATTTTTTTTAAGCAATAACCTCAAGATGCTACAGGGTTTTCAGAGCTCTTGACACCCCTTCACTGTCTTCTGCTTCAGTGTCAGCTCCTCCTCAGTTGTCCCAAAGTGTGTGGTGTTCTAACATCTGTGGGCTCCATTCTAACCGAACAGATATCTCACTCTCAATCAGTACATTCATCACCACAAACATGCTCCTTCCTTCCCCTCAGCACTCCTCCCCCTCTTCCAAACCCCTCAAATATTGTACCTCCCCCTGCCCACTCCCTTCTTCACCATCCCTCCACCGTCTCATCCTTCCCCTCTCCCCACCTCTCCCATCAACCTCCTGCACCTTCGCCATGCCTGCTCTCATTGTCTCCCCTCCCTCTCAAAGCAACCTTCACACTCTTTCCTCCTCACCTTTCTCAAAAACTCTCCCTTCACCCTTCTCCCTCCAATCTTCCCCCTCAGTACCCCTTCCCAAAGTTGCCCCTCCTCACATCCACAAAGGTGCCTCCTTCCCCATCCTCTCTTTCATTTCATCACTCCACCTCTTCCAACCTTCAACTGCTCTCTGCCCCCTCTCTTATTACTCCCCACTGTACCTCAACTCATCACCACCGAGCCTTTTCTCCTTCTCATCTGGCCCTCTCCCCGAGCTCTTCTGCAATCCCCCACATTCTTTCAACAACTCTCCTTACCTCCACCCTCCTGCTATCATTCCCCTCCCCTGCATCCAAAACCTCCTCCCTTCCCTCTTCCTTTACAGTGAGGACCTCAAACATCCAGGGTCTTTGCTTAAACCTGACAGGTCCTTCCATAGAGGTTGGCACTGACAAACCAGGCAATCTGCTTCACAGAAACTTTCCTCCTTCAAGACATCTCTGACTCTCTTGTATCTCTCCCTGGTTACTTGCTCCTCCGGTATAACAGACCTGAACATCATCCTGGGGTGGAGTTGCTCTCTTCATGAAAGACTCTATTCCTCACTCACCATGCACTGCCTTCACTCCTCCACAACTCCAGGAATACCTTTGGCTATGGCTTCCCCTGTGCTCCCACCCTTTGTTTATGTGTGTTGTACCGTCCACCAAACAGTGATGATCCCATTTAGATCTTGCTCTCCGAAAACATGGACCAACTTCTATCCTCTCATCCCAACTCTCTCTTCCTCATATGTGGTGATCTCAATTGTCATCATGCCAGTTGGCTGGGTGGGGTATCTCTCTCACCTGCCATGGCACTTCAGCAAAAGACTACTGTAACTCATTGGGACTGACACATTCTGTCAACTTCCCAAATCGGATCGCAACCATCGGTACTCCATCTATTCTGGATCTGATTTTGATAAATTTCCCTGAAAATATCTGCTGTTCTTTCTCCGTGCCAATTGGTTCATTTGACCACTTGCTTATCAAAGTTGACATCTCTTTGGCTGTGATTGGAAAACCACCTCAGCGCCGTCAAGTCTGGCATTTCACTCAGGCTGACTGGCAGAGACTTCAAGCAGCCATCAAACGTCGAGACTGGTCTCCCATCTCGACTTCCTCCGACATCAACTCGTCCTGGGAATTCTTTCAAAGAAACTTGCTCTCTCTCATGCACAGACGTATCCCATCTCGTCTTCAGTTGTTCTACCCTTCCCACCGCCCATGGTACACTGAAGCTTGTGGCGAGGTAGTTGTCCTGAAACAACTTGCCTTCACCTCATGGATGGGTAATCCAACTGAAGGCAATCTCAGTTCCTTCCACAAAACTCAGAACAAGTGTGTGTCTACCCTCAGGAAAGCCAGAAAAACAACATCTTTCTAATCTCAAGTCTGAACTCTCAAACCTGTCTCCCTCCTCCAAATTCTAGTGGTGTCCAGTTAAGTCTATTTCTTGTGTATGTTCCCCCTCCCTTACCTGAAATGGCCGCTCAGCTGACACTGCACGTGAAAAGGCTGGATGCCTAAACTCCATGTTTGCTTCTAAATATTGTGTCCCAAACCTATCGCTTTCTGTACCCACCTTACCCAATTGCACTCAGAGCTGTTCCTGGACTCTGTCCTTTTCTCCTGACAAGGTGGAGAGTTTGCTTTCAAACCTCGACTCAAATTCTGCAAGTGGTCCAGATGGCATCAGCCAGATGACATGTCCAAACAAACCTGTTCTGCTGCTCTTCCTCACTCTCTCTGTTCTATTCACCCTCTGATTTGCTCAAGGTCATCTGCCATCTGCTTGGAAATCAGCAAACATTACCGCTCTGCATAAAAAGATGCAAAAACAGATCCTTGCAACTACAGACCAATCTCAAATGGCTTGATTTCTGATCATCAATTTGGATTCAGACAAGGTCACTCCACCCTGGATATGCTACTTCTGCTCTTCCAACAATGGATGGAGATCCTCCATGCCAGACATTAAGTCAGAGCAATCTCCCTAGACATATCACGTGTTTTCGATATGGTCTGTCACCTTGCCCTGCTCACCAAACTCTCAATCCTATGGCATCCAAGAATATCTCCACTCGTGGCTAACAGACTTCCTTTCCTGTCGCTTTCCTTAATGGAGTTCTCTCAATGGAAAATCCTCTTTATCTATCTCTTTGCTGATGACTCCACCCTGTGCCATACCCTCAGACCGACAGGCCGCAGCTTCTTCGCTCTCTGCTGATCTGGGTAAAATCACAATATGGTCCAATACGTGGAACATGTCTTTCAATCCTAACAAATCTCACTCTCTCACTCTCTTCGAAAGGACCGTCTTGACCCCCCCCCCCATCTTCTTTCTCAACAATCCTCTTGAAGAAGTCCTTTAATTCAGCTTCTGGGTCTCACTATCTGCTATCTTTCCTGGGAAAGCCACATTTCCAAGTTGACCTTCAAAACCAGTCGACGACTGGGCAAAGTCCTTCCTTGGCACACCTGAGTTCCTGACCACATACAATGCTTTCATCCATAGCCTGATGGAGTACTGCTCTACCATCCGGGCTGGTGCTCCTGCCTCTCACCTTTCTCGGCTTCATGCTGTGGAAACCAAGGCATTTAGGATCATTGGTATCTCCCGCAATAAGGTTGAGTCTCTGAGTATCTCAGTCTCTCACCGCAGTCAGGTCGGTGGTCTTTCTGTCTTCTATTCTTTGTCTCCTCTCGTCGCCCCCCCCCACCCTCCCATATTTCCACATGGCGCTCAAGGTCCGCCAGCAACCCCCTTCTGGTAAAACTACTAAAATCAAGAATCACTGCTCACCTTCACTCTTTCATTCCTCTTTTTTTTCCCCACCTTTGAAACAAACTCCCACAATCTCTTCAATCCCATTCATCCCCCCAGGTCTTCAAAACAACTGTTCACTGCCATCTCTTATCTTTCCCCATCCAAAACTACGATCTTTTCGACCCCCTCTAATCCACCCCAAACACACCTCCTTCATATTCCCCGTTTTCCTTCCTGAATGTCCCTGTTGTGTTCGGACCTGAAAGTCCCTGTAGTGTCCATCTTGTTTACCCCGTGTACCCCACCCCATCCCTCTCCCTTCCACACTGTTTTTTTCCTTTCCTCTCCCGCCCCTCTTGTACGTTCTGTTTGTGAGCTCTCATTCGAGCCTCGAAAGTGTGTGCCAAAAAATAAAAAAGATCCACACGTTGACGAGGTGGAGAAATTAGTGATCAGTGTGGAGCTGGCCTTGTATTCCATATGCAGACAGATTGGAGAGCAAGATGGGATGTCAGACTATCAAAAGCTCGAGATATATCCAGATATGGCCCTCATCTCAAGTCTGATATTGAGGGCCTCCATCCGTTGTTGGGAGAGTGGAAGCAGTATGTCCAAGGTAAAGTAACCTGGTATGAATGCAAAGTGATGATCTGAGATGAGGTCGTTGGAGAAAAGGAATGATTTTATGTCAACTGTGATGATGGATTCCATGATGTTGCTGATGATTCAAAGTAAGCTAATTGGTCTGAAGTTATGGGGATCCATTTTTACACCTTTTTATATAATGCTGCGATACTGGCTGACTTCAAAGCCGATGGAAGATGACGGCAAATTATAGGGTGAAAAGGGCGGAGAGAGGACGAGGATGTGAAAGAGCAGCAGAGCAAGATTTTAGGACATGTGAGCTGATACTGTCTGGTCCCATTGCAGAGTCAGAGTCGAGTGTTGAAAGAACCTTCTCAGACACAAAAGACAGAGTCCAGGAGCAGTTGAGTATGGCAGAGAACCGGAAGAGAAGGATGGGTACCGAGAATGAGGCGTTGGGGACACAATATTTGGAAGCAAATGCAGAATTGAAGCATTCAGCCTTCTCACGAGTGGAGTCGGCTGTGATGCCATTTGAAGAGAAGGAAGGCAAGGAAATGGAGCTTACATCAGAGACCGACTTAACAAGGCTCCTCCAGGTTTTAGAGGGAGACAAGTTTGAAAGTTAGTTCTTGAGGATGGACAGATGTTGTTTTCTGGCTCTCCTGAGAGTGGACACACACTTGTTGCGGACTTTTTGTAATGCACTGAGATTGCCTTCGGCTGGGTTAGCCTTCCAGGAAGAGAATACAAGTTGTTTTATAGCAATTGCCTCGCCACAGGATTCAGTGTGTACTGTGGGTGGGAAGAAAGGTAGGATAATTAGAGATGGCATGGGATGAATCTTTGCATGAGAGCAGGTTTTTGTGGAAGAATTCACAGGCTGAATGAACATCAGGGGCAATCGATAAGGGAGACCCAGTCCTGAAGAGAGATGTCTGCTTGCAGTCATGCCAATCTGCTTGGGTGAAAAGCCAGGCTCACCGGATTTGAGGAAACTCTCTGAGAATAGTCAGACAGATGTTGACTTTCACAAGCATATGATCGGATGAGCAAATTAGAGCAGAGGAAAAGCGGGAGACATTTGTGTGAAAGTTAGTCATCACCAAGTCTAGAAGGGAAGATTTGCAAGTGCAAAATTAAAAGTGCAAAAAACAGACAATATACAAGATGTTCCTCATGTGAAGGAAATTGAAGGTGGTATCCTGACCCATCAAGGAATTGAAGGTAGGATTCTGACACAAACTCATGCACGTTCGAGTTCAAATCAAAAATGTACAATTTTCTCAGAATGAATTGAAAGTAAAATCAAAGATTAAAAGAAAAAAAAAAGGCCAAATTGCCAACATTAGTCTAATGGTCAGAAAATAATAGAGAAAGAGAGGCAGAAGAGCATGGGTGATACAAGGGAGTGAAGCAGAACATTTTATTTAGGCAAGGCAGGACAAAACTGGGACTTTTCAGCAGCGGAACATTTTAACCTCATTTCAGATGTTAGAGCCGCTTCCTTGAGAATGTTTCAGGAGAGAGGACATATTATTGGTGCCCAAAGAATACCAGCTCGTTCTGATCTTTCAATCTCAAGGATAAAGAGTGATAAGAGAGACATCTGTGCCATAATGCAAGTCCAGAATTAGCTGCGTCCTTTAAGAGTCTCCCTAGGTGAACATAGCTACTAGAGCAATACCTGGACCCCATATTGACCATGACATGCTGACTGCACCCTCAGCTGGAGAAGCATATGCTGCCTTTAACCAGAAACATCTGCCATCACAGGAGTTTTTTTTTTCTGTTTTACATAAACACTTGAAAAATGCTCACTGACAATAACCGAACCTCTAAAGTCTGAATTAAAATGGAGGAGGGCTGACTATGAAGGCTGACCACAATCTCTTTGGACAACTGGAAGTAATTCCTTAGACAACTAATTTGCATATGCAAGATTTGGGGCCTCTCATCTCCCTTGCTTTGTCGGACGGTATGATGCGTAAAACTGTCAAATCAAAGTTTATGAAGCTATGACCAAAGACGCAATCTAATCAATACCATTCCATCCAATGCTGTTCACTTTTTTTTGATGCAATGGCTCAACTTCACAAATTTAACATGTGTGGTCCTCAGACCTTTGGAACTAATGCAAGCAAATTGTTTGCAAAAGTATGTGCAGTGGCAGGATCATCAAGCCACATTGAGGTTTGACACCTACTCTGAAATCTCCATCAAAACACTCAGAAAGGCTGCAGAGCCCATGGCTCAACCAGTGTGTTACGTGAACATACAGCCAAGTCAAACTGTTAACAATATGAGGAGTTTCATGCTTAGCACAGCTGTTACAGACCAGTATATGCATTTAATTGTGCTTGGAAAAGGTTACCTTTGCTATTAAGTAACAACAACACAGGCGTGAAAAGAAAACAACAGTTTGAGAATGGAAGAAGGGGAGAAGGACAACAGGAGAGCAAGAAGGCGACGACACGTTCTGTTGAGCTGCCACACTTCGTTTCAAGCAGTGCATACAATTTTAAAACTGACATGCTCAATGAAGGAGGAATCAGGGTCTTCTGTATGTGAACCAGGGAAGGTTCAGTGACTCACCTATTCCCCAAGCACAATGGATCAACTTCACCTCGCTGTGCATTGGTCTGTGGGGATACAGATTTGCTTCTCATATCATACCCTGTGAGGTATTCCTTGTTGAACTTCTTCTTCTCATAGAACCTACCTGTCGGACATTGCACTGCTGTTATCTCAGTGACAATTTCAAAGCTGCTCCTTGCATACCCTTGTTGGCACCATTTTGGGTGTGTCATTTTTGAGAAGAAATGTGGCTGTTGACTGGTGCATACTCTTGGAGATTATTCATACCTCCAACCTATCCTGTCCTTCAAGTAACACATCATCCTTTACAGCTTGGAGTTCCCATCTTCATAATCTGATACAGCTTTACCTGTGGACTCAGGTTCTTCTCCATGCTTTGGTAATACAAGGATTTCACCTCCTGAGGACTTGTAAAATGCGACTGTCGAGTCGGCTTCATCCTGTGCGCACCCTCCGGAGTAGATCCCTTCAACCGTGCTCACCGCCGACTTCTCACCAAATTATAACCCACTGTGGTTTACTGTACAAACTGCTTGCTTGAGATAAGTTGCCACATCAAGAATTGCAAGTGAACTTATAGCTGCATTGTTGTCTGTGGTGTTTGTACTTATATAATTTGAGGATTCTTAGGAAAGTCATTAAGTGTTACATTTAATTAGCATTATTGTGCTGAAGGTAGATGGTAGAGATTAATAAATATTCCTTATAAAGTTACCCTTCTGTCTCCCGTCCTATGTTGGTTACACCTTTAAAACACCACCAAAGGCACAATAGTGTCTGTATTTATTTTCTGCCATGACGTCTTCTGGGTTACCAATGCACTCGCTGCGGTGCCCTGAGGTTGACACGTAACAATAGCGAACAAAGAACAACCTGCAAGAACAATCATCGGCAAAGAATGGCAAGACAACTTTACAGGAGGAAACTAAGTAGAAAGCCAATACAGTTCAAAGCTGAAGACGCATGCTGGTTGATAAGTGAAGTGTAATGACTGAAGTTCCTTCCTTGAACTCCTGATACAGAGAGGCCAACACAAGGCTCATTCCACATGTGCATCATGCAGTGGCAAATGGAAACAAGAATGTAGTCATTGATTGCAACAATACTGACGTTCTTGTGCTTGCTTTGAGATTATTTTCAGAAATTGGTGGAAGACTTTTTCAAAAGAGTAGAACATCATGAAATGTTGTGATATCAGGCAGTTGCACAAAAAATGAGGACCAGATAAATGTGAGATGCTTCCTGCATTGCATGCTCTTACAGGATGCAGTCCTACTCTTGCTGCTGCAATGAGCTCGAGTGCACAGATTTGTGTGAACTGAACAACTGCAAGAACTACACAAGCAATGTTTTTGATGAAGAAGATAACACCTCTTCGATAAGATAACCCCCAAAAAATGACAAAAAAATTTTTTTGCTCAAAATTGTGTAAACTTTTTAACATATTGATATTAAATCAGACAATGGTCTGATGTTGATTGGTTGGACTTTGTATGGTAAATAATTCCACCAGAAAAGCAAAATTAGTGGTTATTTTATATTTAATACAAATAAAAGAAATGTCTTTAGATTATAAAATACACACTTGGTAAATTTTGCCATTAAAATTGTACATTTATAATATTAATTTGTCATATTAAATTGTACATTTATCCTTCATCAAAACAACTTAAAACCAATTCACTGTATTTTCCTCGCAGCACCCATTATAGCTTAATGACAACTGACAGCGAATGGTGACTGCACCGAATGAAGTTTTAATGGTTCCTCTCTCAAGAACATGAAGCAAAGGCACATTGTATATCTTAGAAAGCTTAAAACTTCTTCTTTCTAAAAGCATGTAGTCAGGGAATATTATCAGAAATCTGGCAAATCTGGGAATAAATTCCTGACCAAGAAATTTCTTCACCAATGTGTTTGTGAGGGTGTCCACGAACACATTTCAAAAAGCTTAAATTCAACTCCCCTCGGGGAACCCGTGACTGGGGTCAACAGGGGTCAATGACCTTTTTAAAGATCAAATTTTTCTTATATTTACATTCTGGGTCACAGTATCCGACGGGAAGCATC
Organism: Eptatretus burgeri; assembly: GCF_056783735.1. NCBI lineage: Eukaryota > Metazoa > Chordata > Myxini > Myxiniformes > Myxinidae > Eptatretus > Eptatretus burgeri. The sequence goes on along the minus strand of NC_140966.1, from coordinate 42,026,552 downwards.
AAAATTATTCAAAGTAGGCTCATTTTAAAGCTAAGAACATATCTGACATGGTGATACCTAAAACAAATCAATATGTTAAAAAGTTTACACAATTTTGAGCAAAAAAAACAACATAATTTTTGTCATTTTTTGGGTAAAAAATAACTTTTCTGGTCTACAATTCGTCTTTTAGGTAGATACCCCTTCGTTTCATTTTTCTGAAAGTTTCCAGCAGACTGCCCAAGATATGCAGCCTTAATTTATTATAAGTAAAACATTCTGGTATTCATAAAATTGAAATTATGAAAGGTCACTGACCTTTACTGTTTTCCCTTATTGTAACATAAATTGTAATAACCATTACAGGTATTTTTCTTTTGTTACCCTAATTTTTTAACCCTAGCTTTTTCCTTTGTAGGGCAGTACAGGCTAGCAGTATGGACGTAGACATTATTCCTGCACCTCCGCTCAATTGCTTCATCTGTGAAGACCTGGAGATGCCAGCTCAGAAGCTCGCACAGGCAACTCCTAAAGGCTACTCCACTCTGTTGGCGTATGCAGAAGTGGTTTGAAATGCTACAATTTTGGAGCACATGAAGGAGGCATGGAATGTCGGAAGACTGAGATACCACTTCGAGTGTAAACGTGATTTGTACAACATGTCTGTCAAGGTCACCATGAAGTCAACTCGTAAGTGCGACCATGCAGGTGAAGTTCAAGGTACAGGCCCTGTCATCGCTCAGAAAGATTCCCAAGGTTAATGAGAAGAAGATTCACCTAAACTCACTCAAGTTGTTCAACCGACTGATAATTTTCGCCCAACGGCATATGACAGTCGAGACAAGCTTAAAGTATGAGCTGACTCCCTTCCCCTTGTCCTTGTTCAGCAACAAAGATCATAAAATGAACAAGGCGAACAAGGCAGGCTTTTCCAAGACGAGCCTGAAGGAGTTGACCGATCCGCATGACCTCACTGACCAAGCCTGCTCCAGTCTGGTGGTTGATGGCGGATGGCTTCTCTACATGGTGAAGTGGGAACAAGGTCAGACTTGGCAGGAGATTGCCGACAGTTACCTGAGCTACGTGCAGTGTCTCGGCCGTCGGTCTCAGAAGATCACTGTGGTCTTCGATGGCTATAACAGCTTGCCAAAAGATCACGACCACATCCAGCGTACCAAGAACTCCTGCTGTGATCTACAGATTCGACCGGATATGATACATTTGACACCAAAGGCAAAGTTCATGGACAACACTCAGAACAAGAGTGAGCTCATCCATCTCCTCTCTTCAACATTCCGGAAATGTCAGATCACCGTGGAGCAGTGTGACAATGATGCTGACCGATTGTGAGAGCGGCGCTGGCTGCTGCTACAGATGACTGTGTTGAGGTCAGTAAAATTTTGTGTAGGTATTTTACTTACATCAACGACGATTACTTTTGATTTGTTTCTGTGTTGATAAAACAAAACAAAAAAACCTTGACATTGGCACATATAAAACTAATGAACTGAGTTAAATAAAAAAAGAAGAGGAAATGTTATTTTTTTTTAATTTGGCAAATGCAAATGTTGTGCTGCACTGGGCATCAGTAAACACATGATCGTCATTTTTGTAACGTCACTTGTATTTTGATGTGCCACATTGTTACGAAAATGCATTTATCCTCAGAAAAGAAGAGTAGCATAGTTAAATAACTTTTCAATTGTTAAGTTCACCGTGTTTGCAAAATTCAAGACGCTTTGCTCATATCTTATTCTATTTTCAGGTGCGGGCGGAAGACGCGGACGTGCTGATAATGCTGGTACACCATAGCTCAAGCACCAACCATCCACTCTTCTTAACCACATCGAAGGGCTCTTACGATGTCAGGAGGATCCAAGAAGCTCTCTCTGAAAGACAGAGGTGGTACCTGCTCTTTACTCATGCTTTCACCGGTTGTGATACGGTTTCTGTAATCGGGGGCCACGGGAAAACGACTCTATTTGACAGGTTTTGTGCAGGGGGCATTGATGAACATCTTCCTTGATGTACAGGCTACGAAGGACGTGGTGATCGGGGCTGGTATTGCGATTTTCCAGCACATTTACCATGAACCAGGTACTACTTTGGGTGCAATTTGATACAACATGCTCTCGCGGAAGGCGGCGGCCGGGCTGATCAAACCAGAGACTCTACCTCCAACAGAGGGTGCAGCTGCACAGCATTCTCTCCGTGCCTATCTCCAAACCCGGGACTGGATGCTGCTGCAGAGCATATCTTTGGACCCCAGTGACTATGGATGGACGGTAGGGGTTCGTGGTTATGAGCCAGTTCCAACAGTAGACCCCATGGCTCCTGAGGAGCTGCTCCGGTTCACGACCTGCAATTGTGCTTGAGATTGCAGCAACCGGCGGTGCAACTTCAAGAAGAATGATGTCAAGTGTATCTCAGCATGCAGAAGTTGTAAAGGCATTACATGTATGAACTGTATCCCTGATGATGTAGAGTCTGGAGAAGACTCAGACCTCGACTCCTGAGGTATTTGACATTGTGGAGCAGTATCGATTTAAACCCTTGCACAAAAGTGGACGAACCGATGGTAAACCGATTCCGGATTCCCAGTTACAGTTATTACAATTTATGTTACAATAAGGGAAAACAGTAAAGGTCAGTGACCTTTCATAATTTCAATTTTATAAATACCAGAATGTTTTACTTATAATACATTAAGGCTGCATATCTTGGGCAGTCTGCTGGAAACTTTCAGAAAAATGAAACGAAGGGGTATCTACCTAGAAGACGAATTGTAGACCAGAAAAGTTAATTTTTACCCCCCAAAAAATGACAAAAATTGTTTTTTTGTTCAAAATTGCGTAAACTTTTTAACATATTGATTTGTTTTAGGTATCACCATGTCAGATATGTTCTTAGCTTTAAAATGAGCCTACTTTGAATAATTTTGATGCTTCCTGTCAGATACTGTGACCCAGAATGTAAATATAAGAAAAATTTGATCTTAAGAAAGGTCATTGAACCCCTGTTGACCCCAGTCACGGGTTCCCTTAGGGGAGTTGAATTTAAACTTTTTGAAATGTGTTAGTGGACACCCTCACAAACACATTGGTGAAGAAATTTCTTGGTAAGGAATTTGTTCGCAGATTTTTGCAATATTCCCTAACTAATGGCATTTGATGAGCTGGAGTCGAAGACAGAGGAATAGGATCAAACAAAAATAAGTTGTATGTATTAAATTTCTTGATTGTTTACATATTAGCAACCCTAAAGACATGCCTGTTGTTTAGTCAGCATTATCATTAATGCCACTTCAGAGAAAAAAAAATTTGTCAAGATATCTTGAAAAACAAGCAGGATATTACAAGATTTGTGAAACGAGACCGACCTTCCCGACATGAAAATTTGGATTGGCTGCCATCTTTGTCACATGACATCGGGGAAAAGCTACTCATTTTTAATAAGTATCATACCTCACAATCTACCTTGGAGTATAACCTATCAAACCACATCCACAGGTGAACCTTTGCCTTTTTGAGGGAGCCTGAAACTCCCCTTTTTGGCTGTGAGGTCGATTATGGAGAATTGTCCAGTTAATCGAGATTAAAAATACAATAAAATAAAATAAAATTTCAGCTTGTGCATCATCTGTTTTGCACAACTTTGAAATCAGGACTTTGAAAACTTTACTGGAGCTTCTTTGGTAATACAAGACTTTTTCCCTTTTTTGTGTGGTCCAGAGCCTAAGTCCAAAGGAGAGAGAAATCGCGAGATCGATAAATTAAGAGACATTGCTTCCAAAAGAATACATAATGTGCTTTATGAATCAGGGCTTCTACTAGGGTTGCACTGGATGGGATTGGTTGTAACCAATTCCATTTTAACTATAACCTGAGAGGAGAGAGAGCTCAGAGGTGTGCACATTACCAATGGATGGTTTTTCCCACCATCCAAGAATCACAAAAGGAAAGCAAAACTGCCAGACAGAAGGGGGTTGGGGGCACCATATGTGTTTACACAAGCACCATATATAAAGTATCACACTCATCTGTGTGACCATTGTAACTCACGCAGCACACTTATGAGAATTAAAGTGAGTGGAGTAAAATGAATTATGAAGGAGGAGGGTGGGAATTTGGAGAGGATGAGTATGGGACAACTACATGAGAGAGAGAATGAAAAGATAAAGATAGTGATGAAGAGATAGAGTTCCTTACACGTATATATTAAGACTGTGTACGAGTTCCAAGATCAAAAACACTTTCTTGAGCTTTGGAATGAGCTGCTTGTATGAATGCATGGAACAAGCATATCTGGCTGAAATGTCTTTCTTAACATCAATTTTGAGCTCATAATGGAGCTTGTATACATCACTTATATCAAAAGACAGATGTGACGAGACATCAGTGTACCTTTACATGACTTACAAGGACATTTATAGATAGATATATAAATATATATTTCTCTGAGATTTGAACATGGGTTCCATAAATAATGAGTTAAGGGTTCAGATGGGAATACCAACAGGCATTGCCTCGTTCTTGTACTTGCTTTTGCTTTGATAAAGACACAAATTTCCAGAAGTTTGATGCAATCCTCACCAAAACACTAAAGTAAGCTGCCTGATGAACTTCAAAAAGAATACCAAAGGCAATCAGGCTTAAAACTTGGCTAAATGCAGGGGCAGGCTCAAGCCGACTGCAGGCCCCACAGTACTCAGCCAACTCACCAGGTAATTCAGCTGTCTGCAATAAAAGACAAGGTTATGAGGACAGGGGTACGATAACCAGATGAAAGTGTGAGAAATAAGCAAAAAGTATTTCCCTTCGTTTTTTTTTTTGGAACAACAAGATTTAAATACATTGGCTTCAGGAAACAACCACTGCTTTGACACTGGTTGGAAACTATGGCATTTTTCAGCATATGGGTTTGATGTGGAGTATTGGTCGAATTGACTAATTTACTCATTTTCCTTTCCTTCATTCACTGATAAATCCATTTGGAATACTGTATTTTCTGGTGTATAAACCGCGGCCGTGTATTAACTGCACCAGTTTTTCCCCCTCAAAAAAACCCCCAAAAAAACATTCCGGTGTATGAACCACACCCATGTTTTTCACCCTAAAAATAAATGAATATATTGATCATTTTTTTTTTTCTGATGTAGATCTAAATACGTTTATACATGAACTTTGTACGGAACAAAGTGATAGAGATATTAACATGATTACTCCCATGTCCGCTTAATTTCGTCTAAGAAGTTGAAGAGAGAGGAGAGGATACCAAGAAGTTTTTTTTTTTTAAATTACAAAGAGGATTTTTTTTGTTAATAGAAAAAGGAAGAAAAGGCATTCATACCGGTATTATACATATTTATTGTGGATTTGTGGCCCTGAAAAGGGCCGTTTGGGTTTGACGATGCTTTTCAGCAAAACCCAAGGAAATCCTCGTCAATGCTTTCCTCGTCGATGACGGCACGTAACTCTTTGTCCAAACCACGTTAGAGAAAGTCCCCACCGCTGTCACTGTCATTTGCAGCCTCCTCCTCCCAAATTATGTCATTCTCTGTGCTGTCCATGTTGTTGGAGATGCAGCATTTCAGAAATGCTCACTTGATATCCAATGGTATCTCCTCCCACACCTTGACGATCCAGAAGGTCGACCTTTCTCATTCTCTCGCTCTTGGTGTAGGTCTTCTCCCCACTCATTATTATCCAATCAGACCAGCAGCGACGTAGCCTGTCCTTGAAAGGCTTGTTAATGGACACATCAAGGGGCTGCAGGAGCGATGTCAACCCGCCTGGAATGATGATGAGATCGGTGTTGGTCTGACGGAGCAGCACTTTAGTGTCGTCGGTCTTGTGACAAATGAACGCATCCAGGTCGAGCATGCTCCATCAGGAGAGATCGCCATCCAGCCAACTACCTCAGACCGTGTGTACCCAGTCCTGGACCAGTCCCTCGTCTATCCACCCCTTCTGCTGTGCACGAACAATGATGCCAGCTGGAAACTTGTCTTTGGACATCGTCTTACTTTTCAACATGACAAATGCGGGAAGCTTGCCACTGTCTGCGGTGCAGGTGAGCACGACGGTGAATCGGTCCTTCTCGTGACCAGCAGTGTTGATCGTCACATTGCGCACAAGCTTATTTGAGGTGGGTACTCAGTCAGTAGACTTTTAACGGTGCTTTCCCTGCAAGGACCGGATAGCATTCATTCGCTCGTCGAATGTAACCAGTACATTTTCCCTCTAACGGAGGTGGGACAAAAAGGGGTGGAGCTGCGACTGAGTGACGAGAGGTTCGGTGCATGGCTTAACGTGAAGGATGCTCTCGCTGTTGTTTTTCTTGTTTGCTATATTTGGAGTGTCAATAAAGTTATTATACACTCGATCTGCAAGTGTCTACAACAATGACTCCAGCTATCTATACTAATAAATGTCAGTGTGTGTGTGTGTGTGTGTGTGTGTGTGTGTGTGTGTGTGTGTGTGTGTGTGTGTGTGTGTGTGTGTGTGTGTGTGTCTCGAGTGTGTCCAGTGTGTCCAGTGTGTCAGTGTGTCAGTGTGTCAGTGTGTCAGTGTGTCAGTGTGTCTCCTCCATAACTCCAACAATATAAGCAAGCAAGACTATGTTCCCTCCTTCTCCATACATACACAGGAAAATGTGAAATTTCCAAAGCATTAAACTTATCTTTTTCTCCTGTTTGGAGAATTATAATGAATGAACAAAAAACTTAGGAACGTGCCAAAATTAACCAGCTTCATTGAGCTTTACGATTTAATGTATTCGCTACAAGACGTTGTGCCCAGTCACCCAGAGGGACTGCCTATCCATAGCGTCTGCCAGAATGTGTCTGTTTATGGAGGTTGTGCGAGGTGCTCTGCAGGGAATGAAAGCAAATCTAGTAAAAAACGGACATTTGAAAAAAAAGTTATAACATTTGCACGGATCCCGAACCGATATACCACGTGACAAGTGCACAGATGAGCAGGCAAGATGGTGGATCTAAAATATTATTTCATGGGCGATTGAACTTTTCGATGTCTCCAGGGTTGTTCTGCATTAAGCTGCAACTCTTTTGTGGATAAAGTCATTATTTGAACGAATTAATTTTATTTCATTAACTGCTGCATGCACGGTGAAGAGCGGCTTTAAAGTTAAAGAGATCCTTTATGATATGCAGCGACAGCCTGACCAACCATTCCATATCAACCATTCAATTGGAGTGCTTGCATGAGTGCTTAAGCCACTTGCCGAGTGCCCGATAGTCGAAAACGGAACCACACTTCATCATTCCGAGTGAATTGTTCACTCACTGCGGAGGCTTTTTCCGCACCAGGTCATTCAGGGTGAGTGGTTCATGCTCCGTCGGCACGAGCGAGTGGTTGTGAAATAACACCCGATTTCTGAGCCGTTTGCTGTATTAACGTGTTTACTAAATTAACGAGCCAAATTTTTTTCCACCCATCACATGCAGCAGTTAAAAAGACTGAAGTTTGTGAACATATCCCTGAAGCGTCTCCAAAGTACAACGTTTTCTTTCGGTGAAAGCTACTCATGGGCTTTGGGTTGTTGCCGATATCAGCCAAGCGTGTGTTGTTCCTTAAGCATCTCTCTCTGTCTCTGACCCGGGCGGTGTTCAACACTCCACCGCACGTCTGCCTTCCCCCACCCCTCCTCGATCCGTCACTCCTCTCTCCCTCTTTCCCCCTCTTTTTCTCCCTCCCCCCTTTAGTATCCCCATCAGCGAAGCGACAGGTGATATTTGTTAATTGTGAACAATTCTTCTTTTGATGTGAGACCAGGTGTTGTTCGTTTTGTGTTTAATGGCATTTTCAGAGCCACGAGGCATCTCCGGTTTTTTTTATTTATTTCATTTCCACACATGCTCAACAAAACGCTGTGAAAAGTCTTAACCTGAACCGATTTTCACAATTTAAACGGCGAAATTTAGCTTAACAGCCATTCTGACGACTAAAAAAAATCTTAATTTGGAATATAATTGATATTGGGAATTGATCATTATGAAGACTGATTTTTTTTCTATACCCGTGTATTAACCACAACCCCAACTTTTCCCTTTTTTGCCGCTAAAAAAAAGTGCGGTTTATACACTCAAAAATACAAAAATTGAAGCTCGATCAACTGTGGTGGTGAGCAAAACTGTCATCGAGTCAGGACAATGGAAGTGTTAATTACTCCCTGATACCGTCAACGCATCGCTGCCTACGGTACTTCCAGAATCATGAATATTCATGAGCGGTTTTGTGTATATTATTTGGACCACTTTGTGGGATGACCTTTCAGATAAATTAGGAATGTAGTTTTTCAACGTTTGCTTTCATATAGGAGGTACAGTATTTAAAGCAAGGTACAGAATCATTATCAGCATTGCCGTCTATTCTGAGTACAAGTCGAGGGCCAGACTTCCAGGGGGTTGGGGGGGGGGGAGGGGGGTAATCGACTTGTACACAGAAAAAATCAAGTTCATATAAAAGAATAAAAGCCTGTTCCGAGTTACCTTTGCCACCGAAGATGAAGGAGGTTATGTTTTCACCCCTCTCTGTCTGTCTATCTGCAGGATATCTCAAAAAGTTGTGGAGGGATCCAAATGAAACTTGGTGGACAGGTTGGGAGTGTGACAAGGACAAGTTTATTCGATTTTGTTTAAAGTCTGGATGCAGACACGTCCTCTCAGTGGAATACAAAACATAAACTGTTCAGCCTGCCGGAGCTAAACGCTCTGCCAAGTGCTGTTCTTGTCTTTATGATGTTCTTTATTCTTTTAAGAAAAGTTTTTGATGGTTTTATTCAATCCTGTAGTAGTGTTTTATACCTCTTGTTTGTGCAGTGTTTAGAGTTGAGCCTTTTGAAAAGACAGACAGACGATGTCAAAAAGGAACAAACAAAGAAAAAAACATTTAATTGTTTTACCTTCTCTCAGCACGTGCGAGGCTGACGATAGGCTGCAATAGCTGGGCAGTACGACAAGGATGCAAGACATAAAATGGATGCCCCAGCAATGGGTGCTCCTGCTGTGTAAGTCCATCCCAGCGTACGGCACATTCTGCCAGCCCATCATCCTCATCCCCATCCTGGCTCTCTGCACCTGATACTCGTGACGCTCCTGCCCCATATAACCCGACACGCAATGTCAGGGATGCTCGGGAAAGAATCGAGTCCAATGATAGGCGTCTTCCATCTGCAGACAGGGCAATTAACATGTTGCGTGGCACAGAGGAAAAAGCTGCCAGTGATTCCTAATCAAACCATGAAGGTTGATCAGCAAATCTACAGCATAATATGGAATGAAAGAAATTAAAGAAATGTGATTGTTAGTTAAAAGATTAAAATTATTGTCAAAAAAAATAAAGATACTGTTTTGTGAATGCGGATCATAATTTGCTTTCTTTATAACACCAAAGACTGATTACATCTCATACAAGTTGTCAGGGCTGTTGACTGAAAAAGAAGTTTTTATTGATTTACCAATTTAGGAATGCAAGGAAAGCAACATCAAGACGAGCATCACATTGCAGCAAGTCCTCGCTTAACATTGTTTCATTATTAAATCGCTGATCTATTAGAGAACAGACTCATTTAAAGTCGTTCACCGTTCCATTATAGAGTCATTTTCACTCTAATTTATCACGACACTAATGGTTTCCTCGTTTTAATTAAACTACAGTTCAGACCATACAATAAATCCCGGTGTGTAAGCCGTACCGTAAATACTGGTGAACAAGCCAACCAGAGTACATACAGTAGAGACCTTATATATACCAAACTGTGCATCGATAACATTGCTGGGTCCTGGGCTGAAATTGCTCAAGTGTGCATGAATGATTTGTGGAGGAAGTTTTGGCCTGAAAGGAGTGAAAGATGTGGTTCCTGCTATGAAGAAAGTTATCCTCGGCTTGGCCAATAAAGCGGATTTTGATGAGGTGGAAGAAGCCGATGTTACACGGCTTCTGCAGTCACACGGAGAAGAGCAACCGAATGAGGATCTGAAGCAACTAGAGATGATGATATGAAATTGTTTGTTTAAAATTAATTAAAACTTGTATTCCATACGTAAATGTCTTTCGTCTGACGATAAAAAATTTTTACCCTGGAACTTGACCTCCCACCCCACATATTTACATTAATTGTTATGGGGAAATTGGATTCGCTTGAAGTTGTTTCAATTAAAAAGTCACACTTTTCAAGAACATACCTTCAACGTTAAGCAAGGACTGGATTACAGAACACAGCGGTTCTCAAAACCATCGAATTTTTCGACAATGGCAATAGTCTTATAGTAAACTAGCTGAAGTACCCGGTAATACCCGGGAAATTTGCCCTATTTTCCTCACGCTAGTTAGACTGAGGCATTAGTTGTATGGAGAAAATTGGGAAAGCTTCTTTTATTCCTCAGATTTATGGAAGGAAGGCTTTATGCTGCCATATTCCTCAGAGAGGTCAGAGTTGAAGGCGGCCTTGAGCCACTCAATGTTTCTAGCAGCAGTGGCAACTGTCCTTGATGTCCTGCCAAAACCCGGACCGAGAAAGCTGGAACGTGAGTTTTGTGCTTCTCTCACCCATCGGTGTGACGCTCTATTTGCAGTTAGGTGACGCTCTCTCTCTCTCTGCAGCCGACTCTGCTTGCCTGGCTCTTTCATGAGCAGATCTATCAGCAGTAAGACGTCTCCGTCTCCGTGTGCGTGCGTCTGTGTCTGTGTCTGTGTCTGTGTCTGTGTCTGTGTCTGTGTCTGTGTCTGTGTCTGTGTCTGTGTCTGTGTCTGTGTCTGTGTCTGTGTCTGTGTCTGTGTCTCTCTCTCTCTCTGCAGCTGACTCCGCTTGCCTGGCTCTTTCATGAGCATATCTATCAGCAGTTAGCTGTTGCCGTGCGCGTGCAGTTCGAGAATTCAAATAACAGGAGGAGAATGTGTATTTGTAAAAAGTCAACGAATACGAACATCTTGTATTTCAAAAAACCCGAGCATTTTTAACCATGAAGCCTTTTGTTACGATTAATATGCCGGCGCACTATTCGAAAGCCATTTTTTTTTTTTTGTTAATGGAAATTATATATATATTTTTTATACATATACATATATTTTTTTTCTTTTTCATTCTTATGGAAAGCCACTTAGCACATCCTGGAGCTGAATGTTAGGTCTACATGTGTGTAAAGTTTCATCAAGATCGGTTCACTGGTCTAGGAGCTTATTGGTTACAAACAAACAGACAGACAGAAGGACTGCCATTTATATAGTAGATGATAACATCCAATGATGTTTAGAATTTAAAAAATAACTTTTTTTAAGAAAATGGGAATAGAAAGAAAGAAGGGACAAAAAGTGAAATTTCAATAACCTCCATACCCAGAGTATGTGCATTTAAGTAGAGTACTGGGACAGCATAGCTGGGAGAGTACACTACGTGGTACTCAAACCTGGCGGCAAGACCTTTTTCAGATGTAAACGTACAAGCTGAGTCATCTTCAACCTGAATAAGACAGAAGGGAGGGGAGGGAGGAACTTGTCACACAATGAAAATGAGAACCAGACTCAGTGGCTCTGTAGTTCGACAGTCCCCTCTGAGTCCAGGTGGTTGGATTTAAGACCCCAGCCACATCATACCAAAGACGAAAAATGGCACATGACACTTTTCCTCGCTTGACGCTCAGCATTCGGAGAATAGAGCATAGATAAATCCCACTAATTTGCATAACATGGAAGTGGGAAGAGAGAGGAAATTTATACTGCTGACTGTAGAGAAGGAATGACGTCAAAAGAGGGTGCAGCCAGTCACCAAGGCACCCTGAAAAATTACGTCAGTTCCCCCAAGGTCAGTGACTGAGGTCAAAACTTGTTTGCGTGTGTGCACGTGATTTGTGTTGCAGCTCCTCCACAGTCCTTAGACCATGTAAAACAACAATAATAATACCAATAACAATAGAACAAACATTTTCACAGCAATTCATAAGATTTGTTCATGTTAAAAGTAATATCTACAACTTATACCTCTTTGTAACATATCTGCCAAACGATCTGATTCGTATAAAAGTTTGCTTGGACAGTCACAAAACTGCAGCCTCTGTTAATACAATCTAACAAAGATATCATGTAGTGAAGAACAACATTTAAGGATGTTACTCATAGACTGTACGGTTTCAATTCTCATGTTTCACTGAGCCCGACGTTTGTGACACGACAAATGCAAATTCTGTTCGAACATCAGTCGCTCGACTGCGCTAACTAATTACGACAGGCTCAGAAAGGGAAGGGAATGGGGTGTGTATCCAGAAATTACAACTTTGGCTTGACGTCAACATTTAACTTACACTAGGCCTGGTGATGGCTTCATGGTTAAGGTGGTGCAGCTTTCACTGAGTGTCCTCTATTGCCAGTACACTGGTACTCATTTTGCCAACCTTGAAAAGGATGACAGGCTGAGTCAACCCCACCTGGTGTTAATTCAATTGAAAAAAACAAGCGCTCAAACTCAAGACCTTAAGATCTTAAGCTAGCTACCTTAACCATTAAACCAGCACCAGGCTTTTGAGGAGTAGGTGAGTTATCTCCAGCACCATGAACAAATTACAACTTCTTTGAGTCAGGTATTTTGTTTTGGAGTGATGACTGACAACAAAGGCTTTTATATAAATAATTTTGAAGTGTGAAAGTTTGTCAATCACAAGTTAGTGAATAGGATACTTAATACAGATAAAAAAAACAAAAACAAATGACAAGTAAACAGAGAGAGAGAAAAAAGAATTTCAGACAATAGGTCAGATCTCACCAATACAGTAGAAACGAGAAGGGCACTCGGTAGAGCGCATACCTCCGCCATGCAATGCCTGATCCACGAGAACATATTAGGCCCAATACATTTTTGAAATATCATGCTATACAGTACTGCATCGTTTTTGGCCCTATCTCTCAATGGTCAAGAATCACTTTGAAAAATTAAATAATTCTCGTACCCGGATCCAGATTCAGATCTTCACCAAAATCTAAGAAATTCGTCCTTGTCACACACCCATCCTGTCCACCAAGTTTCATCGGAATCTGTCCACAACTTGTTGAGATATCTTGTACACAAACAGACAAACAAGCAAACAAGCAGTCATAGACTGGTACTTACGAAATCGTCAACTTGACCTCTGACCTTGTCTAATAAAAGCTGTCTCTCGAGAAGGTAGCGACGCAAACCAGAAGTTTCTACGATGATTCTGTTCCAAACCATCAAAAATCGAATGTTTTGGATGTTTGACCTCACTGTGACCTTGACCTTTGACCGATTTTGACTAAAATCTAATCAGCGCTAGCCACCACCCTCCTGAATCACGTGGTGTAATTTGACATTGGTAGCTTCTTCCGTTCTCGAGTTATCGTGCCTACAAACAAACAAACAAACAAACAAACAAACAAACAAACATACAAACAGAAACGGAAGTCATCAATACACTTACGAAATCTTTAGATTTCGTAAGTAACAAATGTGTGAATACATAACCTCCTTCCACCTTTGGTGGTGGAGGTAATGATGATTACACAACAGTAGAACTTGATAATCATCCATGTGTGTGCAACACCTGGATGCTGGCTGCATACATTTTGAATGCATGGCTGTGCCACTGATCACAGATGAAAGGTATTGTGGAATCTTGCATCCACAAGTGAAGGTGAGCAGAGAGGACAGCTGGTTGAACATGTTCTATAAATGTTGGCACACATTATGATGCAGCACTCCACTTACAAAGCAACAGAGGAACGGCTTATCATTAAGAAGGAAAGTAAATCCAGTCGAAACAGCAAAATGGCGAGTCTGCTCCGCTACCTGTAAGCTATACCTTGTCACTCCACAGAGTATACAATAATCACAACTCGCAGATGAAAAAAATGAAAAGAGAGAAACAACTCTGTTATTGTAGATTTGAAGCCGAACTACGGTACTATGAATTACGAACCTCAAATGAAGTCTCACATTGCAGGTATAAATCAGTGGATTCTGTGCCGATCGATGGGAGATTCACCAACTCAACTTTCCGTAGGTAACCACCACCGGGTGCATCCTTCATGCCCAGCATTGAATTTAGTCCATGGACACATGACACAACAATACACAAATATCCACATTCAACTGAATTGTTTTGTGGGACATCAAAAAAAACAAGCAAATTATGAAATTTCACACACATGGTATATATAACATTTAATACTTGGATTGCATCCTCAGAAGTTCATAAAGATTAACATAAGAACAATTAATTGACTTCTGAGGGTTTTTAATGATGGAGAGTACCGCACGAGACGTCTTGCCAATCTGCGATCTTGATCCAAACGTAAAACCTGTTCTTCTGACGTATCCCTTTATTTGGGCGGTGTATAGGCAACAGACCGCTTATCGTGCCTCGATCGCTCCCTCAAAATAAATAAATAAATGAAAGAACCTAGGTCACATACATGAAGCAAAAACATGCGTACTGCTTACGTGCATATATATATATATATATATATATATATATATATATATATATATATGTATATGTATATATATGTATATATATGTATATGTATATGTATATATATATATATATATATATATATATATATATATATATATATATATATATATATATATATATATATATATATATATATATATATATATATATGTATGTATGTATGTATGTATGTATGTATGTATGTATGTATGTATGTATGTATGTATGTATGTATCTATGTATGTATGTATATATATATGTATATATATATATATATATATATATATATATATACATATATATATATATAATACATTGTGGTTATATTGTTGTGGGCCGGGGGTCGATGGCGAGGAGCAACCGCTAGGTGGAGCAGTTGGGTCGTCTCCACCGAACACCCAGATTTGCAAGGTGTAACCCTTGGATAACTCCAAAGGTCATGGGTCACTTAAGGACCGTGCTAGCCAATTCTCTGATGGCGTAGGGTAGGGTTAATAGTCAAATTTCAATATACCTAAGTGCCCACATCGTCAAATTACCGGGGAAGTCACACCCTCGACGGACTCTGTCGAACCGGGTCGCTCTAGCGACCTCGGTCTGGTGTAACCAAGCGGAATTACCAAAGTCCGTCGGTCCAAACGACAACTTACAGTCCAACCGGCTTACTGGTTTACTCAAGCACGAACCGTGCTGGGTCAATAATAGAAAGCACAACAACGAGCTGGTACATTGAACAATTGGGGGTTTATTTATAATGGGGCAGGGGCGCACAAAAAGAACAGAGTTAAACCGACTATCAGAAATGCAATTTACAAGGCACTTAAACAATTGCTACTTATAGACTGGGCCCACAGACACACACGCACACACCCAAAAGAAATGGTGGCCGTGGCCTTTATTTGACCCTTCAGCTCGGGAGGGAAGGCGAGCTGAGGGTAAGAATTCGGTCATGCACCGTTCCGCCTCGTGCGGTCTGGTCAAGATGAGCTGGTTCAGGGAGGGGGGGACTCGAACCCACCCACTTTGTCTGGTGCACCAAGCACCAGGGACCGCGCTCTCCAACCAGCCACGCACCAACGAACCAAGACCAAGGAGAAGACCAGAGATGACGATGACCCAGGACGAGACGAACCAGCCAGCACCAAGACCCGCGACCCCCCAAGACGACCAACACTCCCCATTCTGGCGTTCCTTTATTCCTTTCTTGTCCGGGGTGAGAAAAATCGCCATTTGAGGCGATCTCCACCCTCATTGGCTGGGGTGTCGTGGGAAAGTCGCCCTCTGTCGCAATCTTCACCCTCATTGGCCGCGGTGTGTGGGAAAGTCGCCCTCTGTGGCAATCTCAACCCTCATTGGCCGGGGTGTCATGGGAAAGTCGCCCTCTGTGGCAATATCAACCCTCATTGGCCGGGGTGTCGTGGGAAAGTCGCCCTCTGTGGCAATCTCAACCCTCATTGGCCGGGGTGTCGTGGGAAAGTCGCCCTCTGTGGCAATATCAACCCTCATTGGCCGGGGTGTCGTGGGAAAGTCGCCCTATGTGGCAATCTCAACCCTCATTGGCCGGGGTGTCTTGGGAAAGTCGCCCTCTGTGGGAATCTCAACCCTCATCGGCCGGGGTGTCTTGGGAAAGTCGCCCTCTGTGGGAATCTCAACCCTCATTGGCCGGGGTGTCGTGGGAAAGTCGCCCTCTGTGGGAATCTCAACCCTCATTGGCCGGGGTGTCATGGGAAAGTCACCCTCTGTGGAAATCTCAACCCTCATTGGCTGGGGTGTTGTGGGAAAGTCACCCTCTGTGGGAATCTCAACCCTCATTGGCCGGGGTGTCGTGGGAAAGTCGCCCTCTGTGGGAATCTCAACCCCCATTGGCTGGGGTGTGGTGGGAAAGTCACCCTCTGTGCGTGATTGGACAACAGGCACGCCCCTGCCTTTCTGGGCGGAGTCTCGATCTGACGCAATGGAAATCTCCGGCCACGTACGTGGCTGGACACGCGTGTGTAATGGCACGATGTGCGAAGTGAAGGAGTGATGGTTTCGGTTGGCTGGAGGCTCAATTTGTATTACAAAAACCCTGACTAATAAAGTAACTCGCAGCGCACACATGTAATTCACATTAGACACAGGTAAGAGACCCTAACTATAAACACATACTTATCGAGATAACTAAACTTGGGGACTGCTGTCTGTTTGTGTGTAAATGGCTTCCAAATCCGTAACACTATAGCTCGGTTAATTCCAATTGCACCCCCTCCCTGCCTCCCAAAGGAAGAAAACGGCAAGATGGGCAAAAAAATGGGGGTTTTTCCCCAAAACTTGATGGAATCAAACAAAACTTGCACATGCACAACTTCAGGGTGCCCTCATGAATCGCTGAAATTTTCAGCTTCCCAAGTCAATCCTCTTGGAGGAGGAGATGATGCATCGATACAACATACATGCATTAAGCATACTTTCCCTCCATTCTAGAGAAGATGATTATCTGGCGTGCACGCTTCCTCACAACAATTAAAATCATTTAATGAATAGTAACAGCAAAATAGTTGTTTTATATCGGATGAAGGGGTAAGCAGTGCAAGCTCGAGGACCTGAATTGACTTGATAAGTTGGGGTAGGTTTATTACTCCAAGTACAGATTGATCAGCATGAAAAGGGTCAAAATGTTAACATTCACAGAACTGTTCAGGTGAATAATACCTATGAGTGGGGCAACTTAGCATAACAATTGTGCATTTTGTGAGGAAAGCACCAAATTTGGCACACTAGTAGCCTCTCATATTATGAACAGATTTGGATATTGGGCCATCTCAAAATTTTTGATGGCAGTGGAAAATGGCTGCCACAGCCATCAGCGGCTGAATTTGAGATGGCCCAATATCCAAATCTGTTCATAATATGATAGGCTACTAGTGTGCCAAATTTGGTGCTTTCCTCACAAAATGCACAATCGTTATGCTATATTTAGCTAAGTTGCCGCACTATAATGATTTAAAAGGGTCACTTTAGTCCTTGTATCAACATATCTGTTTTTTATTTATCGAGTTGTTTATTATTAAAACTTGGAACCTGTCATTTCGGTGCTTAAGCACACCTGTCATATCATTCGTGACATCAGAATATTGTGACGTTCACGGGACTTGAACAGTCCCGCCAACGTAGAATGAGCCGAAACGATGGAGGCGGTTTATTTATTTATAACCCAAAGGTGGCGGTTCTAATCGCTCAACCGCAAACGGGACGAGGAAGGTGGCACGAGTCGCTTTTCACTGAGTTGATAACGTTTATTCCTCTAACCAGAAATAACAAGACTCGGCAAGAAGAGGGATCCGGGGCGATTCGACGGGATGGTGTGGGATCGGGCGTGGGGAAAACACAGACAATTCCAATGAATATACAAATCTCAAACCCTCTAAGGCACCAGGTACACACACACACACACACACACACACACACACACACACACACACACACACACACACACACACACACACACACACACACACACACACACACACACACACACACACAAAACGTAGCTATTCCTGGTGGTCAGGCTGGACCGTGGTGTGGACGCAACAGTCCCTGGATTGGCGTCGGACGAACTGGCCTTGCTCTCGTCAGGGGGGGGGGGGCAGGAGAAACCGTGGTGCTGTCGACCTCCTGGTCTTGGCCCAAGTCCGCTCACAGCCGCCAGGGAACCAGTTCTGGCGCCAAATTGCGAGCAGGAGAGGGAGGCAGGTCCGCCCGCCGTTCGACCCCGTACTCCGAGTCAGCAGAACCCCAGAGCCAATCAAGGTGAGGCACGAGGCTCAGCAAGGCTACAAGACACGATAAAACCAGGGCCGAATCAGCGCAACAACAAGCACGCTCCCAGCACAACAACCTCCACCCCAAAAAAAACGGTCTTTCTGTCCCGATCTTCTTCCTCTTCACCTTTTCCCCGAACAGAGCCTTTTTATCCTCCCGTCCTCGTCACTTCCAATCGAGCCGTTTTATTGGCCCTGCGCCTCCAAGCCTCCAGAGAATACTAAAAGGGGTTTACGCAGACACACTTACCCTATCCCGTGTCCCTATCTAATTACATGACAATTATCATTTCCCCCTTGAAGAAATGGACATTTACTGGACAACTTATCACCACTGAATTGCTACTTATTACATCGAGATCCTGGTACACTCGAACAGCATGGCATACCTAATTAAACATCCTAATTACCCTTTGAATGCATCCCCCCCTCAAACGTAACAATATGCAACGTGCAATACAAAGGTAAAAATTCTCGATTCATTCCCCTAAATCCACTCCTTCATTCCTCTCTTCTCCCACTTAAACAGCCTGCTTACTTCATATACAAGCCTGGTGTTGGTTTAATGGTTAAGGTAGCTGGCTTACGATCTTCAGGTGTTGAGTTTGAGCCCCTGTCGTGCCGTTGAAATAACATCAGGTGGATTGACTCAGCCAGTCATCCTTCTGAGGTCGGCCAAATGAGTACCAGCTTACTGGTAACAGGGGCACAGCATCACCGGCACAGCTGCGCTTCCAGGAGAATAATAATGATGCAACCAGCAGCTGTAGGCTGCATGCAAAACAGCTACTTCATCTGTTTTATTCAACTCTTCACTCTAGCGGTACAAGTCGACAGTGCACCACCCTCTCAGACCACCCCCCAACCCTATTTCCTACCCATGATGTATTGTTGTGGGCCGGAGTCAGTGGCGATAAACGACCACGAGGTGGAGCAGTGGAGTCGTCTCCCACCGAACACCCGGAATTTAGGTCGTGGCTCTTGGATAAGTCCGAGAGTTCACGGGTCCATTAGCGGACCGTGGTTGCCAATATTTTGACAGCATGGGGTAGGGTTAATTGCCTAATTTCAATATACCTAAATACCCACGTCGTCCAACTACAGGGGAAAACCACACCCTCGACGGCCCTCGGGCGGAACGGACCGTTTACCGAACCCGATCCGGGTGTAAACCAAGCAGGGATTACAAAGATCCGTCGGTCAAAATGGCAACTTACCGGCCCAAATGGCCTTACTATTTCTCAATATGAACCTTGCTAGGTCAATGGGAGAAAGCACAGAAAACGAACTGGAACATTTAACACGGGGGTTAATTTTACATTAATTGGGGTGGGGGAGCACAAAAAGAGCAGAGTTATCATGAATAAAATAAATGTAATGTACAATGAACAAGGCACTTAACGATTTTACTTACAGACGGGGCCCACGGACGGATGGAGACACACACACACACACACACACACACACACACACACACACACACACACACACACACACACACACACACACACACACACACACACACACACACACACACACACACACACACACACACACACACACACACGAAACTGGACCCCGTTGGTATATAGTCGGTTGAGCCGGGGCGGGGTACCTGTCCCGCCTCGTGCGGTCACACTGACTCGAACCAACCACCCGAACCCACGACCTTGGCGTTGTCAGCACCAAGACTGCAGACCGCTCAACCATGACCACAGACTGCGCCGCAATCGTCACCAGGAATGCAGACTGCTCAACAACGACCACAGACCGCACCGCAATCGCCACGAACACTCCTGTCTGCCGTCCTCTCGTCTCTTTTTTTCTCTCTTCAGGTGGGAGGGGTTTCTTTTCTCGCCTCTCGCTTCCTGATTGGACGAGGGGTTGTCGGACGACTCGTGGTCAGCCTCCCGATTGGCTGGGGCACGCGTGTGGTGCTCGCCCTCCGCTCATTGGCTAAAGGAAACGGTCCATGCCCTTTCTTGGGGCAGAGCCTAGATCTGAAGCGACGGAGGCTCCGCCCACGCCCTCAGCCAAAAACACGTGGGCAATGGCGACCGGGTTGAATGACGGACGGTGGCGTTGTTGTAGTTGTTTTTGATGTTGTTGTTGTTGTAGAGGTAAAAAAAAAAACCTTACTATAAAATAACTCGCAGCGCACACACGAAATTCCCATTAGACAGAAGGAGGGATTCTAACTATAAACATATACTCATCGAAATAACTAAGCTACCGAGACTGCTGTCTGTTTGTGTGCAAAAGGCTTCCAGATCCGTAACAGTATTACACCCTCCTTACATACTTGCATTGTCGCCTTCCATCTTGTTCATCCCCTCGTCGCATCCACTGCCCTGCTGTCAGAGCATTAGCCTCGTCAGCTCGCCCCTCCCACGAGCCAAGACCTCGTTTTATAATAATAAATACCACCAACTCCTGGTGCGTACCTAATAAATGCAACACATTCCAAGATCAAATCTCGATCACAGCTGGGATGTGTCGTCGTGTGTTCCACGAACCAAGCGGCTTGGAGAGCGCTCGCCAAGCGGCTCGCTTCATTTTAAGCACTCAAGCAAGCACTAAAACGAGATACAATTGATAAGGAACGGCTGGCTTGACAAGAGATAGCTCGCCGATTGGTGATGAAACCACACCCCTGCAAATCGCGAGAGGAATTTAAGGGGGGGTAAAAGCAGAATCACACGAATTTACACAAACCGGTATTTCGTCAATTTTAATTAAAAAAAAAAAAATTACCACAGACACCGTCACTTTTTAGGGTTTCCATTTTTATTTGAAGTTTAACTTTTAATTTCGTGCTCGACATAAACGACACTCAAATTTGCCGTTGAGGTGTTGGGTTTTAGGCGGTGTATGAGCAGCACCATTCCCTCGTGAATAGATTAAAATTATATATATATATATTAAACAGAAAGAACATAAAGAACGCACTGGTAACGTCACAAAGTGCCAGCCATCACCAGCCGCTTGGGGTTGCTGAACCAAAGCTTGACAAGAGCGTGTGAACGCGCCCTCTCCGAGACTGCCATCAAGCATCCCGCCCACATCGTCAACCTGGGCCTCAGGATCCAACCGCGCCATGTCGGCATGCCGTGCATTCACCTGAGGAAACAACATTCCGTGAAATCGACATGATTATGACGCCCGACAGTTTGATATTGTAACACAATGGATTTGTTTGCAAATGGAGTCGTTGAAGTGTAAAAAGATTTACCCACAGGAATAACTCACTGAAAGGGTGAGAGCTGAGTCACGACATCGACCTTGCTGACGGACGTCGCATACACCGCCCAAATTACGTTTGCACACAAAAAAGCTTAAAAGAAGAAGCAAACGAGCGGAATAGCCGAGTAAATAGCAATCGCTGACGTCACAAAAAGACCGTAAGCTCAGCTCGTTTTTTTGTTCACGTGTAATCGGGATTTAAATTTGATACTGGGCCTACTTAAAATACATTGAAAACACTAATCTATCGATAATTCCAGCAATCTCTGTCTGTCTGTGACCGCTGTTTCTCGACAACCACTGGTCCGATCTCATTGAAACTTGCCAGGTATATTGCTGGGGACCTGAGGATGTGCCTTTTCAACGTTTGATATCGTTCTTCTTCATCCGTTTCCAAGTGGTTCCAAAGTTGTGGCCATTTAGTTACCAAACCAATGACAGGACACGGTGCTATGACGTCACAATACTTCTTCGTTTGATATGACGTCACAATTGACGCTAGGGACCTGAGTATGTGCCTTTTCAAGGTTTGATATCATTCTTCTTCATCCGTTTCAGCTGTTTCCCAAGTTATGGCCATTTATTTACCAAACCAATGACAGGACACGGTGCTATGATGTCACAATACTTCTTCTTCTTCGTTTGATGTGACATCACAATTGATGCTGGGGACCTGAGTGTGTGCCTTTTCAAGGTTTGATATCGTTCTTCTTCATCCGTTTCAGCTGTTTCCCAAGTTATGGCCATTTATTAATCAAACCAATGACAGGACACGGTGCTATGACGTCACAATACTTCTTCTTCGTTTGATATGACGTCACAATTGATGCTGGGGACCTGAGTATGTGCCTTTTCTAGGTTTGATATCGTTCTTCTTCATCCGTTTCAGCTGTTTCCCAAGTTATGGCCATTTATTTACCAAACCAATGACAGGACACGGTGATATGACGTCACAATACTTCTTCTTCTTGTTCGTTTGATATGACGTCACAATTGACGCTGGGGACCCGAGTTGGTGCCTTTTCAAGGTTCGATATCGTTCTTCATCCGTTTCAGCTGTTTCCCAAGTGATTCCCAAGTTATGGCCATCTATTTACCAAACAAATGACAGGACATGGTGCTATGACATCACAATTCTTCTTCTTTATTATTTTTTTTCACGTATGGCCACGCACCTATGTGCACGCACGTACGGGCACACACTAGTACTTAAAAACAATGCTTGCTAATATTCCCACTTGTGAAACTTGCACGTTTAAGTGGAAAATAAATTTCAAAACGACTTTCTTTCACGTCTGAAAGGAAAGTGATCAAGCCACACAACCTGTGGACATTCCCGAACACCGCACACATGACACGGAGATGGCAAGTGACCCAGATTTTAGTATCGTCAAAACCCGTATTAAAAACCGCAATGTTTCATTTCCATTCCACTCGCAAGATTGATACACAGACTGTTACACCTGGGATCCCTTCAGATACCAAGGTTGTTGTTGAGCGCTCGCCAAGGCGCTTAAGCACTCAAGCAAGCATTCCACCGTTTGACACTGTTCATAAGGAACGGTTGGCTTGGCAGGCGGTAGCAAGCTTATTGATAATGGAACACACATAACACCCCTGCAGAGACCTGCAATATAAATATGGGCACGGAGTGCTTCGTTCTGGCTTCACGCCAAATAAGGGTATGCGTCATTTTCCGCCCAATGGGCGACGCGCGGACCAAAGCCGGGGCGGTCCTTTTTAAGAAGGTGGAACCGTGACACACCGTCCACCCAATGGAAGCAGGTGACGGGGGAGCGGACCCCGCCCCAAAAACGACGGCAAAAGATCGATGATTGCATCCCGTCTGCTCGAGTGCTCTTCTGTCTGGGTCTGCGGCTGACTGCATCCCGCGCATCCGAGGCGTCTCGTCTGGCGCATTACAACAAGCGCTCGACCATCTCATCACGGCAGATCACCTCGTCTCACCTCCTCTGGGTTCAGCTGCCCTGGTCCGTTCTTTGGCTCCTGGTACTCTGGGAAGGTGCGGTCGTCTAGCCGCACGAACGCGGCCAGGTAGCCAGCCACGTTATCTTCCCTCAGCTCGTCTTCCCTCCCGAGCTGAAGGGCCAATAAAGACCTCGAGGTCCATCTCTTTCTGGGGTATTTGTGTGTGCGTGTGTGTGTCCCTGTTTCGAAGTAAAATTGTTTAAGGAATTGCTTGTACATTTGATTCCCTTCTTTATTCGGATAACTCTGCCTCTACGTGCTCCCCTCATCCCCCGATTATTGTAAATAAATTCCCCTCTTGTTGAATGTCCCAGCTCGTTCCCTGTCATTTCTATTATTGGCTGAGCACGGTGCGTGTTGAGAAATAGCGAGGCAGTAAATTGTTCATTTGGACCAACGGGCCTTGGTAACCATCCGCTCGGGTTTCACACGGTTCGGGAACGGTAACGGCTCGTCCCGCTCGAGGTCTGTCGAGGGCGTAAATTCCCCGGTAGCTTTGCCGCATGGGTAATTAGGTATATTGAAGTTTGGCAATTAACCCTACCCCACGCGGTCAAATTATTGGCGATTCATGGTCCTGTGAGGGACCCGTGCCTTTCGGACTTATCCAAGGGTCACGACCTAAATTCCGGTGTGTTTGGTGGAGCCGACTCTACTGCTCCCTCTCGCGGTCGTGCTCACCACCGATACCCGGCCCCACAACAGTATCACTTCCGATCACATCTAATAAATAAATAAATAACCCGTTTTTGTCACCTCCAACTTGCCCTGTATGCATATATATTAACGTCAGGGGAGTCAAGAGCCAGAACGGGCGTCGAGGAAAGCAACCTCATCCTCCCTATTTTTAAAAGACCTATCTAAAAAGAAGACAATAAATTCGCCGATCAGCATATGCTGTGATGCATCGTCACCTTGCATGTGCATAGTGTGTATCATGTAACGATGAAGAATTGAAGATGAAGATTTTCGCTTTTCTGTTGAAAACAGCATTAATTGGCTAGGAACTTTAGCATTATAACCAGAACTAATTAGTATAAAGTTTAAAATTCCAGGGTATGTTCGGTTTGGCATGGGTATTCATATACGAAGTCTTCATGTCAAACTGCCAGTTGATGAAGTGTCAAGGAACGGGAATATATGAGATACCAATTAAAACAGCAAAAACGAGAAAAAGAGCAATCGGGGATTGCAGACCCTCACCAGGACTTCTTTTGAGTGGTGTATTTTTATATGTTTTATGGTAAATCCAATATGGCTGCCAAACCATATGACCTATGACGTCATATATGGCCATTTTGTTGCTCATGGATAGGCGGTCATACATGTAAAGTTTTGCCTCGATCTGTTCAGCCACTTCAGAGAAGATTTTTGAAGTTTTTTTTTTTTTAAACAAGATGACTGCCGAATCACGTGACCGTTTTAAAACAATATGGCTGCCGAATCACGTGGCGAAAGACGCCATGAATTTATTTTCTGTGGGCCATTTTATCCCTAGATGACCCTCAAAAATTCCCACACTGATCAGATGTGGTGTTCTACATACACAATTATGACGTCAGAATGAGGGTACCTATAATGTCATTAAAAAGCAACATCACACCAATTCCCCATGAGGAGTACTTTCCATGTACCAAGTTTCAATTTTTTCCTTGGTGCGGTTTCAGAGATACAGAGGTCCAAAGTTTTTCCCATTTTCCACTATGGCTGCCACACCACGTGACCTATGACATCATAACTACCATGAAAACATTCTACATGGGTAGTCGCAGCAACGGTGAAAATTCTGTCTCAACCCGATAAGCGGTTGCAGAGAAAAACACGAAAGTTCTGTGTGGACAAACAAACAGACAGAGCCGAATGCAACACCCTCTCCGAATCCTTCGGCGAGGGTAAAAAATTCCTCTCCCTCCAGGTGATGAAGTTCAGAAGTGTACGGATTCGCATCTCACCATACCCTAATTTTTCAATCAATGGAATTACAAACTATGAGAATATTTTGTCTAATTTCCCAAATACCACTATCATCTCCGCCTCTATTGCTGTCTCCACTCCCGCCTGAACTTATTTCTAGCTGGCCCAACATCCAGTGTTTTAGATTCAATGATTCACGAAAAATATGTTAGTTATTTATTTAGTTATTATTATATTAAATTAGGGTATGGTGAGATGTGAATCCGTGCACTTCTGAACTTCCTAGGTGAAAATGGACTGCATTTTCGAACTCAGTGGAGTCGATTTACTCGAAGAAATGTTTAGACGGACAACAAATTAATTATAGATGAGAAAATATCGAAATGAGTAGGATCAGTTACTCAACTTCAGTAATGATAAATCTTGTTTTAGGTCATATTTTCGAAATGGTAGTGAATTTAACGTCGGTGCAGTCATTTCTTAGAGTAAATCGACCCCATAGAGTTCGAAAATGCCCTCCATTTCCACCTCGGACATCCAGAAGTACCCGTAATCGTACCTGACCATACCCTAATTTATTCAAGTAATGAGACTAAAAGTCGTCATATGGAGCGACCTCTAAATCACCTCCGATCAAGCTAAAAAAATTTATGCGCGTTATTGGATCATATTAGAATAATTTTAAGCTTGTGGAGCAACATTCTATTTTTTTCAACTTTCTTGGACCACCCGAATATATATATATATATATATATATATATATATATATATATATATATATATATATATATATATATATATATATATATATATATATATATATATATGTATTCTATGTTTTATGGTAAGTATATAAATATATGTATATATATATGTATATATATATATATATATATATATATATATATATATATATATTGTTAGGGTTCTTGGAACCGGATGCATACAAACATATACTTGTCCCGAAGTTAGTTACGTCATTAAGTATATGTGCAGATAAAACCCCTCCTTGTGTGAAGTGGGAAGCAAAAGGGGGTGCGTTGCGGTTTTTTTTAGTTAGATTAATAAATCATTATATCCCCTCCATTACGATCCACGGTTCCATAGCGCTTGCAGCCCTCGGTTCAGGGTGGCCACAGCACACCATTGTCCATCTGCTCTCTCCGGAGGCTCGTTTTTCCAAGGCAGAATCTTCACGTCCGCAGTTCCTTTTCGGCTTCCCCAAACGTTCCAATTCAATCTTGGCTGTACCACCGTCCACCTTCCTCAAACACGCGTGGAGTGGGCGGGCTTTCCCGGCCTGGTCAAAATCCCGCCCAGAAAGGGCGGACCCCATGAAGGCCCTGTCCAATCAGGACGGACGATGACGTCGGCTTCGCCAAGGCCCCTCCCTGACCTTGGGGATCTATAAATTACGACACCATCCTCAGAGTAGAGTGAGAGAGTTCGGTGGGTTCGTTAGCTGGTGGCAAAGAAGGAAGGAAGGTCGTTAGTTGAGTTGGTCCCTTGATTGTTGGTTGAAGAAGGAAGGTCGTGATCGCCTACCCACATATCGCCTCGGCGGCCCGTCTGTTGTGCTGGTCCGAGTACACCCGACCTTCACTGGGTCTCTCGTTGGGTCCTGTCTGCTGCCCCGTTCTACCTTGGACTCCGCGCTCTCCACCCGGGCTTCTTTGCAGACACGGTCTCCACACGTACGGCTGTGTGCCGAACTGCACGACCTCTGTCGGGTGCCACACCAAGGAGCATTGATTCCCTCGGAACGTTCAGGTACCAAAAGAACTGCGACCTCAGCTCCCTCCATCCGCGGCTGCAAAAGTCCTTTGCCATTCAACTGGGTTTATTTTGTCTGAGTGTGTGGAGCCTGTCCATTAAGTAAAAACTGTGTAAGTTATTTGATCATTGTAAATCGTGCCTGTATTATTCTCGCGACAAGTCTGCTCTGTGTCCTTTTTGTAAGTTGCTGTAAAATTGTCGCACTACATCTCTCTTCTGTCCCCTGCGTAACACACCAATAAACCTGTTCCTGTACCACATGAATTTCCTCGCTTAGTGTAAATAAATTATTGCAGAAATGTTCCCAGTTCGTTTTTGACTTTTCCTTCATTGGTCCAGCATGGTTTGGATCTGAGTTTAGCCAGGTCGTTATCCCTGATAATCTGTTCATTCTAGCCGGTACGTCCTTGGCAGTTCTGCTCGGCTGCATCCGATCTGGAGTTGGTAGTTGGTACTCTACCGTAGTTAGTAGGGTGACCCGGTTCAGGCAAGGCGTACCGAGGGCGTGGTTCCCCGGTAGTCAAAACCGCATGGTTAATTAGGTAAACTGATCATACCTGGCAGGAAGACCCCACGCTCAGTGTGACCACTCCTCATTTTCATAAATGCCAAGGTGAGCCAATGAAAAAAGCCAAGAATTCTCAAGGTTTCGGAAAAGCGATGATAATAGAAAACCTATACGTCAAGAAAACCTATAGAAAACCAAGACGCCAAGGTGAACAACGAATAGCCAAGATCTTGTGAAAAAAGCCAAGGAGTGGTCACACTGCCTACGCTACGCGGTTGAGGTATTGGTGTCCACGGTCCGTTAAGTGACCTGCCGCTTCACGGAATTATCCGTGAGAGACGGCCTAGAATTCCGGGAGTCTGGTGGGAGACAACGTGACTTCCCCCAACTAGTGGTCGTTCTCGCCACCAGACCCTGGCCCGCAACAATATTATATATATATATATATATCAGGCCCGAAAGGGATCTAACAGGGGTTGCCCCCCAAAATAGGTATTTGCTTTCTTCTCAGAAACGACACACACAATTCTGATGAAACCTGACTCCAACCTTCATCACCTGTGATGTATCAAAGTTTGTGCATGACATTAAAAAACAAAAACAACAAGACAGGGTCTGGGTGGTTCTCTGGGGGCGGGGGGTGGTTGTCCCCCCAAAGAGGTTTTTGCTTTCTTATCAGAAACGACACACAATTCAGATGAAACTTGACTACAACCTTCATCACCCTTGATGGACCAAAGTTTGCTCACACCATTAAATAAAAATAATTTAAAAAGATCGGGGTGTAAGGGGGTTGTCCCCCAAGAAGTATTTGCTTTCTTCTCAGAAATTAGGTAAATAATTTTGATGAAACTAGACTACAACCGACAATGTGGGACAGCTCGTCCCCAATCCAAAAACCATGATCTTTTTCTTCGCCGGTTAACCCTACCCAAATCCTTCCTCATAATTTTCCAGTTTTTCTGCCTTGGAGTTTCTTTCTCCACGCATGCGTATTCTGTTTTTGTCTGGTATCCTGATCCGTTTAATGTACCAGCTCTTCCATGAGCCTCGACTATGTGCACCAAAAAACAACAACGGCACTCTTCGACGTCATGACTTCGACAGACATGCCTCCACCCACATTATAATATAATTATACATACTTGTACCAAGTTTGATTGAAATCCATCAGCTGTTCTCAAATATCACATTTTGACCTGACATGACTTTTGACCTGTTGACTCCATAATCTTCTTCTTGCATATGCTGCCGAGTAGCGATCATTTTTGTTGGGGCACGACTATGCCACTGATGCTGTGCCCCCATATCAGCACACTGGTACTCAATTCACCAACCTCAGAAGGATGACAGGCTGAGTCAATAAACCCTGGTGTTAATTCAGTAGCTACCAGGACTTGAACTCAAGACCCCAACTAGGAAGCCAACATCAGGCTACCCCATAATTAAATAAGTTCATGTATACAACATTATACATCCTGGTACCAAGTTGAACTTGGATCCCTTCAGCAGTTTTTAAGTTATCACAGTAACTAAGAGAGCATGGACTCTTGACCTTTTTATGCTGCCATCTAATTATTTCATCTTTGCATCATACTGCATACTTATACCAAGTTTGGTCACAATCCCATCACCGATTCACAAGTAAGCAGGGTCACATAATTTTACCCAAAATGACCTCTGACCTTTGACCCCAAAATCGAATCAGTTCATCCTTATATCATAATACTACTTGTACCAAGTTTGACTTAGATCCCTTCAACCATTCTAAGTTGTCATTATAACGAGATTTTGCATAGACGAACAACAAATGTATGGACAACCTCAAAACATAATGCCTATGGCGACTTCGTCAGCAGAGGCATAAAAAAGGGATGGAAAAATGGAGAAGGAAGAGCAGCTCACAACTCACCAAAAACACGCAGCTGCCATTACACCACACCCAAAATGAGAGGAGAGAGGGTAAAGGAGAGAGAATATTTTAAATGGAGAAGTTTATTGAATTATTCTTTAACAATCTGGGAAGACAGTAAAACCCAACATAAAAAGCCTCGAGCGTTTCAGAGGTGATAAAAAACAAATCAAGAATTAAAACTGGACCAAACCTAACCTGAGCATTGGTTATTTTAAAAAAGGATAAACTTGTTTTCAATAAAAATGAAAACATATGTATGGTCGTTGTTGAACAGCAAGCAAAGAAAACAAAATAAATAAGAATTTGCATTCATGCTTGATATAACTTTTTAACCCTATCTCCAGGTAGAACATGAGAATTAAACACCCCGTAAAGAAAGCTTTGGGATGAACAGTCTGAGGACTTTGAGGTGGATCATGTCTTCTTCACAGGAACTGGTGAATCACAGCTTCGAAGTGTTTCATCGCCAAGTCGTTGATGAGAAAAGTCAGCTGAATGGGCCCTTGCAGCCTGCAATGTGGATGGCTACTCACTTTGACACCATTTTTATTTCTTTTGTATACATTGTCGAGGCTCGTATGAGAGCTAACACACAATACACAGCAAGGGGGGCATGAGACAAGAGGGGTGGGAGAGGGAAGGACAAAACAGCGGGAAACAGAGACGTTAGGAGATCTGTGGAAGGGAGAGGGATGAGGCGGGGAACACGGGCTAAACGACATGGACACGACAGGGACTTTCAGGATGGAAAGCAGGGAATTTAGGGTGGATGAACGGGGGTAGAAAAGATCGAGGAATTGGATGGGGGACGATAAGATGTGGTGATGAACAGCTGTTTTGAAGGCCTGGAGGGAAGGATGGGATTGAACAAAATGAGGGAGTTTATTCCAAAGGCGGGAAAAAAAAAGAGGAAGGAAAGAGTGAAGGTGAGCAGTGATTCGTGATTTTGGTAGTTTTACCAGAAGGGGGTTGTTGGCGGACCTTGAGTGCCCTGCGGAAACATGGTGGGGACAAATCGCAGATAGAGCAGGTGGGGGGGGGGTGAGGTGAGACCGGAGAGGAAATGCTAGAAGACAGAAAGACCACCGACCTGCCTGCGGTGAGAGAGTGAGAGGGCCAAAGACTCAGGCTCATCGCGGGAGATCCCAATGATCCGAAATGCCTTGGTTTCCACAGCGTGAAGCCGACAAAGGTGAGAGACAGGAGCACCAGCCCAGAGGGGCGAGCAGTACTCCATCAAGCTGCAGACGAAAGCTTTGTATGTGGCCAGGAGCTCAGGTGGGCCGAGGAAGGACTTTGCACGATGGATGATTCCCAGTCGGCGACTGGCTTTGGAGGCCAGCTTGGAAATGTGGCTTTCCCAATAAAAATCATGGCAGATAGTGAGACCCAGAAGCTTGAATGAAAGGACTTCATCCAGAGGATTGTTGAGTAAGTAGATGGGGTGGTTTTTTTTCTAAACAGTCCTTTCGGAGAGACATAGTGGGAGTGTGGGATTTGTCGGGATTGAAAGACATGTTCCATGTGTTGGACCAGTTTGTGGTTTTACCCAGATCTGCAGAGAGCGAAGAAGCTGCTGCTTGCCGGTCTGAGGGATGACAGATTGTACGGCAGAGGGTGGAGTCATCAGCAACAAGATAAAGAGGATGTCCCAGAGAGTCAGAGAGATCATTGATGAAAACCAGAAAAAGAACAGGGCCCAGAACGCTGCGTGAGGAACTCCAGCTTGGACAGGAAGAGGGGATGAAAGAACTCCATTTCGGGCCACACGTTGACTGCAACAGGAGAGGAAGTCTGTGAGCCATGAGTAGAGATGGCCTGTACAGTTGCTTTACATGCAAGGCAGAAAGGTGGGGAAGTGGGGTTCCATTCAACCTTTAAATATTCCTAGAAGTTTGCAAATAAGGCTTTACCAGGATGGTTATCCCCAGATGCGGTGGCTCTAACCCAATATTTCATTTTCAAAAATTCCCAGCGGAGAGACAAGGTCATCTCGCCCACTTCCACCAGAAGGGCAGAAACAGGAGTGCTGGTAAAATCAGCTAAACGGATACGGATCGCTTTCGACTGGACAATCTCCATTTTTTTATTGCTCATCGACATATCCCCAAGGACCAGGCCACCATAATCCAGATGAGAACGAATAATAGTGTTACGGCTGTGGAATTTCGCATTACACCATAAAGGGTCCTCAGGTGAGATATATCGGTAAGTCCATGTGTAGTTAGCCCAAACCCGTTGTATAGAGGGAATATATGTGATCCATTCGGGCTGCGATTCTTCAGTGAGCCGTTTTTCTTTTGCTGTCGTTATTTTGGTGCAAGAACAACAACGAACATCACCACAACCAACGATAACGCCATTCACTACACGACACCAACAATCACGCCATTCACACCACGACGCCACCTTCCACAACTACGCTACCACCATCTTCGCCACTCGCCATTCAACGAGCACCGTGCGGTCACGATCTCCGCGGGACGGATGAAAGGAGCAGAGTGGCAGCAGCAACAAGGGTGCGAAGGGGCATCTCCTGCCCAAAACTCCCGCTTAAATATCTCCCGCCCAAAACATCTCCCTTCCCTTGTCGTACGGCGCGTGGAGAAGAAAACCAACAACGCCTGTGTGGTTTTCCCGCCATTTTCCCCCGTGCTTGGTGAGAAAGGGGGAGGGGGTGGCGTGTCCTCTCCCGATTGGCGGATGCGTGGTGTGACGCGGCCGGGGGAGAGGAACGCCCCCCTTCGAGGCATTTTCTGGAAGGTTCTCGAAGGAAGGAGGAGCCAAGAACGGGGTGGGGTGCAGGGTGGAGCAAAGGGCGGAGCCCGACCCGACAAAAGGGTGGGCATAGAGAGTCCCTGTCCCTTGTCCCTGGAGGAGAATTGTCGAGAGTTGTGGAGAGTCGGTGGTCGGTTGTCCCTGTTCCCTTGTCCCTGAAGGAGAATTGTCGAGAGTTGTTGGAGAGTCGCTGGTCGGTTGTCCCTGTTCCCTTGTCCCTGAAGGAGAATTGTCGAGAGTTGTGGAGAGTCGGTGGTCGGTTGTCCCTGTTCCCTTGTCCCTGAAGGAGAATTGTCGAGAGTTGTTGGAGAGTCCCTGCTTATGGTTCGTTCGGAGGAGGAAGAGGTTGAGGTTCTGTTCGTTCGTTCAGGTCTGGTCGTGGTCAGGTGAAGGTCGTCGAATTGGCGCAGGTCGTCGAACCTGGTCCCTGGTGATTGTTCCTGGTCGGAGGGTCGGTTGGAGTCGGTGCAGTCCCGAGACCCTGCTCGTGGGACGGAGCGCCTGCCATTCCCCCCCCCCCCCACCGTCCGCACCGAGATAGCGGCGAAAATCCGGCCGATTCCACCAGAACCCCGTCCGAGCTGTCGGGCGGACGACACGTGCAGGCGCGAGGCACGAGCCCAGTGGACCACGCCGGAGGGACTCGGAGTTGCGGTCACCAAGGGCTGGACGATGCGCTCAGGGAAGTCGCGACTTCCTTTTCTTTTAGGGTTTTGTGTAAATGTCTGTGGGTTGCGCCAGTCTTGAGAAGTAGAACTGTTTTAAGTGTTGCCGTGTGAATTGCCTTATTCGGTTGTAGATCTGCGTTGGTTCTTTGCTTGTGTTTCTTTACGGTGATTGTAAATACGTGCATTGCATTTATTGTATCCCTGTGACTGTAATATACGTGCCTTCCGTGCTTCCGTGAATAAATGTGCTTGTCCAATTGTTCCCCGTTTCGCTGCGTCTTTTCCGTTGTTTGAATCTCCATCTTGAATTACGTAAGGGATTGATATTGAGTGTAAGTTCCCGATAAATAATCTGAACCGTCGAGGTCGACGATAACTCCGCTCGGTTATCCCTGCAGTACAGAATGAGCTGCTTAAGCGGTTCGTGTCCGGAGTCGACCTGCGGCATGGTACAACTCCTCGGTACGCTACCCGCGCGAGTACTTAGGTAAATCGAGCATTCGGCGATCGGACCCTATTTTGCACGGGTAGAATGCGGACTGAGTTGTGGTGAGGTTAAACCCCCACCCGTGACTAGCTCCCGTCGTTGTTCCGAGAGGGTCACGACTGAATTGCACGTTCGGTGGGCGAAGCGGCCGCTATTGGTTACACGCGGTCGTTCGCACGCCGGCGGGGCGCGAAGTCACAACAATATCTTCATATAACAGGAGAAGACAATCACGATGTGCTCCCACTCAGTACCAGAAAGACAACGTAATAAATTGATGCCTTTAGCACATTTACCAGTCAGCTTCTTAATATGGGAAGTCCAGGGAAGTCCCCTTATCAAAGATGACTCCTCAGAATGACACTTCAGAAGATGGTTTGAGGGAAGTGCCATTAACTACCATCACGATGTCCTCAATCCTTTTCTTGCGGGAAAATATTGTTACGGTTGTGGAAATTCACAGAGCACCATATAGGTCCTAAGATCAGTAATGTCGATAAGTCTGTGTTCAGATAGATTTCCCCACCGATGTTTAACAGGCAATAATTCGTGTGCAGGGCTGTGATCTTTGAGGTAGCCGTTTTTCTTTTACTATCTTTATTTTGGACCAACCGCATTTCCACCACCACAACCACCTTCTCCACAACGCCGACCACAACCACATTCTCCACAATCACCAACATCCCCACAGACAACGAACAACCGCCTTCAGAACAACCACCTTAACCACAACTGCCCAACCACACCACCCTCACGACCACCACAAAACGCCAGCCACGCCACCATTACAACAACTACCTTAACCACAACCGCCCAACCACACCACCCTCATGACCACCACAAAACGCCAGCCATGCCACCATAACAACAACTACCTTAACCACAACCGCCCAACTACACCACCCTCACAACCACCACAAAACGCCAGCCATGCCACCATTACGACAACCACCACGTTTCCACCTCGGCACACGGTTGCGGGAAGCCTAGCATTCGTCGGGGGAGAACGGACGACGGCCTCACCCCTCCCCCCAACGACAAACCCTGCGAGAGGAACTTGAAGCAACGACGCTATGGAAAAGGGAAAGAAAGGCCCCGATCCAAGAGAAAAACGCCCTGCTTCTGGAAGTTTCCTGCGCGTGCTGGAAGAAGGGGCGGGAGAGATCGTGGCGGGCGGGGCTCGAGATAAAAGGGCGTGCTGAACGCAAAGGAAGGGTTGTTGTTGTTGTGTGTGGAGGAGAGGGAAGAGAGTTGTGGGCAGTTGTGTGGAGCCTTTGGTCACTGGGTCGCCTGGAGTCAGCAGGACAGTGAAGAGCGGGAGAGATCGGAGCGCAGCGGAGCCAAGGCGCGCGGCCTGCCGTACCGTGCCTAACCATGGGTAGCAGGAGAGGGAACGTCGAGGACCGCCGCCCCCCCCCCCCCCCGCGAGTCACCACGAGGGTGAAGGTAACCAGCCCGGCCTCTCGGCCTTTGCGGTCTACCTGGCTCCGGGCTCATAAAGACCCCAAGAGGTCCAGTCTATCCCTTTGTCTTTGATGGGGTTTTTCCTTTGTTTATTTGCATGAACGTTGTGGCGCCATGTCTTTAAGTAGAACTGTTAAGTGTGTACATAATAGATAGACGGTAGTAGCTCTTTTGCATTGCTCGTGGTTTGTCCCTTACATGTTACATAATTGCATGCGTGCTCTCCTTGATTGCATACATAACTGCATGATTGCCATTGCTGTATTGATTGACGTGCATGCCTGCATATGTGTCTTGTGAAATAAATGTGCTTGTTATCTTGCCAAAGCGAAGTTTTTGCAAGATATGTTAGTCAGCTTGTATGTTGTTTTTTTTGTTTGTCTGTAATCATGTATAAAAAATTCTGCAGAGCACAGTTATCATTGGAAATTTTTGTAACTTCGCATATCAGAGGCCTATAGAGGTCCCTTTCAGCGCACAAAATTTTGAAGGTCAAGGTCAAAGGTCAAGGTCACCGTCGCAAATCAGGGGAGTCGACGAAACCCTTATTTTTTGAGTAATTTTGATCGGAGTCTTCAAACTTCATGGGAATATGGTTCATGGTCTGGCGCTTAGCTGATTAATTTTTGGTGGCGATTGGCCTTGACCTTCATATGTTTTTTTTTTGTCTGTAATCACGTATAAATCACTCAGCAGAGCACAGTTATCATTGGAAATTTTTGTACCTTCGCATATCAGAGGCCTATAGAGGTCCCTTTCAGCGCATAAAATTTTGAAGGTCAAGGTCAAAGGTCAAGGCCACTTTGTCGCAAATCAGGGATGTACAAGCGATATATCGACCTTGGGGCTCTGAATTAAGAGCTATCGTAAATGAGATGCCGAAGATGCGAGAGAACCCAAAAAAAAATCCAGAGAGAATTGAGTGTGGTGGTGGAATGCCATCAGCCAACTTATATGGATATTGAGATTTTATTGAAATTGATCGTACCGGAGGGGTTACTCCGACAAGGGAAACAGACAGCAGCATGGCCAGATGAAGCTCCCGGAAGCAGAGATGAGCTCAAAGAACATATTAACACACTCATTGAATCAGTCACAGAGGTAGTACCACTTAAAACAGATTGGGCGAAAATACAGACGTGCAGCCAATGCTCTGCCGAAGACCCATTAGAGTACTTAGAGCGCATTCGAGGTGTATATCAATGTCACTCTGGACTAAAAGAAGAGGGTGTACCATTTGCTCATGCATTCCTCAATGGCTTGACAGCCAAATTGCATAACGAAATTAAGCGAGTATGTATCGGCTGGGAATTGAAGGAAGTAAAAGAATTAACAGAGTATGTAACGCATTGCAATTCATTAATAAAGCAACGTTCTGACGAGGCAGATGAATGAACATTAATGCTATCCCAGGTTCAAGGTAAAGGTGAATGCCCCGGGGGAAGGAATGCGAGATATAATGCACAAAACCGAGGGCCAACCTATAACCGTCAGAGACCACAATACAGAGACCAGCGCAGAGATGTCTGTCATACATGTGGGAAACCAGGTCATTGGGCCAACAAATGCTGGAACCGCAGGAACAGTCAAACTTATAGTACGTACGGACCAGTAGAAGAGAGGGGAGCGGTTCAATATAGAGATGGAGATCCATATTATAGACAAGACAGATGGGGAACACAGCTTAAGCAAGCTGGCTCATTTCAACCCACTACACCTCACACTGAATTCCCTCCTCCTTCTCCTCCACGCTCATTCCCTCCTCCGCCCTCATTTCTACCTCCTCCATCTTAAGGTTCATTTCAACCCCAAACCCATTCGTTTTATGACAAAGAACAGAAGCGACTTCGTCTGAGTTACCCTTCCTGACTTTGAAACCATGTGACGAACCCAAATTGACTATGAAAATTGAAGGCCGAAAGATTCCTTTCTTCGTGACTCGGGGGAAACCAAATCTGCGCTCAGAAAGAGCGATTTCCCGGATTCTCCGTTATCGCGGGAACGAGTAAAAGTAGTGGGAATGTCAGGAGTTGCCCACACGATCCCACTGACAGAGCAGCTACGGGTGGAAATTGGACCATTGTCTGCAAACCATGCATTTTTGATGGCAACTGATACACAAATTAATCTGTTGGGAAGAGATCTGTTATGTAAGCTGAACTGTACAGTGAAATGTACCCCTGAGGGAGTATATTTATAAATACCTCACAAATCGCATATAACTATGATGAATTTATTGCAGGAAAATCTTGTATATCAATGGACTGTGATTCATTTTGAAGCATTTAAATATTTGCAGGAATACGTCACATTAGGAGAGAATCGTACCCGAGGTGTATGCCTCGGTGAGTCAACATCACATGGACAGACAGGGGTACAGACTCGACTACATTGCATTTCAGATTGCAACGTCAAAGGAAAAGATAACGTCTATGCGAGTGAAACACTCTCGAAATTACACCAGACCTTTGACCAAGTGTTGGGAACAATTTGGATTGGAAAGCAAGGGATTGGCCTGGAGGTGCATCTCATGCAGGAACAATTAAAATTGTGGAACCAACTGTCTAGTGTTACACCACATGTTACTTTAGCAATTGCAAAAGGTTACCAAGAAACGGACATCGGTCACATGGTAACCTCTTTGAAGCAAGCATCACAAGCGACTTTGATGGAGTCGAGCCAAGTAAACGGACTTTGGAAGATTGGAGCAGATGGATACTGTTGGTCAGAATGTCAAGGAACGGTAAAAGCTGTGTTCGAGATGGTTGATCTGTCGGAAATAAATGGGTCAGAAAAATTACCTGAATTACTCGAACAAGTACCGACTTGTCTGTGGGCAACACATTCCAATGATGTAGGCCGAATTAGAGGCATGCACCCAGTCAAGATCACTATAGATCCAGAAAAGAAACTGCCTCGAAAACCGCAATACCCTTTGTGCCCAGAAGCATAAGTAGGGATTGCACCCATAGTGGAAGCGCTATTGAAGCAAGGGATAATTATTCCCATAGTTAGTCAATGTAATACACCGATCTTACCTGTAAGAAAACCTGGGAAGTCGACGTGGAGATTCGTACAAGATTTGAGGGCAGTGAATGACACCGTGATTCCAGCTTATCCTGTAATTGCAAATCCAGCTACCATTCTAACAAGCATCCCAAGTACTACAACCTATTTTAGTGTCGTGGATCTTTGTTCAGCTTTTTTTAGTATACCGATAGCCCAAGAAGCACAATTTATTTTCGCGTTCACCTATAAGGGAAGGCAATACACTTGGACTGTCCTCCCTCGAGGGTATTGTGAAAGTCCGACATTGTTCTCTCGAGCTCTGAAAGACGACTTGGATGACGTAGTTTTTCCCTGTGGATCCACACTGATTCAATATGTTGACGACTTGCTGATCTGTTCAGCATCGAAAGACGCATGCGAGCGAGATACGTTGACACTGTTGGGAGCTTTAGCCAGAAAAGGACACAAAGCATCGAGAGCCAAATTGCAGTTTTGCCAAGAAGAGGTGAAATATTTGGGGCATATTTTGAAGGGAGATACAAGATGCATCTCCCCTGAACGTATAGCTGCAATATTAAAACTGCCCAAGCCAACTACTGCTAAACAGATGAGGTCTTTCCTTGGAACGACGGTTATTGCAGGCAGTGGATACCAAATTATGCAGCCTTAGTGCACCCCCTGCTGGAAATTGGTTCGCGAATGTGCCCAGTCCACTGGCGTGGACACAAGATGCAAACAAGGCTTTTGTAACGTTAAAGCAAGCTCTTTCTTCTGCTCCTGCTCGAGGTATACCACACTATGAAAAACCTTTTTATTTGTACGCAAGCGAGAGTAGGGGGTTTGCACAGTCGGTGCTGACATAGAAGCACGGAAATAAATTATGGCCTGTTGCATATTACAGTACTAAATTGGATCCGGTTGCACAAGGATTCCCATCTTGTCTAAAGGCAGTAGCAGCCGTTTCGCTTGCGGTGCAGGTGACAGAAGCACTAATTGCGGGAAACACTTTGATTCTCATGGTACCGCATGCGGTCACAGCTGTACTGTTAAAAACAAAAACACAGCATTTGTCGGCTTCAAGAGCAACGACATACGAACTCTCACTCACAGCACACACGAACATTATGATTCGAAGATGCGCACCGCTGAATCCTGCGAGTTTGCTGCCAGAACAAGATGCTGATCCTCACAATTGTGAGGAGATAATTGTACACACGTGTCTACCACGTCCTGATTTGAGAGACACACCAATCCAAAATTCTGAATTGATTTTATATGTCGACGGTTTGTCATCACGTGCACCTGATGGATATCTATTAACAGGCTACGCCGTTTGCTCTGATCACGAAGTAATCAAAGGCGGGAGATTGGCTAAGAGCTGCACCACGCAGCAAGCAGAACTGTTCGCCCTCACTCGTGCATGCCATTTAGCCAAAGGCCAAATAGTGACAATTTACACTGATTCCGGCTATGCCTTTGGTGCTGTGCACGAATTCGGAGCCCTCTGGCACGAAAGGGGTTTTATAACATCATCAGGTACGCGGGTGAGGAATGGAGCATGGATTGCAAATCTGCTGGAAGCGATACTTCTGCCTCACCAAATTGCAGTGGTTAAATGTGATGCCCACACCGGAGGATGTGATGACGTCTCACGGGGAAATGCAAGAGCAGAGATAGCTGCAAAATCTGCTGCCAACACCGGAGCTCTCTTGATATCACAATGTGTATTGAGACAAGGGGCGACACCGACCATCGACGATGTAAATACTTTGCAGACAGCTGTTAGTGCTAAAGAACGAGATTTGTGGATATTGGCTGGATGTGAATTTGAAAATGAATCCAAATTATGGAGATCATCTGATGGTCGTGTGGTGGCACCAAGAGCTCTGTTACCCTGGCTCGCACGATTAGCACATGGGGCCGGGCATACCATCAAGGGGGGCATGAGTGCTTCAATTGGGAAACAGTGGTTTGCCCCGGGGTTTAGTCCAATTGCAGAACAGTATTGTAGGACCTGTCACATTTGCCAAAAACATAACCCAGCAAGGGGGGTGCAGATGGCTCCAGGGGGTCATCAAATGCCATTCGGACCTTTTGTTCCTATCCAGATGGATTTTGTTCAGTTACCAAAATGCTGTGGCTTTGAATTTGCTTTCATCATCGTCGATTTGTTCACCAAGTGGGTTGAGGCTTACCCTTGTAGGAAAGCAGATGCCATTACAGTACCGTGGTTAAACTGTTGATAAAGGATTTCATTTGTAGGTTTGGATTACCTTGTAGGATCTCCAGTGACCAAGGTACTCATTTCACAGCCGAAGTGGTGAAAGAAATGTCGGGTATTGCAAATCAAGCAATATTTTAACTGCCCATACCGTCCGCAATCTGCAGGGGCAGTAGAGAGGCAGAATGGATTTGTAAAAAATAAACTCGCTAAGATTTGTGAACAAACTGGATTAAAATGGCCAGATGCTCTGCCAATTGCTCTCATGACTAGGAGATCTACCGCAAATCGAAACACTGGCTTATCTCCACATGAACTTCTGATGGGAAGACCAATGAGATTACCGAACTCACATCCTTTGACTATAAAAGACATGAACGTGCAGCAAATGGACGACACGTTGCTTACGTTCTGTGTCTCTCTGAATCATGCTGTAAGAACTTTTTATGCACAGGTGAAACAAGCTCTGCCAGAACCAGCCACGTCTGATCATCACAACTTCAAACCAGGAGACTTTGTTTATGTGAAGATTTACAAAAGGAAGAACTCTCTTCAAGCACGTTGGTGTGGGCCGTTTCTAATACTGCTAACTACCCATACAGCTGTGAAGTGGAAAGGAAGAGCAACATGGATCCATGCCACACACTGCAAACTGGCACATGGCAGAAAAGAACCCGAGGAGAACATTGCTTCCTGATAACTTTAATGATTCTTTCCATTGCAGGATTATTTGTACTACTAAATGCAAGTTGTACAATGTGTACTTGGTCTGTTAAGCCGATAAGTATGGCATTCAGAGACCGAAGAAGCTTAACGAGCAGAGTGGGTTCACCACATGGAATAAACACTTATCTGGCTCTTTCTCGTAAACACGCGAAGGCTTTTAATAAAACCGATTGCTGGTTTTGTACTAAGATACCTCATTCAGCAGTTACTGGAATACCTCTGTTGGCAATACCATTAAATTTAAGTGAGTGGTGTGGTTCCTGGGCGAAGGAAAAGAACTGGGACAAACAAGATAATAACCTTGACGACCACATTGTTACCAATGGAAATGGAAATTACCTCCGCCAACGAAATTTCAGCAACTGGTTTTGGCCAAATTTTAATTTAAGTAAAATGCCTCCACATTTTATGGTTGAACGGGTGACAGCAAAACCCGAACTATGCTTGGTACAAGAGGCATGGGGAGAGAGAATGTTAGGAAATTCTAAATGGAGTGATTGTGTCTCTCTCTCTCACTCTCCCCCCCCTCACCCCTCTGCATCTCTCTCTCCCCCCCCCAACCCCTCTGCATCTCTCTCTCTCTCTCTCACCCTGATGCCTCTCCCTCCCTCCCTCTCCATCACTCTCTCCCACCCCGATGGCTCTCCCTCTCTCTAACCCCTCTGCGTCCCCCCTCTCTCTCTCCCACCCCTCTGCGTCCCCTCTCTCTCTCCCACCCCTCCGCGTCCCCCTCTCTCTCTCCCACCCCTCCGCGTCCCCCTCTCTCTCTCCCACCCCTCCGCGTCCCCCTCTCTCTCTCCCACCCTTCTGCGTCCCCCTCTCTCTCTCCCACCCTTCTGCGTCCCCCTCTCTCTCTCTCCCACCCCTCTGCGTTCCTCTCTCTCTCTCTCTCCCACCCCTCTGCGTCCCCCTCTCTCTCTCTCTCCCACCCATCTGCGTCCCCTCTCTCTCTCTCTCTCTCTCCCACCCATCTGCGTCCCCCTCTCTCTCTCTCTCCCACGCCTCTGCGTCCCCCTCTCTCTCTCTCTCCCACCCCTCTGCGTCCCCCTCTCTCTCTCCCACCCCTCTGCGTCCCCCTCTCTCTCTCTCTCCCACCCTCTGCGTCCCCCTCTCTCTCCCACCCCTCTGCGTCCCCCTCTCTCTCCCACCCCTCTGCGTCCCCCTCTCTCTCTCCCACCCCTCTGCGTCCCCCCTCTCTCTCTCCCACCCCTCTGCGTCCCTCTCTCTCTCTCTCTCCCACCCCTCTCTCTCTCCCACCCCTCTGCGTCCCCTCTCTCTCTCTCCCACCCCTCTGCGTCCCCCTCTCTCTCTCCCACTCCTCTGCGTCCCCTCTCTCTCTCTCTCTCTCCCACCCATCTGCGTCCCCTCTCTCTCTCTCTCTCCCACCCATCTGCGTCCCCTCTCTCTCTCTCTCCCA
The DNA here is from genome assembly GCF_056783735.1 of Eptatretus burgeri. Classification (NCBI taxonomy): domain Eukaryota; kingdom Metazoa; phylum Chordata; class Myxini; order Myxiniformes; family Myxinidae; genus Eptatretus; species Eptatretus burgeri. Next base: position 41,984,173 of record NC_140966.1, on the reverse strand, counting down.
CGCCTCTGCGTCCCCTCTCTCTCTCTCCCCCACCCCTCTGCGTCCCCCTCTCTCTCTCCCACCCCTCTGCGTCCCCCTCTCTCTCTCTCTCTCCCACCCTCTGCGTCCCCCTCTCTCTCCCACCCCTCTGCGTCCCCCTCTCTCTCTCCCACCCCTCTGCGTCCCCCTCTCTCTCTCTCCCACCCCTCTCTCTCTCCCACCCCTCTGCGTCCCCTCTCTCTCTCTCCCACCCCTCTGCGTCCCCCTCTCTCTCTCCCACTCCTCTGCGTCCCCCTCTCTCTCTCTCCCACCCCTCTGCGTCCCCCTCTCTCTCTCCCACCCCTCTGCGTCCCCCTCTCTCTCTCCCACCCCTCTGCGTCCCCCTCTCTCTCTCTCCCACCCCTCTGCGTCCCCTCTCTCTCTCTCCCACCCCTCTGCGTCCCCTCTCTCTCTCTCCCACCCCTCTGCGTCCCCCTCTCTCTCTCCCACCCCTCTGCGTCCCCCTCTCTCTCTCTCTCCCACCCCTCTGCGTCCCCCTCTCTCTCTCTCTCCCACCCCTCTGCGTCCCCCTCTCTCTCTCTCTCTCCCACCCCTCTGCGTCCCCTCTCTCTCTCTCTCTCCCACCCCTCTGCGTCCCGCTCTCTCTCTCTCTCTCTCACACCCCTCTGCGTCCCCCTCTCTCTCTCTCTCTCTCTCTCTCTCCCACCCCTCTGCGTCCCTCTCTCTCTCTCTCTCTCTCTCCCACCCCTCTGCGTCCCCCTCTCTCTCTCTCTCTCCCACCCCTCTGCATCCCCCTCTCTCTCTCCCACCCCTCTGCGTCCCCCTCTCTCTCTCCCACCCCTCTGCGTCCCCCTCTCTCTCTCCCACCCCTCTGCGTCCCCCCTCTCTCTCTCCCACCCCTCTGCGTCCCCCTCTCTCTCTCTCTCCCACCCCTCTGCGTCCCCTTCTCTCTCTCTCCCACCCCTCTGCGTCCCCTCTCTCTCTCCCACCTCTCTGCGTCCCCTCTCTCTCTCCCACCCCTCTGCGTCCCCCCTCTCTCTCTCCCACCCCTCTGCGTCCCCCCTCTCTCTCTCCCACCCCTCTGCGTCCCCCTCTCTCTCTCTCTCCCACCCCTCTGCGTCCCCCTCTCTCTCTCTCTCTCCCACCCCTCTGCGTCCCCCTCTCTCTCTCTCTCTCCCATCCCTCTGCGTCCCCCTCTCTCTCTCTCTCCCACCCCTCTGCGTCCCCCTCTCTCTCTCTCTCCCACCCCTCTGCGTCCCCTCTCTCTCTCTCTCTCTCCCACCCCTCTGCGTCCCCCTCTCTCTCTCTCCCACCCCTCTGCGTCCCCTCTCTCTCTCTCTCCCACCCCTCTGCGTCCCCCTCTCTCTCTCTCTCCCACCCCTCTGCGTCCCCCTCTCTCTCTCCCACCCATCTGCGTCCCCCTCTCTCTCTCCCACCCCTCTGCGTCCCCCTCTCTCTCCCACCCCTCTGCGTCCCCCCTCTCTCTCTCCCACCCCTCTGCGTCCCCCCTCTCTCTCTCTCCCACCCCTCTGCGTCCCCCTCTCTCTCTCTCCCACCCCTCTGCGTCCCCCTCCTCTCTCTCTCCCACCCCTCTGTGTCCCCTCTCTCTCTCCCACCTCTCTGCGTCCCCCTCTCTCTCTCCCACCCCTCTGCGTCTCCCTCTCTCTCCCACCCCTCTGCGTCTCCCTCTCTCTCTCTCCCACCCCTCTGCATCTCCTTCTCTCTCTCTCTCTCCCACCCCGCACCACGGGGCCTATAAAGGTCCTAGCGGAGCCTTCGATCTCTCTCTGCCCTGCCTCGCCTCCCGCTCAAGCTGGACTTCGACTCCTTCTGTCGTCATCACCTCGACTCCGCCTCCTCTTCCCCACTCACACTACGCTGACTCCACCCTCCCAACTCAAACCCCTCCTTCACGCCACATTCTCTGGACGACGCTTTGCACGAGTTGCCACGAAGCAAGAGACGACGCGCCAAATGTCAGTGGGGCACCGTAACACGGCGCATCCCCCCAAATGTATTTGTGGCACGTTCGGGCAAGCGTGCAAAGGTACCGAGAAACCGTAGCCTCAAATGTTCTCCTTTCTCACTTCAATTCCTCTTCATCAGGTTCTGTGTGTCTGTGTGTCTGTGTGTCTTGGCGCCTGTCCACATAAGTAAGACTGCAGATTATTATTATTATTATTTTCGGGTTAAGTCTGCTCTGTGTCCGGTTTCATAAGTTGCTTGTTTATTTCCACACCACACCTTTCTTCCCGATCTCTGCTTGCACACTCCAATAAATCTATTGATCGTACCACATACACTTCCTCACCTGCTTGTAAAATAAAATACCATAAGGAATGTTCCCAGCTCGTTTGGTCATCTCTTCGAGCATGACCAAATAATATGGGTGTAGATGTCCTTCGATCCGTCCGTTGCGAAAATGACGATTTTCAAATTCTATCTCCTCCGCCATTTCTCAAGAGATCTTGAATTTGATTGTGGCATATGAATCTATGGGACAATATCTAAATTTGGTCGGGCCGGATTTTCAATATTCGCTTTCGTTTTCGCGTCACATGACTTCAAAGTTTGCAAAACTGCCCCACCTTCAGGAGGCTATATATTTTCTCACAGAGATGACAGTCACTCCCGCACGGGGGTAATTTTTTTTTTGTCTTTTCTTTCATTGATCCAGCATGGTCTGAATCCGAGCTTAGCCTGGACTTTATTCCCAACAATCTGTTCCTTTTAGCCGGTACGTCCAAGGCAGTGTCGCTTGGCTGCATCCGATCCGGTAAAATGATCCGGGTTGGATAAGACGTACCGAGGGCGTGTTCCCCGGTAATTAAATCACGTGATTAATTAGGTAACCCGGTTAACCCATAGACGCGAGGACCCGAGGTCACGTGGTTGAGTTATTGGTGTCCACGGTCGGTTCACGACCCCCCGCGTCACGGAATTATCAGTGTGCGACGGGCTACAATTCCGGGGAGCCTTGTGGGAGCAGAGATAGCTTCCCCGCAACTGGTCTTCTCACCGAACCCCCGAGCCGCAACAATACATATATATATATATATATATATATATATATATATATATATATATATATATATATATATATATATACATACATACATACACATACATACATATTGTTATGGATCTGGAAACCATATGAATTTAACATACAGATGTCCCAAAAGTCAGTTATGTCTTTCCCCACCTTGTGCTCGTTCTCGCCACCAACCCCCCGCCTGCAACAATATACACATATACATATCTCACGGCTGAGCTGAAATATATATAAATATATGTATGTATGAATAAATAAAAATGTATATGTATATACTGTATATAAATTTTAAAAAAGCCTGGTGTTGGCGCAGTGGTTCGGTCAGTGGCTTGGGACCCAAAAGGTCCTGAGTTCAAGCCCCGTTGGAACACTGAATATATATATATATATATATATATATATATATATATATATATATATATATATATATATATATATATATATATATATATATATATATATATATATATATATATATATATATATATATATATATATATATATATAGCCTGGTGTTGGCACAGTGGTTAGGGCAGTGGCTTGGGATCAAAAAGGTCCTGAGTTCAAGCCCCGTTGTGCCACTGAATTAATACACCAGGGGGTTGACTCAGCCTGTCATCCTTCCGAGGTCGACGAAGTGAGTACCAGTGTACTAGGCCGGTGTATACCCCGGTTAAAATAGGTGTACCATATCCCTCTGTCGTAAGAGGCGACCAGGGTTGCGTCAGGAAGGGCATCCGGCGTAAAACATGTGCCAAATCACTATGCGGATGATCCGCTGTGGTGACCCTTAACGGGAGCAGCCGAAAGAAGAAGAAGAAGATATATATATATATATATATATATATATATATATATATATATATATATATATATATATATATATATATATATATATATATACATACTAAGTCGAAAACACCAGGGGGTTGACTCAGCCTGCCATCCTTCTGAGGTCGGTGAAATGAGTACCAGTTGTACTGGGCCCGGTGTATGCCCCGGTTAGAATAGGTGTACCATATCCTTGTGTGTCGTTAGAGGCGACCAGGGTTGCATCAGGAAGGGCACCTAGCGTAAAAACCTATGCCAAATCATTATGCGGAAAAAAAACGAATTTCCATACCGGATCGGTCGAGGCCCGGGTGACCAACAACCGCCACCGGTACCGGTGGTCAGCAGGGTACCAGTGGAAATTGTGCTACTGCTGGGCGAAGGAGGAGAAAGAGACAGGGAAGGCGAGTCTGGAGGCAGTGGGAGAGGGGGAAGGGTAGAAGTGTGCAGGTGAGAGTTGGAACTCTGAATGTTGGGACGATGACTGGCAAAGGGTGAGAGTTGGCTGATATGATGGAGAGAAGAAAGGTGGACATACTGTGTGTACAAGAGACCAGTGGATGGGGAGTAAGGCTGGGAGCATTGGAGGTGGTTTCAAACTGTTCTAGCATGGTGTGGATGGGAGGAGAAATAGTGTCGGGGTAATCCTGAAGGAAGATTATGTCAAGAGGGTATTGGAGGTGAAGAGAGTGTCTGACCGAGTGATGAGTGTGAAGTTGGAAATTGAAGGGGTGATGATGAATGTCATCAGTGCATATGCCCCACGTATGGGGTGTGAGATGGAGTATAAAGAAGATTTCTGGAGTGAGTTAGATGAAGTGGTGGAGAGTGTATCCAAGGATGAAAGAGTGGTGTTTGGAGCAGATTTCAATGGGCACGTTGGGGAAGGGAATAAAGAGGATGAGGAGGTGATGGTTCGGTACGGTCTCAACAAGAGAAATGTGGAAGGGCAAATGGTGGTAGAGTTTGCAAAAAGAATGGAAATGTTAGTGGTAAATACGTATTTCAAGAAGAAGGAGGAACACAGGGTGACATACAAGAGTGGAGGAAAGTGCACACAGGTGGATTACATCTTAAGCAGGAGATGCAACCTGAAAGAGATTAGTGACTGTAAGGTGGTGGCAGGGGAGAGTGTAACTCGACAGCATCGATTGGTGGTCTGTCGGATGACTTTAGAGGTGAGGTTGAGGAAGAGAGTGAGGGCTGAACCAAGGACCAGATGGTGGAAGCAGAAGGAGGAAGATTGTTGCGTGAAATTTAAGGAGGAGGTGAGACAGGCGTTGGATGGTGGTAAAGATGGGTGGGATGATTGGGCAACTACAGCAGAAGTGGTGAGGGAGATAGCTCGGAAGGTACTTGGTGTGACATCTGAGCAGAGGAAGGAAGATAAGCAGACTTGGTGGTGGAACGAGGAAGTACAGGAAAGTATAAGGAATAAGGGGTTGGTGAAAAGGAAGTGGGATTGCCAGAGAGATGAAGAAAGTAGGCAGGAGTACAAGGAGTGGCGGCGAAAGGCAAAAAGAGAGGTGGCAAAGGCCAAGGAAAAGGCATATGACAAGCTGTATGAGAAGTCGGATACAAAAGAAGGGGAGAAGGATTTATACCGTTTGGCAAGACAGAGGGACCGAGCTGGGAAGGATATGCTGCAGGTTCGGGTGATAAAGGACGCAAATGGGAATGTGCTGATGAGGGAGGAGAGTGTGTTGAGAAGGTGGATGGAGTACTTTGAGGAGCTGATGAATGAAGAAACTGAGAGAGAGAGACAGAAGGTTGGAAGAGGTGGAGATTGTGAATCTGGAAGTGGGGTGGATCAGTAAGGATGAACTGAGGACTGCTTTGAAGAAGCTGAAAAGTGGAAAGGCGGTTGGCCCAGATGGTATACCAGTGGAGGCATGGAAGTGCTTAGGAGAAATTGCAGTGGGGTTGTTAATCAGATTGTTTAATAAAGTCTTGGAAAGTGAGAGGATGCCGGAGGAGTGGAGATTAAGTGTACTGGTTCCGATTTTCAAGAACAAGGGTGATGTGCAGAGCTGTGGAAATTACAGAAGGATAAAGTTGTTAAGCCACACCATGAAGGTGTGGGAAAGAGTAGTGGAAGCTCGGTTGGGAGGAGAGGTGACGATCTGTGAGCAGCAATATGGGTTTATGCCAGGAAAGAGCACCACTGATGCAATGTTTGCTTTGAGAATGTTGATGGAGAAGTATAGGGAAGGCCAGAAGGAGTTACATTGTGTGTTTGTGGATTTAGAGAAAGCTTATGATAGGGTGCCAAGAGAGGAGTTGTGGCATTGTATGAGGAAGTCGGGAGTGGTGGAGAATTATGTGAGGATCGTGCCGGATATGTATGAGGACAGTGTGACAGCGGTGAGGTGTGCGGTAGGAATGACGGACCGGTTTAAGGTAAAAGTGGCATTGCACCAAGGATCGACTCTGAGCCCTTTCCTGTTTGCAATGGTGACAGACAGGCTGACAGACGAGATCAGACTGGAGTCTCCATGGACTATGATGTTCGCGGATGACATCATGATCTGTAGGGAGAGTAGGGAGCAGGCTGAGGCGAGCCTCGAGAGGTGGAGGTACGCACTGGAGAGAAGGGGAATGATAGTCAGTCGGAGTAAGACAGAGTACATGTGCGTAAATGAGAGGGAGGGTGGTGGTATTGTGCGGTTGCAAGGAGTTGAGGTGGGGAAGGTGGATGGGTTTAAATACTTGGGATCAACTGTCCAAAGTAACGGAGAGTGTGGGAGAGAAGTGAAAAAGAGAGTGCAGGCAGGATGGAGTGGGTGGAGAAGAGTTGCAGGAGTGTATGATGGAGTGGGTGGAGAAGAGTTGCAGGAGAGAAGAGAAGCAGGAGTGATTTGTGACAGAAGGGTAGCTGCAAGAGTGAAGGGGAAAGTATATAAGACGGTAGTGAGACCAGCTATGTTGTATGGTTTGGAGGCGGTGGCACTAACAAAAAGACAGGAAGCGGAGCTGGAGGTGGCAGAGTTAAAGATGCTGCGATTCTCGTTGGGAGTGACGAGGATGGACAGGATAAGGAATGAGTACATTAGAGGGACAGCGCAGGTAGGATGGTTTGGAGACAAAGTGAGAGAGGCGAGATTGAGATGGTTTGGACATGTGCACAAGAGGGAAGCGGAGTATATCGGGAGAAGGATGTTGAAGATGGAGCCGCCAGGCAGGAGGAGAAGAGGAAGGCCAAAGAAGAGGTTCATGGATACGGTGAGGGCGGACATGCGGGTGGTTGGAGTGTCAATGGAAGATGTGGAGGATAGAGCGAAATGGAGACTGTTGATCCACTGTGGCGACCCCTAACGGGAGCGAGCCGAAAGAAGAAGCTGTATATAAATAAATTAAAAATATATAATATATACATGTGTATATATATATATATATATATATATATATATATATATATATATATATATATATATATATATATATATAAAATATATATATATGGAATATATATATACAAACAGATAATAATAAAAAAATATATACATAAGTAAAATATATAAATGATAAAAAATATATCTATATATATATATATATATATAAATAAAATATGTAAATAAATAAAAACATATATATATTTATATATTGTTACGAATTCTGGCCCTCCTGGCGTGCGAGCGATTGCGTAACTCCAATCGCAACCGCGTCGCCCACCGGATGGACAATTCAGTCGCGACCCTCCTGGAACGACCGCCAGGAGCCAGTCACGGGTGGGGGTTTAACCTCACCACGATCGTGCCAATTGCTCACCCACGCAGGATAGGGTTGCTCGCCAAATTCGACCTATCCAAGTACCTGCGCGAGTCGTCGACCGGGCGATCGTACCTCGCCGCAGGTCAGCCTCGGACATGAACCGCTGAGGCGGTCCGTTCCGTGCTACAGTGATAACCGAGCGGTGTCATCGCCGACCTCGACGGATGTGATTCTGTTTACCAGGCGTTCAAAACCCAGTACTAATTTATTCCGCGATTCAAGATGGCACTTTCAAAAGGGAAAAAGAAGACGAACGGGATACATTTCACACAAGGACATTTAATATAACACGTATTCAAAAGCAAGGCAGTCATGCAATGTACAAGAAACAAATAGAAAGCGTTACAACCGAATACGAGCAATTTACAGTCACTTACACAGGTCTACTTATAGGGACACGGCGCCACAGCAGTCATACAAAAGCAAAGAAAAACCCTCTCATAGGCAAGGGGGTAGACGGGGTTCGTAAACCTTTATGGTCGTGGATGACCAAAAAGGCCTGCGAGACCGAAGGGTCTTACCCGCGCCCTCGTGGCGCGACGGTGGGTAGGTCGCGACGTCAACTCCCCACGGCCTTGCGTAGCTGTGCCTGTCCTCGGGCCCCTGGTGTGGTCAGCAAGCTCTCTCCGCGTTGCTGCTGGTGCTTCCGCGACCCACAGCAGAGCAAGAAAGGACTGGAGGGCAGAAGGGGCTTCAGAACCAGAGAGAGAGAGAGAGAGAGAGAGAGAGAGAGAGAGAGAGAGAGAGAGAGAGAGAGAGAGAGAGAGAGAGAGAGAGAGAGAGAGAGAGAGAGAGAGAGAGAGAGAGAGAGAGAGAGAGAGAGAGAGAGAGAGAGAGAGAGAGAGAGAGAGAGAGAGAGAGAGAGAGAGAGAGAGAGAGAGAGAGAGAGAGAGAGAGAGAGAGAGAGAGAGAGAGAGAGAGAGAGAGAGAGAGAGAGAGAGAGAGAGAGAGAGAGAGAGAGAGAGGTGTCGACAACCCAGACAGAGAGCTCGTGGACCAGAGAGAAAACGACGTCGACGACCCAGACAGAGAGCGACCACTACCTCCAGACCTCCAGACCCACTCGTCACTTACTCGACCTCTCGTTCCGCGTGCCCTTTTATCTCGACGGCGCATCACCCCTCCCTTCGCAGCGCGCGGAGGAGGAAAATTCCAGGAGAGATTGGCCCGGCTCTTTGATTTAAGAACTGCCTCCCCGCGTCTCTTCCGCACGTGCTTTTCGTTGGGGGGGGGGAGGGTGAGGCCGTCGTCCGTTCTCTCCCGACGAATGTCAGGCTTCTCGCAACCCCGCTGAGGTGGCAACGTGGCAGTGGTTGAAGCGGCGTGGTTGGTAGTTGTTGTAATGGTGGCGTGGTTGACATTGTGGTTAAGGTGGTTGTTGTGTGGTTAATCCAAAATAACGATACATAAAAAACGGCTTTCTCAAAGAGTCGCAGCCCGACGAACACGAAGAAATCCCTTTAACAAAGGTGGGGAACTATCTACACATAAACTTAGCGTCACAACTGATCTAAGGACCCTTTATGGTGTATTGCGAATTTCCACAGCCGTAACAATATATATATATATATATATATATATATATATATATATATATATATATATATATATATATATATATATATATATATATATATATATATATATATATATATATATATATATATATATAAATATGTAAATAAAATATATAAAATAAATATATACGTCTATCCACCACAGGGCCAAAAGTATGCGGAAACCCCTTCTAATTAGTGGATTCGGCTATTTCAGCCACAACCATTACTGACAGGTGTATAAAATCAAGCACACAGCCACGCAATCTCCATAGACAAACATTAACAGGAGAATGGGCCGTACTGAAGAGCTCAGTGACTTTCAACGTGGCACCATCAGAGGATGCCACCTTTCCAACAATTCAGTTCGTCAAATTTCTGCCCTTTCGAGAGCTGCCCAGGTCAGATCAGGTATGGGAGCATGCGCCAGAGCAGCGTGTCGTTGTGTTCACTTTCCGCCGGTATTCCAAGGGCCTCCGTCTGGCCACCCCCCAGGCAGATGCCTGGCCCATCCCCATCTCCTTGAGATTCCGATCAACCTGCTGCAACCACGAGGCACGTGGTCGGCCCATTGGCCTCCTCCACTCACGAGACTCCCTCGCTGAGAGAATCTTGTGAGCAGGATCAGCGTCAGGAAAACGAGCCACATGTCCATACAGCCGCAGCTGATGCTCACGGACTATACAGGTAACAAATTTAATTTGAGTCTCTCTCAGCAACCGCTCGTTGGACACAAAGTCTAATCAGTGATAGCTAAGGATTCTCCGAAGAGACCTGGTACCAAAGGAATCAAGTCTCAGTCTCAGATCCTTGGTCAGAGTCAAAGTCTCACATCCATAGAGCAAGACTGGAAGCACCAAGGACCTGAATGCTCAGACTTTTGTCCTCCCGCACAGGTACCGGCAGCGCCACACACCATTATCCAGTGAATCCATGACTCCAAGCCCGACCCAGACGTCTATTGACCTCTGACTCACAGTCAGCAGAGACATGAATATCACTGCCAAGGTTAGTGGATCTCTCCATGACCTCAACATCCTCACCACAAACAGGCACAGACAGGACAGCAGCATCCATGACGTCATTGAAAGCCTGGATATTAGGACTCCGCCATTGGACTCTGGAGCAATGGAAATGCGTTCTATGGAGTGATGAATCACGCTCCACCATCTGGCATTTCGACAGACGTATCTGGGTTTGGCGGATGCCAGGAGAACGCCACCTGCCCGAATGCATAGTGCCAACTGCAAAGTTTGGTGGAGGAGGAATAATGGTCTGTGGCTGTTTTTCATGGTTCGGGCAAGGCTCATTAGTTCCAGTGAAGGGAAATCTTAATGCTACAGCATACAATGGCATTCCAGACAATTCTGTGCTTCCAACTTTGTGGCAACAGTTTGGGAAATGCCCTTTCCTGTTTCAGCATGACAATGCCCCTGTGCACAAAGTGAGGTCCATACAGAAATGGTTTGTCGAGATCGGTGTGGAAGAACTTGACTGGCCTGCACAGAGCCCTGACCTCAACCCCAAACACCTTTGGGATGAATTGGAACGCTGATTTATGAGCTAGACCTAATCGCCCAACATCAGTGCCCGACTTCACTAATGCTCTTGTGACTGAATGGAAGCGAATCCCCGCAGCGAGGTTCCAACCTCTTGGGGAAAGCCTTCCCAGAAGAGTAGAGGCTGTTATCGCAGCAAAGGGGGGGGGGACCAACTCCATATTGATGTCCATGATTTTGGTATGAGATCTTGGACGTGCAGGTGTCCACATACTTTTCGCCATATAGTGTGTGTGTGTGTGTGTGTGTGTGTGTGTGTGTGTGTGTGTGTGTGTGTGTGTGTGTGTGTGTGTGTGTGTGTGTGTGTGTGTGTGTGTGATATACATACATATATCTTTCAACATATTCATCTTTCGTTTCATTCTATTCTAAAAAGGCTGTAGGCAATCACAAATATATAGAAATTGTACTTAAAACACAATAAGTACACAATTGTACTTATTGTGTAAAAATCACAATAGATAATGCCATCTGCACAAGCGGTTTAGTGAAAGAACAAGTTCATTGTTGGCAATCAACTCCCTTAGAATATAAAAAGAGTGAAGTCGATGACACACAATCGCAAATTCCCACGTTTCCCAGCTATAGCAAAGTTGAAGGATATCGAATTTTGAGTTTAAAATTTTTCCACATTTTGATCCCTGTTTCCCAGAGTCTGCACCCTATGTGGCATGAACCAGTGGTCAAATCCAAAAAACCATTAGGCATTTCATGCATACCACAATGTAGATTGCATATACAAAGTTTCATGAAAAAAATGTTCAGAAATGTGCCCATAATTGAATTTTTCAGTATTTGACATTTTGACCCTGCACCAGGAGGCGGGGCCAAAAATGACTACTCTTGCAACTTCATGCCACGCGGTGATCACAACTACCAAGTTTGGTGAATTTATGCCCAACAATTTAGGAGACAGCATGAAGGATGCATGGACAGGCAGGCAGATGTAGCCCATTACAACATCCTCCCAGTTTTTTTCAAAAAGCATGGGAATAACTCGCAAAGCGAATTACATCATTACCTGAAGGGTTATCACCATTTTGAATTCAACCCTTTATCTCCGCCAGCCCGACGTCCAGGCTTTGCTGTCCCACCTTTACCTTTTCCATCTCCGCCTTCAGCTCCCCTTGGCCCGCCTTCATTTCCTCCTCGATTCCCTTGCCGATCACTCCTCAGTGTTTGTATATACTCAGCCAGTATTTGCATGTTCCCTTCCATTTTTTGCATATCACTCCTCTGTTGGTTTTGTCCTGTTTGTATATTCCCTTTAATTTCATCCTTCAGTTGGTTTCGTCCCAGTGCCATCATTTGTTTCATCGTTTCCATAAACTGGTTTGTATCCAGTGACATAATGTTATAAAGTCATAAAGCATTCACACAATCGCAAACATCAGAAAACATTCGAGGGACACACAACTTTCACATCATGTCATAAAGCATTCGAGGGAAATGTCAGTCTGAAAAAGGGTTGAAAAACACTTGATACAAGAAATGTATTTCCTTGAGAGAAAAAAAAAAAACGATCATTCTATATGACACTAAAATTTTCACTTCTACAATCAATTCTGCTTTTTTATATACTTCCTTCCTATCATGTGCTTTCTATCAGGTAAGTATGTTAAGCTTTATCACAATAGATGAAGACAATGTTATTGGTTGAACTCTTTTTTTTATTTTTTATAATTCACTGAAAATGAAAATTCAGTTTAAAAAGTTGTACACGAGGAAATTTGGTGTGTTGTAGTATTTTGTTGCAAACAGTTTGCCATCCTGTGTTGGATCAGAAAAGGCGATCTCCTCTTTTGTCAAGTATGTTCCATAAGTGAAGTTTTTTCGTAAGCAATCCATGAGACGAGTGGCGATGCCATTCCGGCGAAATAGGCTGAATACCCAGATCCTGCTGATGCCACAGACAGCAGTCTCAGGTTCGGTCGCGCAACACCAAGCCCACTGCCTTTCTATTTGTACTCCGGAAGCGGAAGTCTGGGATTGTTTCTCTGGGCTTAATAGAGGTGACTCAGAAAGTACTCTGTAACCCTTATTAATATGCTCCGAAATTAAACATCCAGATACCTTTTTATCGTTTGTCACGAACAGAAATGTTTTCATATGTGAGGTAGAGCTATGCACAGCTTTCTGAAATCCCAGGTCATTGTCCACAAAATCACGTACCTCTTCCACCTTATCATGGGTGTATTTTGGGTCTCCTGGCAATACCAACACAATCTTGCCATCTGGGTAAGAACCCACGACACGCTCTTTCTTCCAGCCTCCAAACGTTACTGCTCCCACAAAGCGCTGATGGTAGAGCAGATGCTGTGCCTCATCCTGGGAACTTGCTGCTGTGAAAACCATTCCACATGTACCACACGTGACTGCACCAAAATGCTTCTGCCCTGCATCAATGATCAGTTGACTTTCATCAACGCCCTCCTTCTCTTTCAACCGCCATAACTTCTGTAAAGAAAGTCTTTGGGATGAACAGTCTGCGAATTTTTGTGAGGTGAGCCATCTCCTCTTCATAGGTAATGGTGAATCACAGCTTCCAAGTGTTTCATGGTCAAGTAGTTGATGAGAAAAGTCAGCTGAATGAGCCCTTGTAGCCTGCAATGTGGATGGCTGCTCACTTTGACACCGTTGCCCAGTAATTGCCTTGTTTCCACCACTGAAAGAGGTGAAGATTGAATAAACTGCCTTTTCTGTCAGAATTCCAGAATCTGTGTGTCCGCTTGTCTTTCCAGCCATTTGAGCTTGTTCCATTATAGCTTCTTCTCCTTGACCTGCTGTCGTTGTCACATTATGCTTCATGCTAAATGCAGCACATGGCTGAGAAGTTCCCACACCCTCCACTTCCACAGCTACTTCTTCCCAATCATCACATAAACTTTGTAAACTGAAACTCAATCCTGGTCGTTTCCCCACCTGAGTTTTCATATTTACCTTATTGGCCTTAAACTCACTGCGAACTGGAACAGCCATCAGATCAGCTTCCGAGGTAGCTTTTTCTACGGTGAGGCAGGCAGTCGGAACCTTTTGTGAAAGAACAGGCAAGCAAGAGTGAACAGACCATTTAATACTGTAATTGATGGATCTTTTCGTACTTGATCGACTGCTTGGCTTGATCATTTTCGGGCTGAAGGCTGCTCCTACGTATATCCTCGGTTTAACTCTGGATGTCACATCCTGGTCCTGCTTTGTAGTTAGGCTAATCCCAATTTCAGTAACCGTTTTAACATCAAGTTCATCCTGGTTTGAAATTTCACTTTCAATATTTTTCATTCCTTCTCTACTAACTTCCACTCTCATACTTCCTGTACTTGTATCTTCCATTTTCCTTTTATTTAAAATACTTAGTTCATCCTTTCCTTCCTGCTCTACTTCCTGGAATGTTTTTTGCAGTTCAGAACGTGACGTGATGTTTGATACCTTCTGATGTTGTCCTTCATTGTTGCTGGTCCCTTCTTGTTCACAGTCATCTTTTGATTTCCTTAACACTCCATTCTCGTTGTAATACTTCTGTGACACACAAATCTTGGCATCATCCTTCCGTGACGCCCGCATCTTGGCGGCGACCTTCTGTGATGCCCACATCTGGAGGGAAAGAGACTGACTTTTGACTCCTTTTCCGATAAAAATTAAAAAATTAAAAAGTAAAACCAAAACAAGTTTGAAAATATACAACAACACAGAAAGTCAAAGGAGAGCAATCAGTATAATGCAACCCAAACAATGGAATTGCAAAACAAAACAGACATTTTAATTTACTTTTCACACTTCCAGCACTACATGTTTCAACAAAAGTACTGTATTGATGTTTGCATTGTTTCCATAGAAATTAAATTATTGTTTTGAACGAAATGAGACTCTTGCTTGAAAAGGCAGGATGTTGTTGCATTGCTCTGGTAGTTTGCCTTTAAATTTTTGCTTTTCTTGACATCTAGATTGCTCGTTAAGCCTCTGACAATAAAAAATTAAGAAACAATAACTTTTTATTTGCCAAAGTGACTGAGCCCAAAAATAAATTTAAAAAAAACCAGAAGGAAAAAAATAACATATAGTCTTTCAAATACATTTTTCAGTAAAAGAAAAAGGACACTATCTTATGCAATCAATATCACCATTAAACAAATCTTCATTGGTATTACAGAAGGGACAGAGCACTGATAGTGTAACTCGATTTACAAAGGTGTTTGTCGGCAATAATCAGTGAGTTCGTCTCCATTGTAAGACACATGACCTTTTCGTCATAAGCTTGCAGTGCATTGCTTACTATGCAGGTTCAAAAGCCATCATGTAAAAGTGCTTTCGATCTCATTACTTCTGTTGCTGGGTGTTTGTATTAATGATGGCAAGACAGGACTGGTAAATAGATTTACTCCAGATTACTGAATAAATAAGAGCCATTACTGATTGGAGAGAGTGTGGAACTGGTGAAACTGACAAGTGAGTTGGGAAGTGAAGGATTAATGGGGCAATCATTTAACCTCCCTGCTCTGACATTGAATTAATATCAGGTGGGGTTGACTCAGCCTGTCATCCTTCTGATTTTTTTTTTTTTTTCAGATGAGATCCTGTTCTCGGCGGTGTAGTTGGTGTTGTGAAGGTAATGTTGAGGAATTTTTTTTTTTTCAGATGAGATCCTGTTCTTGGCGGTGTAGTTGGTGTTGTGAAGGTAATGTTGAGGAATTTTTTTTTTTCAGATGAGATCCTGTTCTCGGCAGTGTGGTTGTTGTTGTGAAGGTAATGTCGAGGATTTTTTTTTTTCAGATGAGATCCTGTTCTCGGCGGTGTGGTTGTTGTTGTGAAGGTAATGTTGAGGAATTTTTTTTTTTTTCAGATGAGATCCTGTTCTCGGCGGTGTAGTTGGTGTTGTGAAGGTAATGTTGAGGAATTTTTTTTTTTTTCAGATGAGATCCTGTTCTCGGCGGTGTAGTTGGTGTTGTAAAGGTAATGTTGAGGAATTTTTTTTTTTCAGATGATATCCTGTTCTTGGCGGTGTGGTTGTTGTTGTGAAGGTAATGTTAATATTATGCGCTCTACTGAGTGCCCGTTCTGGTTGTACGTTGTATTAATATTTGAGGGTTCATCAAAATAAATTTCTTACTCGAAGTGATCAGTGGAAGTGCAAAATAGCCATTTTTCATATTAAAATGGTGGCCATCTTGAAAATATGAGACAGGTCTTGTATATTCACCTTCAATTTTATCATTATCGGATTCCTTGACCATGAAAACATAGTAGTAGACACCAAAATTGTTTGTGTAAGTACATTAGAAGTGAAGATATAGCCCAAAACAGAGTTTATCGAAATTCAGTGGTGACCATTTTGTTTTTCGCCTCCAAAAAAAAAAATTCCTCAAGGAGTCTGGCTCCGGCTGATT
This sequence comes from Eptatretus burgeri, assembly GCF_056783735.1. NCBI lineage: Eukaryota > Metazoa > Chordata > Myxini > Myxiniformes > Myxinidae > Eptatretus > Eptatretus burgeri. The sequence goes on along the minus strand of NC_140966.1, from coordinate 41,968,041 downwards.
GTGATTCAGGATAGCTCAGAGATGATGAATCAACCAAAAAAAAAAAAACACTTCATAATGACGTCACAACGTGCATTCTTCACGTTTCCGCCGGACCATGAGCACCACCTCCGTTTCGGGAGCTAAAAAAAAAAACACACAACACCTTCTTCCTCTTCATTGCAAATAAAGGGGATTTGGCGCCTGTTGAGAACATCCCACCAACACTTCAGCAATACATTTTCCAAGTCGATGAACTTGTCGTGTTGTAAGTTGAAAATCTTTAGAATTTACAATTACACACTTTGCATTCTGAAGGAAGGAAGGAAAGGAAGGAAGGAAAATGCTTTTCAATAATACATTTCTGTGTAAACGTCTCATTTCGAAAGAACACAATAACCTGGGGAGATACCTGTAAATGATCAAACGACGACTGTCATGTTCATAGAGGATGAAAGAAGAAGAAGAAGAGGAGGAAGATGAAGAGGAGGAGGCGGAATAAACGTCGTAACTTGAGGGAACTCCAAAAACAACCGTTGCCACAACTCAAGAAGGCCTCAAATCCTCTCCTTCCCATTTGCGTGTTGACGTCATGTCGTCATCTGCAAAGCACGTGATCGCATGTATCCAATGTCATGCACCGGAAGTACAATGAGGCGAGTCGTCACATTCCTCTCTTTTTCTTCTTTATTTTTTCTCTGTCTCTGTCTCTGTCTCTGTCTCTGTCTCTGTCTCTGTCTCTGTCTCTGTCTCTGTTGTGAGAGGTGATTTTGACGTCTCAAATGGACGCGATGACCTTTCATTGAACCGGATGTTATTGTAGGTAATGACTCATCAAATGATGTTTCACAAGGCGAGGTTTTGTTGTTGTTGTTGTTGTTCAATTTTGATTTTCACTGTTCCATGAAACTGTTAATGCACTTGAGAAGCAATTTGAATGAAACGATGAACGAATGATGCATTGTGGGTCCACGTGGTTGGATTGAATGGGTTGGGGCCTGGGGGCGCCATCTTTGATGTTTGTGAATGTATTATTCAAGATCTCGTCTGTTTGAGATCTCGAAGAAGACAAACTGCTGGAGAGTTTGATGTCAAAGCTCGACTCAGATTCTGCACAGATGCCGGTCCAGACGGCATCAGCCCACGTGTCCTAAAAACCTGCTCCTCCGCTCTTGCTCACCCTCTCTCTGTTCTATTCACCCTCTCATTTTCCCAAGGTCATCTGCCATTTGCTTGGAAATCTGCTAACATCACTGCCCTGCATAAAAAAGGTGCAAAAACAGATCCATGCAACTACAGACCAATCAGCCTTCTCCCAATCATCAACAAGGTTATGGAATCCATCATCGCTTCAGACATGAAATCCTTCCTCTTCTCCAATGACTTGATTTCCGATCATCAATTTGGTTTCAGACAAGGTTACTGGTCTGAAACCCTGGATCTGCTACTTCTGCTCTCTCATCAACGGATGGAGGTGCTCAATGCCGGACATGAAATCAGAGGGGTATCCCTCAACATACCATGTACTTTTGACATGATCTGCTCCCCTTCCCTGCTCACCAAACTCTCTTCCTATGGTATCCAAGGCCATCTCCACTCATGGCTCGCAGACTTCCTCTCCTGTTGGTGAACGTGTGGCCATAAATGGAGTTCGTTCATCCCCTCTTCCTGTCCAGGTTGGAGTTCCTCAAGGTAGCATTCTGGGCTCTGTTCTTTTTCTGGTTTTCCTCAATGATCTCTCCAACTCTCTGGAAAATCCTTTTCTCTTAGTTGATGACTCCACCCTCTTCCATTCTGTCTGTCATCCCTCAGACCGGCAAGCAGCAGCTTCTTCACTCTGCAGATCTGGGTAAAATCACAAACTGGTCCAACACGTGGAACATGTCTTTCAATCCTGACAAATCTCACACTCTCACTATGTCTCTCCCAAAGGACAGTCTTGGAACCCCCCCCCATCTACTTTCTCAACAATCCTCTTGAAGAAGTCCTTTCATTCAAGCCTTTCGGTCTCACTATCTGCCATGATCTTTCCTGGGAAAGCCACATTTCCAACCTCGCCTCCAAAGCCAGTCGCCGACTGGGCATCCTCCGTCGTACAAAGTCCTTCCTCGGCCCACCTGAGCTCCTGACCACTTACAAAGCTTTCTTCCACAGCCTGATGGAGTACTGCTCTCCCCTCTGGGCAGGTGCTCCTGCCTCCCACCTTTCATGGCTTCACACTGTGGAAGCCAAGGCATTTAGGATCATTGGTATCTCCCAAGATGAGGCTGAGTCTTTGGGTCTCTCACTCTCTCACCGCAAGCAGGGCAGTGGTCTTTCTGTCTTCTGCCATCTCCTCTCCAGCCTTGCCCACCCCAACCCCCCCCCGCTCTGTCTGAGATATGTCCCCCAATATTTCCACAGGTTGCTCAAGGTCCACCAGCAACCCCCTTCTCGTAAAACTACCAAAATCAAGAATCACTGCTCACCTTGTGGCTGGAATGTTTAATATATCTGATGAATTGATCTTGAGTGTCGTTATATCTATTTGATTTAATTGTAGCATTATAATGTTGCAGATTGTCCACATGATTAAATAGCAATTTTGTAAAACCGTTACCTTGTGGAATAATGGTGTTGTCACTGAATGTGCTCTCTTATTGTGTTGGCGGACAACCCTTCCACTGCTTTCTCTTCTCTCGGTTCTATTTCGATGAACTCGTCGTGCATGATTGAAAACGTATACCCGACTATCGAATTGAACCATCGGTTACAACAGAATCCAGCTAATCCCCGAACATTCCATGTTTTACCATCTTCAGTTGCATAAATATTCAAACCAAGTTGAGCACTTACTCAAGCATGGCGTGATAATTTGCTTTCACCTGTCAGAATGTGTCCTTGTTCGCTCACCTGGAACGTAGTTCCTGGGAGCTTAAAGGTCCCATGACACCTCTGTGGGAACGCCGCTAAAAATTCTGCCGAAATCCACTGAAAGAGGCGTAACCCACATGGCGTCATCTCCAGAACGACAAAGGCTGCACGTAAATTACTCGGGTTGGTGGTCTCCGTGATTGTATTGGCTTTCTGTGTGTTTCCACATTTGATTGGTCGACTCAAACACTTCGTTCATTTCTGCTTTTAAAAAAATCAAACGTTTGGTTTTTGAATAATGGATGACATGGACTTTGATTTGTCTGGTAGTGACGGTGAGTGTGAGAGAAATGAAGGATTTTGGTCTGAATCACATGGAGAATTGTCGGATAACGTAGTCACGGGAGGTGAAGTTCGGGCAGCTGGGAATGGAATACGGCCTTTGCAGTTCGAGCCCAAAGCAGGACAAGCAGAGAAAAATGGTGATGAAATTCCCGGCGTTCATGATGATCGGGAGGACATCGAAGGAAGACTCGGCAATAACAACTGGTTAGACTAAATCCTCCGTAATTCAATAATGTAAATTCGACTTGCATACTGCTCAATATCAGAAATATTTTAGTGAGGTGACGTGACCAGCGCAGCGCAGCGGACATGTTGCACCGCGGCGAATGAATCGCAAGGCCGGCGCATGTCATCGGACGTATGTCTCCGCGCATAAAACGAAGCAATCTCGCTGTCCGGATATGATGAAAACTTGTGTACAGAGCACACCTTGTGACACAATTGTCTGGAGTAGTCCGATAAATCTGACGTTCTGTTGCATATTTATTTATTTTATTTCTACTGTCATCATGTAGCGCCAGTAGAAAACAATGAAGAAAAGAGAATAATAAAAGAAAGCTACAGCACATCAGATTTATTGGACTAGTCGGACGGACGACGGATTTATCGGCCTAGTCTAGACTCTAGAGTTGACAAGTAACTTGTATTAGCATGCACACAATGCATAAGTCAATGCGTAAGAGTCCCGAGGCTATGAGACCGTGTAATAGGACAGATAAATTTGTCTTTCATAGTTGTGCCAACATATTTTTCCCTGTTCATTTATTACAGCCTTTTGGCTAAATGTTAATGAATAGCAAGCCAATGGAAGCAGTACCTTCACTTTAGAATAAACCCATGTATGTCGAGTGCAGCCATACCTGGCTTGCATGTATGTGGAATGGTACCTATCCCAGCAGGCTGGTTTCAACGAACAATTCAATAAGCTGAAAAATGTGGGTGCAGGTTTTTCACATTGTTTGATTTTAAAATTATCTCCTTGCACCTTGAAATGATGCAATGCTAATCTTTGGTATTTTATATTTTGTGGACATGGTATAGCCCTTTATTGTGCATACATGTATTGGATTTGTACACGACCACGACAAGGTAGTAAAGGGATAAATAATTACCTCGTGCTTGTTGTGCAAACACGGCTCAGAAGCAGAATTTATTTTCCGCGAAACAATCACAGGAATTAAGACGATCAGTGAGATAGCAAACACATGTGCACAATGTATTTGTACGTACTTTATACGGCGCGCGACGTCTAATCAATCCACTCTGTGTGAGTCGCGTTCTGGAGATGACGTCAACGGTCACGTGACCTGCGGTTCGCTGAACTCAACTTTTTTGAGGGGCGGGGCATAGCAAGTTGTGAAAAGCACTACAAATGTTGGAAATATTGGTCTAATTATCTCATTGTTGATTTTAAAAAAAGAAACATGGGTGATTTCTTCACTAGGAAGGTCAAGTTAATATATAAATAACCAGAAAATTTTGAGTGTCATGGGACCTTTAAGGAATGGCGTGTCGTCCGTCCATCCACAAACACTTGCAACGTCTTCTCTGAAACTACACACACGATTTTGATGAAACGACCACAACCGTCCTCACCCGTAATGTACCAAAGTTTGTTCATGCTATTTTTTAAAAATCGGAGTCAAAAGAGATTTACGAGGAGGAGAGGTGGGGGTGGGGGGGTGTTGCACCGCAAAATAGGTATTTGCTGTAACATTGGTTCATTGGTACATTTTGCGGATTCCATCCCACGTTAACTTCCTCCTCAGCATCATTATTCTAGCAGGTGAGCGCCCAGTGGTATTGCCTGACATAGTTGTGTGTTAGATTGTTCCTGAGTTTTGTGATGGTGATAGTATGATTGTGTGACAGTTTTTCATGATTTTTGTGCTTTGCTCATTCTTCTCTTTTATATAATTGTTTCAGATGACACTCGCCATTTTTGTGTTGATTAAAGTCTGCTGAAAGGTCTACTCGTTTACTTCTATTTCAAATTAATTGACACAAAACTCGCACTGGATCGGCTGCTCAAACCAGAACGTCGAGATACAGATCCAAACTCAAGTTCGGCTGCTAAGGAATGTGCACACTGGTTTAAGACTTTTCAGAACTTTATTGCCATACTTCCCCCTGAAGGACTGAACAAACGAAGTGTTCTATCAAATTGTGTCACACCAAGGATCTATGAGAGTATTGCGGACAGCAATACATATGAGAACGCCATTGGAATATTGGAAGCTTTTTTCATATAGCCGACTAATGAGATTTTCGCCCACAATCTCATTGCTACTCAACACCAACAAGCTGGTGGATCCTTGGATGAATATCTGCGGGCCTTAAAGACTGCAACTTCAAGGCCATGACTGCTGCTCAACACCAAGAAGAATCCATCAGAGACTCATTCATCAGACCGAGCCTGGTGTTGGCGCAGTGGTTAGGGCAGCGGCTTGGGATCCAAAAGGTCCTGAGTTCAAGCCCCGTTGGGCCACTGAATTAATACACCAGGGGGTTGACTCAGCCTGTCATCCTTCCGAGGTCGGCGAAGTGAGTACCAGTGTACTGGGCCGGTGTATACCCTGGTTAAAATAGGTGTACCCGATCCCTGTGTCGTAAGAGGCGACCAGGATTGAGTCAGGAAAGGCATCCGGCGTAAAACATGTGCCAAATCACTATGCGGATCATAAGGATGATCCGCTGTGGCGACCCCTAACGGGAGCAGCCGAAAGAAGAAGAAGAAGAAGACTCATTCATCAGACCAACAAGCCTCGTTCATCCGTCAATGTCTCCTGGAAAATCGGGCATTAGGGTTGGCAACTATGTTTGATCAGGCCAGGGCTTTAGATTCGGCACAAAAGAGTTCCGAGCTATCCAGTGTGCCTTCAGAGTCATCGTTCAGTGCAACTGTTTCTGAGCTGAAAAGTGCTATTGAGGACTCGCCTGACTGTTCATCTGTATCTGCTGCTGCTGCCAGCAATAAATGCTTCGATTGCCGTTACTCAAAGCACCCATGTTCAAGATTTCCTGCACATCTCACATGTAACAAGTGCCAAGACAAGGGACATTTTGCGAAAGTCTGCCATTTGTCACCAGTTTCTTCAGTTTCTGGTGCTATCTCAGCTTCAGTGAGTCGCTCGATCCTTGCCTCTGTGACATCCGCAGCCACTCCTCCAACGTTATCCAAAGCAACGTCCACAGTTGTCATCAACGTGATTGAAGCTGATGGCCTCATCGACAGTGGAAGCACTGAAAGCTTCATTCATCCAGAGCTCGTCGGACGACATCCCATCCCCTAAAGATTTACCATTTGAGCAACGCTGTTTCTATAGTTTAGGGATCTCTTTTAACAAAAACGCTTTGGTTCTGCATAGTCAATCTAACTTTAAAGGGATGGAACTCCCAAGATGTGTGATTGTCCATACTTCCTGAGCTTTGTGTAGACATTTTACTCAGGAAAGATTTTCGGCAACAGCACAACAGTTACATTAGAATACGGTGGTATTCTGCCTCTTCTCGTTCTTTGCAGACTGACCGCCTTGTGTGCCCTCTGGAACTGTTTGCTAATCTGATTGCCGAATGTCATCCTATTACCGCCAGGTCATGCCAGTACAGCTTTGATGATCATAAACTTATTGAGAAAGAAACCCAGCGGTTGTTACGTGAAGGAATCATCAATCCAAGTAATTCCCTGTGGTGTGCGCAGGTCATTGTCACTAAGGAAGAAAACCACAAGAAATGGCTCGTGATTGATTATTCTGAGACCATCAACAGATTTCTGCTACTTGATGGGTACCCGCTGCCTTGTATCAACAACACAGTCAATAAGATTGCTCAGTAGTGTCTTCAGCACCATCGATCTGCATAGCACCTAGCACCAGGTACCCATAAAGAACAAAGACAGGCCATATACGGCCTTCAAATTCAGCGGAGGCCTCTACCAGTTCACTCGAGTCCCATTTGGTGTCACAAATGGTGTGGCTTGTTTCAATGTATTATGGATTCATTCATTCATTCATTAAGGAGAAGAATCTTGCTGGAACATTTGCTTACCTAGACAATCTGTCTGTGGCATGACACAAGCCGAGCATGATGTCAACCTGAAGAAGTTTCTTGAAGCAGCCACAAGGAAGAACATTGGTTATAATGAAGATAAATGTTTTTGACCACTAAGCTCAGCATCCTGGGCTATATAGTAGAAGATGGTCAAATGCGGCCAGATCCTGAACGTCTTCACCTCATGCAAGAGATACCTGTGCCTCATAACATGAAGTCTCTCCACCGGATCCTTGGGTTCTTGAACTACTATCCTCAGTGGATTCATGACTATTCAAGCAAGATTCGCCCCCTTAGTGCCACAAAAACTTTTCCCATCTTGAAGGTGGCTGAAACAGTATTCCAGCAACTCACACGAGACATTGAAGAATCAGTGGTAAATTCAATCGATGAGTCAATACCTTTTGAAGTTGAGACCGATGCATCGGAGTTTGCTATAGCTGCAATATTCAAGCAGGCTGGGCATCCCGTAGCCTTCTTCTCCCACACCCTTCAGGAGTCTGAGATGCGTTATGCATCGGTTGAAAAGGAATCTCAGGCAATCATCAAAACCGTCCGTCATTGGAGGCACGATCCGACTGGGAAACATTTTACACTCAAGACTGATCAGCGATCTGTTAGTTAAATGTTTGACAAACGACAGATTAAGTAAGATAAATGAACGAAAAGATCAGGCATTGGCAAATGGAGTTATCTTACTTCAATCTGTGCACGTCCACAACCATATCTCAGGACATGTATGGACAGATTTTATTTCTACTTGGCACAAAGACAGCACATGATGGTATGCATGTGTACATCATTTTTTTCAAGATCAGATCCAAGATGGCCAGCTAGCAGCCATTTTAGTTGTAAAAATAAAATTACCCCTCTTTGGGAGTGACGGTCATCTCTGAAGCTCTGTAGATGTGGATCCCTGATCGGCTTAGAATGGCTTCGATGTCGTCTTGTCATTTGGTTCAACGTACAGACGAAAGCCCGGGAGTAAAAAGGATAGAAAACCTCAGAAATCAAACTACATTTCTGAGTTATCCGGAGATAGATTTTGAAAATGGTCGATTTGGAACATTTATGATCAATGTGTCTTCAAAAGGATAGAAACCGGACCTCAGAAATCAAACCGCATTTCTAAGTCATAAATGGTGGATGATATTTTGACAATGGATGATTTCACAAGTTTACAGCATCGGTGACCTTGACATTGACCTTCAATCAGGTCTAAAGTCATACCGCCGTACATCACTCATCGACCCCTACCTACATACCAAGGTTCATCAAGATCGGGCGAAATTTTTTTGACCGTATCACATTGACGATTTTTTCCAACTTTGAAGACACGTGACTCGATAACCAGGAAGAATTTCAAAAAACCGGCCTGACCAAATTTAGATATTGTTCTATGTTATCAGAATCCGAAGGAATTTCGAAGATCGGATCACAAACGGTGGAGGAGATAGATTCTGAAAATGATTTCACAACTTTGGAGTGACCTTGACCTTCAATCGGGTCAAAGGTCATACCGTCGTGCATCCCTCATCGACATCTACCCACATACCAAATATGAAGAAAATCGGAAGAAAGAAAATGGGAACGTACATCGAGACTGGTTTTATTAGGTCATCTCATTGGAGATGACCTAAAAAAAACCTAATGTTGAACACGTCCTCAACCATTTACCGACTTTGTTGAAACTTGACACACAGATAACGAATGATGGCTTACATATGCACATCATTTTTTTCGAGATCATTTCCAAGATGGCCCACTGGTGCCGATTTTGTTACTTAAGTGTCCCCCAACCATTTATCTGGCATGTATGGTCCTATTTTGGTCACACTTTGCACAAGCACAGTACACAACGGCATACATTTGCAACTATCTTCATTTTGCAATCTGATCAAAGATGGCTGACTGGTAGACTGGCAGCCATTTTAGTTGTAAAAGCAACCTGATGTTGAACATGTCCTTGGACATGAATAACCATTGTTTGGACATGGATTTACCAATGTTGTTCAAGCTTGGCACCCAGATAAAGAATTATGGCTTACATATGCATGTAATTTTTTTTCAAGATCAGATCAAAGATGGCCAACTGGTGGCCATTTAGTAGTTAAAAACCCCAATGTTGAACACGTACGCCCTCAATCATTTCTCGGACATGCATTTACCGGTTATTCAAACTTGGCACCCAGATAAAGAATTATGGCTTACATATGCACGTCATTTTTTACCGAGTTCAGATCCAAAATGGCCGACTGGCAGCCATTTTGTTACTTCAATGTGTCCCCAACCATTTCTCAGACATGCATGGTCCGGTTTTGTTCAAACTTGGCACAAGTACAGTACGTGATGGCGTAAACGTGCCCTTTGCTTTATTTTGTGATCTGATCAAAGATGGCCAACGGGTGGCCATTTTAGTTGTACATAAATATGGGTTAGCCCTTTTAGTCCAAACAGCAAAATTACTAAAACAACTGTGGCTATGACGTTTTGTGTCTTTTTTACTTGTCATCTAAGTCAACACCTTCAAGGGTAAAAAAAACAAGTGAGTTACGTGTTGTTGCCTTCCTTCTGTTTCCTTCCCTATCATTGCTGTTCCATTTTTAAATAAACCTGATGGTCTCAGGTGAATTCTGACTCTGGTGGCTGCTTCCTTTAGTAGTTTGACAGATCCATTGAGGAAAATAATTGGTCGCAGTCTCCATACCGCTTCTATGACCATATTATGTGACTGAGGTTGCTCGGCCTAAATTAGTTACACTTACGTGACGCATTTTGGCGTGACGCTTGACTGATTACATGATCCCACATGTATGGTATTGGGAGTGGAAAGGCCGCAATCCAGCCTGTCACTTGACTCAGTCGACCGTTTCAGTCACTTTGACATGACCCACCACATTGGACCTGGGCAACTGGAATGGACCGACAGCTGTAATAGTAGTTTAAAGACAACATTACAGACAGGACAAAAGGAAAAATCATGTAATTAAGGTTATTTTTGGGATTTGTTTTTCGACACAATGAGCACTGAAACTCCTAATTATCAAATCATGTGTTTGCTGAAGTTTTAAAAAAAAGGGAGCAGTTGCTTTGTCTTATGCATGCTTTAGCATCGCATGATGTGCTTAGTGCTTGCATCCCAATTGATGAAGGAGTATTATGGGGTTTTGGGTGGTCTGTGGATGCGCATTTTTGGTCGAGTACAATTCATGCACTTGCATTGGAATCACACGTCAACAGACATGAGAGACAGAGAGACACTCCAATGAGGTGTAGATGATGTTTGAGTGAGTTGCATCAAAGAATTATATTGACATCCATCAGTCCTGATTTTAGTGGATATGGGCAGAGAGGAAAATTTCAAACATTCAAAATGGACTCTCCCTTCCACTTCAGAAAAATGTTCAGAGGAGAACAATGTGAACTCATTGCATTTACATGTTAAACAGAATATGTCTAGCAGTCATTTCCATTGTCAAACTTGTTTTCAACAGGAGGAATATTTTGCCATAACAAAATAGTAAAATGAGCAAATTCACAGCAACAGTCACTGAGAAATGGCAAAATATACAAAAAATAAATAAGTAAAATAACAGCTACAAAATCTAAAATGAGAACAACTTTGACATCTGCAGTTTCGTTTGTTTTTTTTACTTTGAAATCGCTCGTTTATTTTTGGATTCTCCTTTTCAATGCTTTTGCTTTTAAAAATGGAAGGCACTCTTTCAAATGTGGGACTCCAACCTACATCTCCAAATGAGATGACAACCTCAATGCAGAGCCTTCAACTACTCAGCCATTGTCACCCAACTACACTGTGGATGTATTGTAAGTAAAATGAAATAAATAACAAATTGGAGTTTCTGTTCTCATTACCTTCTCCACCGAAGGTGAACAGAGATTATGTTTCACCCGTCTGTCTGTGAACAGGATATTTCAAAACATTAATTTTGGTGAACATCTGGATCAATGACAAAATGATTAGATATTGGTGAAGATCTGGATCCAATAATTTTTTTAAGTGATTCTTCACCATTGAGTGATTGGGCTAAAAACAATATGTAATGCGATGTCAAAAAGGTATGGTCAGATTCAGATGAAACTTGATGGAAGGGTTGGGTGTGTGACCAAGCATAAATCAATTTGATTTTAGTGAAAATCTGGTAATGAGAATTAAACTTTTAAAGTGATTCTTCACCATTGAGAGATGGGGCCAAAAACGATATATAGCACGATATCTCAAAAAGTTGACGACAGAGTTATAACAAAACTATGTGGATGAAGTTGGTTAGGTGATTAGAACAAGCCGATTTGATTTTGGTTCAGGTCCAAAACCAGATCTGGCCTATCAGTGGGACACAAAACGTAAACTATTCAGCCTGGTGGAGGTATGTGCTCGAACCGAGTGCCGTTCTAGTTTCCACTGCTTTTGGAAGAAATAGTTTTGGTTTCAGTTTGAAAAAAAAAAAAAGCAATATTCAATCAGGTGAAGACATACAAGTGATTTGGAATGAAGAAGCCTGTTGAAAGCCATTCCTCCTGGCAGCACTTCCTTTTCACTTCTTCAGAGACTCTTTAAACAAAGACAATAACCTGAACTCCTTGCTGGAATGACTTTAAACAAAATAACCATATCGAACACATTGTAAACGGACAAATCTGCTTCAACTACATCAAGATTCCCATTTTCACCCACCTTTGTAATCCCCTACCTGTCTTTGAGCAAACTTACCCTATTCACACAGCAAGACATCATGCTCTAATTCAAATCTTGTGTTTTTGGCTACTCTTTTTCATTGTCTATCCATTTACCTTCTTTCCTTTTGCTTCCCCCCATTTTGCCCCCTCATTTACTTAATGCAAACCAATTCAAAACTTGATATCTTAACTAAAATAAAAAAATATGCAGCAAAATAGATTGACAAAACATTGATATTAAATGTTGTAACTTTATTTATACCTTTGAAACCAGCCCTTACCTTACATTCCACAAAAAACAAAAATAAAAACAGCAGCAAAGATCAGGTTTGTGCAACAAAGGTTTAAATTGTGGCTCAATGCAATATTGTACCTTGTTTCCATGTACAACTCAAACTGGATTGCAAACTGTGCTGCCCTGACCCGGGGTTTCCCACAAGCTCGCATGTTATAGTTTATCTGAGCTGAATGAAAATGTCAGTGTTTTTTTTTTATTACTATTAATATTTTTATTTTACGTAGTCGAGGCTCGTGGAAGAGTTTGTATATTGAACGGATCAGGATGTAACACGCCAAAAAAGGCACAGTAGAGATGCACGAAAAAAGAACAAGAGAGCTGAAGGCCAAGATAGAGGGAGACTTTGACAAACAATGGGTGTGGGTAGGAATGTTGGGTGGGATTGGCAGGAGAGGACACAAGGTGGACAAGATTGGATACTGAAAACTGGAAATTTAAAAGTAGAGATTAGGTAGGGGTTAACAAGGGGAGAAAAGAGCTTTTTGGACAATGTTTTTGATTTATGTGCATTATTTCTCAGGAAGTCTACAGCATAAGACTATCCTGCACAGCAGCAGTTTTAAGCCTGGGGGTCTTTTGGGGTTTTTCCAGGGGTCATGAAGGGGTCATAAATAACATATAAAATACCCATTGACTGAGTATTGGCAGACATGTTTTAATAAATCGGGCTGTTATTTTTTTTTTCAATTTTTGTTCGGGGGTCACGGTACTGACCTAGTATGTCTGATGGGGTCGTGGGGCCAAAAAGGTTAAGAACCACTGCTGCACAGTCACAAGTTGAGCAGGTGGTCCAACATCTGCAGCTAGGCCCAAGAGAAATGTTACTTCTGAGCAATTCCCGACCTTGAATGTACATAGTCTCCAAATGATGAGTTCACATATCACTCCATTAAGTTGTACACTCAATCTTTCTCTGTCCCTCGTTTTAAAGGACACCAAAGAATAATTAGAATTATTGTAGGCCAAACAACAGTGTCTTTCCTTTCAGTTTCATTCAAAATGTATAAGCACACTCACCACCTGATTATGTGGCCTGCATCCCATCACACATCCACACTTTGGCAAAGAGCCACATTGACAGCCCAAACAAGAATGGCTAAGTTACATTGAAATGCAGTATCCAGAGCACATGGTTTTCAACCTGGGTTGAATGCTGCCATGGAAACAAGGTACAAGTGCATTTATCTGCACAAACCGTTCATCATAGACAAGGCAAACATCTGGAAACACAGCCAGTTATATTACACAACCTGAGGTAGAATTATCAATTCCTGCCCAGCATAAATTCAGATTTCAGCAGATTCCAGGACTAGAAAATGCAAGGGTACAGTCAAATTACAGTTAACCACCATTTAAAATTAAAACATATAAAGCTCCCTACAGGGTTGCTCTAGTAGCACATTTGGACTGGTAATAGGACTGGTAAAACAATCATGACTTACCATACTTCTACCTTGGGGCTCAGTCATTTTGTTAAAGGACAACGGAGGATGGAAGCTCCACTTCTGCCCAAGTATGAAATGGCACATTTTGATGTGATCGACTACAAACCAATATTTAATGTCTCATTGATATACTGACACTTCAGAACACAAAAATAAAAACAACATTTTTGCATGCACCAACCAAAACTGTCACACATATTGCCAGTCTGGATTAGTAAGCATCCATAACAATGTAAATTTTACAAAAATAAGTTTTAAAACATGTTTGGCATCTTTGCAACAATGGAAGGATGTACCCTAAGATTTAGCCTTTTTGGTGATCTGCCTTGGTGAACCATTTTAGACAACACAAAAGTCCACTGCTTTATACAATAAAGTATGATTGGAAGGACAAAAAACAAACAAACCAAAAAAAAACACATGTACTGCTCTGTTCTAAACCCTTGGAGCATTTCCATATTAAATATTGATAAGGAATAATTAAATTTCAACATCACCCCCACATTTGTAATATGAATTGACCCCATCTTCCCTCAATCTCCAACCAATATCCTTCTTCTAAACTCTTAAACTTCCATTTGCACAGTGAGTTGCACATATAATCAAAGAGATAATTAATTTGAAGAAAAGCAAAATATATTTTACAGAAGTGGTTTTACCAAAATATTGTGGATCAGAAAGGCAATCAAACTGCTTTTTATTTCTTAAGAATTCTAAAATGAAATTTAAATACAGCATCTTCAAATACTTATAGATGCCATATCACAAATCCCACATACAATTTTTTTAAAATACATAACAGCTTGTGTTTGACTGGAATGCCAACATTTTCAATGATGATGTTAAACCATATCTCCAGGCTCTCATCTGCTTTAAAATGCCAAGGCTGGCAACAAAACAGGTCTTAATCACAATACCATTAGTTAGTGTGTTTAGAGAAGGGTTGGGGTGGGCAGGAAGTGTGGTGGGGGTGGGGTGCACTCACAGAATGACCTGGTGGATGTTTCAGATTAGGCAAAAGTACGAGTTCAGATAGAAAAATAAAAATATCAAATTATTTCTAGAAATAGATGGATAAGTATGAAGGAGATAAGACCTCAGGTTGAATACTTGGAATGTGGGGGGCATGTGGAGTGGGGGGGGGGGGTAGGGGGGAGTTTGGAAAGCATCTTGGTTTTCGAACCAACCAGGCTCAATGGCACAAATAGCAATCTCCTTTGTGTAAAAAAACAAAGAAAAAACAAAAAAACAACAACAAACAACCCATCAGATCTTCACCAGGTTGCTTGGCTCTTTGGGTTCATATCCATACAAGAATGTAGCACCAATCACAAGAAGAGCTCCGATAGTGAAAAGCCTAAAAACAGAAGAAAGCAAACAAACAACAAAACTAGTCTCCTTCCACCTCATAAAAGACAGTTCTTCTTCCATGGACTAAAATCTTAGTGTGCAGTACAGAGATATTGGTGAACTCTTGAGAGTTAGGGGATAGATATTATGGGTTTGATAGCATGATTATTATCATGTACGATGTTCTATTGGGTAGTCGATCTATCTACCCTTGGTGTCAGGTTTTCCGTCGTTATGTCTGTTTGTCTGTCCAGGCCAATACTCCGTTAATCGTAGGCTGATTTTGATGAAACTCTGGTGGTAGGTTCATACCATGACCCAGTTGTGCGCGTTTAAGAACCGTTGCTATGGACCCCTCGGTTGCCTAGCAACGGGCCTTTGAAATTTTCAAAAAAAATCTAAAAAAATAAAAATATCGAAATTCAAAAATCAAACTATGATCGTTTGTGGGCAACACATTCAGCCTCCTTGACAAAAAAATTCAGCCCGCTCCCATGAAAACTGTCGGAGAAGATGGACTTTGAATGAACCCTGGTCGAAAAAAAACAAAAAAACGAAGTTCGTTATATCTCAGAGACTATGAGTCACACATACATGAAACTGGTATGGTAGGTTCATGGTATGTCCAAGTTATGTGTGAGAAAGAACCATTGCTCTGGACGCTTTTGTTGGCTAGTAACGGCTGAAAAACGACTAAATTCGACTTGATCGACTACCCATGTCCGCCTACCGGCTTGTACAGAGTGTCACTGATGCTGAAGCAGTTTCCTGGCACGGGTTACAATCATGGAAGGGTTGCTACTCCAACGGAGGATACTCGACTAAGTGTGCAGGAAATTGTAATTTGTTCAGGCTTCCGATGATGTCTCACCTACTCTTTGTGAGGAATGTGATATGACTTGTTGATAATGTTGGGAGAATTCACGCACAATATGTAGAAAACTACAGGTTAGAAGTTGCTATGTTTAGCGACTTGCGAGGGCTAAACAGTTTAGTCGTGGGGAAAGAAATGTGTCGAGGCCTGCTTTAATTACCTTCGCATTATGCAAAAGGTTATGTATTGGTCGCTGTGTATTTATTTATTTATTTATTTATTTATTTGTGAATGTGTGTGTGTGTGTGTGTTTGTTTGTTATTCGCATAACTCAGAGAGTATTAAACCAAATCGCTTGAAATTTGGTGGGATGATGGGTTATTATCCAAGGAACATTTGATTAGATTTTGGGAGCGATCGGGTGAAAGGTCAAGGTCAAATTCGTATTTTTACCATAGCGCGGTCAATTTTGATCTAATTGGCATGCAACCGATGCCAAAATGTTCATAATTCATTGTCCAATCTTGTGATGGGCGACATGACACAATTACGTCATTACCCTTGTTTTTAAAAGAAAATGTCCCAAATCCTGGCATTATAATCAGTACCAAAATATATGTTTGTGGGAGATGCCAATGATTATTTATTTGTTTGTTATTCGCATAACTTAAAAAGTATTAAACCAAATTGCATGAAATTTGGTGGGATGATTGGTTATTAGCCAAGGACCATTTGATTAGATTTTGGGAGCAATCGGGTCAAAGGTCAAGGTCAAGGTCATGAAAAGGTCAAAATCGTCTTTTTACCATATCGCGGTCAATTTTTATCCAATTTGTATGAAACTAATGCCAAAATGTTCAGAATTTAATGCCCAATCTTGTGATATGCAACTTGACACAATGACGTAATTGCCCTTACTCACGGTTGGGGGTCAAAGGTCAGGGGAGTCACGACCTTGCAGATGTGCGTATTTTTATCATAACGCAGTCAATTCTTATCCGATTCGTATGAAATCAGCACCAAAATGCTCCTTGTTCTGTTCCCCACACTCTTATGCCAAGAACAAAACAGTAGCGGCGGCGAAGGTATATGCTCTCTACGAGTACCCGTTCTAGTTATGGGTGCTTCAATTAAAAATCTCTTGAATCTCATCATATTGTGTTGTCTGTACCAGATGTTCAAGCTAATGGAAGGGACTGTTGGCTTAAACCCAGGAATGACCATTATTCATGGTTTCAAAACAGAGGTGTAAACGTGACCTTGGGGGGGGGGGGGATAAACAGGCAGCAAACCATGAACAATTCATGAAATGAACAACAACTTTTACAATGAAAAGGTGAGGATGTGATAAAAGGTGGAGCAAATTTGGTAATCTTAGTCACATGGGCAAAACCATGCCATTTGCGCAACTTTGATTGCCATGTGCAACCTCCACCACAGCACGGAGCAGGACTCACATGCTTGGCATGAAATCTTGCAGCAGCATATATGAGATGAGAGAGGACAGGACAATGGAGAGAGATGTGGCAAATCCCTTAAGGATATTGTCAGCATACTTTATCACAGCAGCGACAACTAGTCCCCCAACTGCCTGCATCACACACAAGGACACATTGCTAAATTTGCCATCTCCTAAGCAATAGGGGAATATTTCCAATATGCAGTATACAATCATTGATATAAATTCCGATCTGACATTTTATTTGATAAAAATACAGGAAAATGCCAAAGTTTATACATTTGCAAATGTGCTCAGGTAAAAATGCCAAAAGTGGCTGTGAATAATGATTCAATTTGGGCCCAGTCTTGTTCCTCATCGACATCAATGATCGCTCCGATGCTCTAGAAACTCTCTCTTATGGCAAATGTCTCCACATTGTAGTGCACAGCACCCCTTCCCACTGCTTTGCAAATGGCAGCTGCATCTCTTTCTGTTAATCTGGAAATAATTTGACTGGTCTCATAAATGGAACATATTGTTATGGTTGTGGGGGTAGATGGAGGAATTCAATAGGAAAGTTAGGATTTAATAGAGTTGTTTAGTCTGTGGACGTGGAGGAGACATCTTAATGTAATTAAGTAGGGAAACTGTGAACTTATGTTATGTGTCACCACACATGGGTGGTGGTGGTGGTGCGGTGTTAATTAGATAGGGATTAAGAATAAGTTCCCCCAGTATGTGATTGCCCCCCTGTAACCTATTTCTACATTTTTGCATTGACAAGCAAGCCAAACGTGCCGAGCAGGCAGAAGCCCCGCCTCCGAGGGTGACGACGGGCGAAGTCATGCCCCCGAGGCTGATGATTGATTGGCGTGACGTCAGAAACTAGCCAAACGTGCTGAGCGGGCGTAGGCCCTGTCTTCCTGGGTTTCATGTAAGCAAGCCACGCCCCGGAGGACGAAACGGGGGTTCGGTGTGACGTCAGTCAGAGTTGAGGGAGAAGAGGAAAACACGAGGTCGGTGTGAGGAAGGCAGTTGTTGTCGTGGTAGGAACGTGGCTGGGACGGAGGATCTCACTTTACTCTCGTCTCGGCACGACTAAATGGCTTTCCATCGCTGCATGAAGAAGACGGCGCGATTCTCGCATTCGTGCTGAGGCAATTTTGGCTTGTGTGGTGAAGCAAGATACTGGCCTTTGGCTCTTGGTTGGGTCGTGAAGAACGGACCCCGAGCCTCATGTATGTCAAATAGTGGGTCGGTGAGGACGATCGACGCACAAAGCAGCTGCATGAGGTCTCTGAGCCTTGGTGTTGAAGACCGCTCACAAATTGCCTGACAAACGTTCCCGCTGTGAGAGAGTGGCTTGGCGCCATTTTGCGTGCGCATACACATGTAAATAGAAGCGCCTCGATTCCACATTATAGAAAGCCCATCTCTGGACCAAGCTAAGTGCCAGAATAAAGGGAGGATTTGCTTTTCTTTTCTTTTCTTTAGTTTTTCCCTTTGTCTGTATTTAAGTCTGTGTGCAGAGGCGCCTCGACTTAGAGTTTAATTTACCTCACGTTAATTATTACCCTTGTAAATTTATAATTACCCTTGTAAATTGTCATTACATTGTAAATCATATTGTCAGTAAATACAGTGTTCATTTTAAGTTGCTGTTTCCATGTATTTGTCGTGGGGTTTGAGTGTAATCCCCCCTGTGCTGTGCTTCCCCGTGCCTCCGTCGCTCCACCATTGCACCCTGCCCCTCCCACATGCGTGATAATCTCCGAGGATCAATATGTCTGCCTCGTCATAAGGAAAAACCGCTCGACCATCCGGGCTGGCGGTGTTAACCACCCGTCACCACAAATTGGGTCGGGGGGGGGGGATTAACCTGGACCGCCAGTGCCACGATAATATCCTTCATCCTGGAAAATCTCAGTCTCATTCTATCAGTCTGGTTGGATCGTCAAACGAACCCACCGATCTATTTCCTTTGTCATTCACTGAAAGTTCAGTTTCTTGAACGTCGAAGCCTCACCATCAACCATGACCTTTCTTGGGCTAACCACATAAGGAAGGCTGGCTTCCAAAAGCAGCCACAGACTGGACATTCCCCATCGATCCAAGTTTTTCTTTGGAAAAATCAGAGCTATTCAGTCTCAAGTCTTTGTCCATATCTCTAGGGTGTACTGCTCTCCACTATGGGCTGATGCTCCAGCATCACATCTGTATTTCCCAGATTCTGTAGAATCTAAAGCTTTCAAAATTATTGGAATCTCCCACGATGAGGCTGAAGCACAGGTCTGTTGCTTTCACATTGCAGCCAGGTCGATGGTCTCTGTTTTATCACAGTCTCTTCTCCATAATTGCTCTCCCTGCTCTGTCCTCTGAACCTCCCTATTTACTCCAAGATGTGCATGCAGCAACCCCCTCCGAATTAAACTTCCAAAATCCAGGCTGACTGCACACATAAACTCTTTTAATGCTCGCTTCTCCAATCTATGGAACCACCTTTTCAGAATCTGTTGGCTCGCTCTTCCCTCCTGGGTTTCAAAAGCAAGCAGTGCGCACCACCACCCCTCATCTCCAATTCTGTCTCATCTTTAATATCCCCATTAACCTTTCCTATTCAAACCATCTTACTTGCTCGTTTCAGCGTTTCTTTACCACCTCCCTTTTCTCTTATATTGTTTGTTCATCCCTTGATGTTTGTCCCACTGTCAGACCGACCAACTTTGAACCTCGCTCCAATAAAGAAAAAAGAAAAAAGAAAAGAAAAGCGTGTTGAAAGAGTAGCCAAAAAGGAGTTTCCATTTGATGGGTAACCAAAAGGTTTTTTTTCTCTAAGAAAGGTTTTTTGGAGCCAAAAACGTGACATGCTAGTGGCATCAGGAAAATTAGCCACTGCTGGGAAAAAGGTGTGACAATCACTGGAAACTACACCTAGAAAGAGGAACATGCTGAGTTTCACTTCACAGTGAAGGGAATAAACAGGAAAAAAATAAATAAATAATTTTTAAAACTTTCAATTTCTTTCACCCACTCTATTATGCCATTTGGAGAATATGATGTCAACGAATAATCACTTGCAGAGAAATATGATGATAAAGGAGATAAATTTGATGTCAATGAATCACTTGCACGATATGCCACGTCTGCAGGTGAAAATGACATTGACGAAAGCAAAGAAGAGGCGGAAGTCTACTACGCACGTTTTTACACAGGCATACAGTTAATTGGCCTGTTTTTATATGTTGTAGTCATAATAATAATAATAATAATATGCTCCATTACAAGGAACTTTGACACAGGAGGAGGCCATTTGGCACATCAAAGCCTGCACTATTATTACCAACCTATGGTTGTGTCATTTGTTCATGCTCCATCCATTTTACATGCTAAGTGTCAAGCAAGGAAGCCGCACATACAATTTAAGATCTTTGGTATGACTTGGCTGGGGTTCGAACCACCGACCTCCCAGAATCAGAATGGATGCTCTAACCATTAAACTACATAGACAACCACCGTGTGATCATTCTCAATGCCAATTCGGATTACTATGGGATGTAGTTTCAGATAAAAGTGAAAGTTTTTTTAAAGAGGTACCAGCAAAGCTACACAAGTACGGATTATACAGCCTAACTTTGAGGATATTTTTTTCAGATTTGGCATCATCGTTTCCCTGCTCTCAATCCCCACTCCCTGTAGTAGTGTTCAGTGATTAAATCACTTGCTTTATTACCATGTGTATCGGCGAAAATTGAGCCTGGTTTTGACTTAGTGGTTAAAGTGGCTGGCTTGGCAACTTAGGGTCCTGAGTTCGAGCCCCTTTTCCACCATTGAATTAACACCAGGTGGGTTGACTCAGCCTGTCTTCCTTCCAAGGTCAGCAAAATGAGTACCAGCTTTCAGCAGCAAAGCTGCACTCCCAGCAATGGTGCAACCAGCAGTCAAAAGCTGCACAATTTTTTTTTTAATAGTCAAATTATCCAAATGTAATTTTTCAAACATACCTATGATAATTAATTAATGATTGAGTGATAAAAGTAAGGCATCTTAAAGTCGATTCCCAATAATATCTAGCATCAAGATCTTTAGGTCAATGTCATGCCAGCTCACCTGAAGTATGACAACTATCCAAGTTAGAGAGTTGTAACCTTGCAAAAGGCCTGCCTTGTGGACCTGCTCCCAGTCACGTACCAGAACACCGACCAGAGCAAAAAAGCTCCCAAACAACCCTGCACACGACAGTATCCACAACGATTATACTCCCATAAATCACAATTTCTGGACATGTACACCCTCACCGACCAAAAAGAAAGCAATTAGGTGACTAGTTAATTTTTTTTTAAACTCCAGCACAAAATTGTCATCAACATCATAAAGGCAAAAGGAGGTAAATTCAATTTTAGCCAGAAGAGAAACGAAGCAGTTATAAAGAACAAGTAGAACGAAAGGGGGTAGGGCACAGACACAATGACACCTCTCTGCCTATTCTTCAGAGCCAGTTGTATCATTGCATTTTCTTTTCCCACGTCCAAGTACGAATATTTATACAACTCCTCGAAAACTCATTTCCTTGTTTTCATTTCATCTACACTTCCAAGTAAGGGCTGTCTACATATTACAGAAAACGGCAGCACATTGAACCCCATCCCCACCTCCATGCATTAAAAAAAAAGAATGTGTAAGAGGCCTCAAGAAGAGATGATTCATAAAGGAAAGTAAAAAATGTCTTCACTCAAAATTGTTCCAACCCTCTCCCCGAGATCATCCAGACCATGAAGTGAAACTCAGCATGGTTTAGTTGGTGCCATCTTTCGATGTAGTTTTAAGATGGTGCTATATACATTATTACCAGCATTTGTCAAGTTCGATGCTATTGTAAAATAAATCATATTGGCTCTGAATTACTTTTTCTAGGGTAATGATTTTTTTTGGCCACACCTGATAATACACATGAGCCAAGCATGTGAGTAAACAATGGACAAATTATCCAGTAATTTTTGCAATAAATCAAGGCCATACATGATAAAGTTAAATCACCAATTCCAATACCAGAAATTCTCATGTAGAAATTTTAATACGGTCCAATTTGAAAACCATTCTCACCATTTTAATGCCAATTAAAACATTAATTTTTCCCCCCTTAAGCCGCTGTCACACCTTGACGACTTAGCCAGCATATGCCGATGTATGAAAAATTTGATTAAAACGCTGGCACACGTCGAATATGTTTGGGTAAGTTTTGTATACGTTAAGAGCACGCTGGCATACGTCATAGTATGCTGGCATACGTCGTAGTACGCTGGCATATGTCATAGTATGCTGGCATACGTCGTAGT
The DNA here is from genome assembly GCF_056783735.1 of Eptatretus burgeri. Taxonomy (NCBI): domain Eukaryota; kingdom Metazoa; phylum Chordata; class Myxini; order Myxiniformes; family Myxinidae; genus Eptatretus; species Eptatretus burgeri. The sequence continues at coordinate 41,945,435 of NC_140966.1, read as the reverse complement.
ACGCTGGCATATGTCGTAGTATGCCGAGCTGTTAGACAAATTTTCCATGCTTGAAATTTTTTGACGTATGCCAGCGTATGACTCACACGTTCCGCATAACGCTGGCCATACTCTAAGTTGTAGGCACGTTACGCGATCGTTGACACACGTTACTTGCAAGTTACTCATAAGTCAAAACACGTCGAGGTAATGTTTAGCGTCAGTATTCCAGACTCCCTGGTTTTTTTGGAGTTTTTTTCTTCGGTGATGTTGACAATGATTTCTAGTGCGGTTATAATATAATTAATAGGCTGCCACTCAACGATTTAAATCATAACCGCACGAGAAATCAAAGTGCCAACATCACCGTCATACCGAAGCAAAAAAAAACAAACCAAAAAAAAACCAGGAAGTCTGGAACACTGAAGCTAAACATTACCTCGACGTGTTTCGAATTATGAGTAAGTTACAAGTAACGTGTGTCGACGTGTGTCAACAATCGCGTAACGTGCTTCGACGTGTGTCAACGATCGCGTAACGTGCCTACAACTTATGGCCAGCGTATGCGGAACGTGTGTCATACGTTGAAAATTTGTCGACGTACTACGACGTATGCCAGCGTGCTCTTAACGTATACAAACTTACCCATAACGTATTCGACACGTGCCAGCGTATTCGGCAAATTTTTCATACATCGGCATACGCTGGCTAAAACGTCAAGGTGTGACAGCGGCTTGACACTTCGATGTCTAGTGTGGTTATGATTTGAATCGTCGAGCCGCAGCCTATTAATAGGCTATGCCACGTGATCGTCGGCGATATGCTGCCGCGCGCTATGCATAAGTTAGACTATCGTTGGGCATAGGTTGTGAACGCCGACAACATGCTCAGCATTCGTTGATACAAGTTATCTATATGTTATCGAAACATTCTGTGTACGTTACTAATACGTTATGCACATGTCCAACTCGTTATGAATACGTCCAAAACTGGAAAAAAACATCATTAGTTCATCGTACGACAGCGTTTTACAGACATTTTGAAGGTGTGACAGTCAAGGTGTGAATTTTGACACTTTTTGAAGTGTCAAATTTTGAAGAAGTCAAGGTGTGACAGGGCCTTTAGGTTGGCACTATTTCCCTCTACTATTACATTCAATTTAGTCATTTGGACTGAGAAACCTACAATTTGGCTACACAAGTAATAAAATCCAGCGATTGGCTGAAACTACTTTAATGTACTTTGGTTTCTGCTTTGTTTTTTTTTGTTTGTTTTTTTTCATTAGATTTTGTTCAAGGTCATGTTTTTTTTCTCCATAGTCATCATAAGGTACTGAAAACTTCAAGCATAGACCTACTACTTACCAACTGTTGCACCGACTTAAAATTAGTTAATGTAGTGATGAGAAAGGACTCTTGCCTTTATGAGTGAGTTTGACTTATTGAAGAGGTCCTGACAGATTCCTCTTACTAAACAAAGACAATCTTGGCTTTTGTGACAACGAATGGACTTTACCAGAATAAAGTTCTTCCTTTCAGCCTAAAGAATGGCCTCGCTACATTTCAACTACTCATCAATGACCTTATCATAGATCTTGAAGGGATTGATGCATACATTGACTCTGTCAGCATCTATTTCATTACTTGGGACGATCACCTTGGGACTTGTATTGGGACAAGAATCTGTGCTTTATTTGCGAGACTGCCTGAGGCCAAACTCTCCGTGAATATTACTCAAAATCTGGTAAAAGCTGAAATGACAAAAGCACAGGTCATGTTGTGGGTCAAAGTCAGGTTCAACCAGTAAAAGAAAAGGTGGAAGCAATTGATCACTTGACAGCATCTTATGGTAAGAAGGAGCTCATGGGATTCCTGGGTATGGCTGGATGGTATTGGAGATTTCGTAAAAATTTCTCTGACATTGTTGTCCCTTTGACTAATCTACTCAGTAAAAAGGAAAAAATTGTATGGGATGGCAAATGTCAGGCTGCATTTGACAAAATTAAAGCCATACTTATGAGTTCTCCAGTTCTTGCCACAGCAAATTAAAACAAACAAACAAACAAACAAAACTTCAAATTGGTGGCGTCTGCTAGCAATGTAGAGGCTGGAGCCGTTTTGCTACAGGATCATGCTGGATGCTATTACTCAAATACATTAAACAAACACCAAAAATAACGATTCTACCATAGAAAAAGAGACCCTTACTCTTCTGCTAGCTTGGCAATAGTTTGAGGTATACTTCGGTATAACTACATTTCCAGTGATGATTCTTACAGATCACAATCCCTTAACTTTTCTCATAAAATGAGGAAGAAAAAAAATCAGAGAATGATGAGATAGAACTTGTCTTTGCAATAATTCAACTTGGAAATTAAACAAATCAAAGGCAAACACAACGTAATTGCAGATGCTCTGTCAAAATCTGAATAACTCTGGAATTGTTATTGTAGTCAGTTGGAAGGTATTACGGACGATAAGCTGTTTATATTTTGTATTTTAAAATATTACTCATGGCTATGGAATTACTTTTTGTTGTGTTTAGACTTTCTGTAAAGGGTAAGAAAGTTCTCACTCTGTTGAAACTTTCTTCCTTTGAAGGGGGAGGGAGTTACACACATATTAATTGTATTGTATCACTGGAGTGTTACAATCCAGTCTTAACATATAATTATCAGACAGCCTTTGACAAGATATACTTGAGCTGTGGGTGAGTGTGTTCTGTGAAAGGAATTCAGTGCCTTTGGTAAAATAACTTGTTTGGCTTGTTTTAACGTCACAATGCTCAGCCACGTCTGCAGCAAGGCTGGGAATGGTTTTGGAAGAACTGATGGCACCTTTGGAATCACAAACCACTCTTGAGATAAAATAACTCAGACAGCAGCAACCACTCTGGGAATCCATAACAATGAATATCAAAGGAAATCTGACAGTTTGCAAAAGATATAAAATAAGCCAACAGTTTTGTTCAGAGAGGAGAGGGAACATGTAGATGGAGAGAAGACACAGCTGCTGCGTACTGAATTTCATGGAGTGAAATTCATTTTTTAAATCGGCTCACCGAGTAAAGGTGGAATCAGGAGTCTTCTGTATGCGAACTTGGAATGGTTCAGCGACTCCGTTCCCTGACTGTACATTGGTCGCTGTAATCTGCTGGTCAGTCCACTCATTGAATCTGCTGCCCTGCTGTCATCTCAGAGACAGCTTCAAAGCAGGCACCTCCTCGCTGGCTGCATCGAGACGGCACCCTATCTGTTCCTTCACCCTCTACTCACCTGCCTCCAGTATGCATTGTCCTTCACAGCATGCAGCCCCAAATTCAAACACACAGCTTGATTTGTGGACTCGGCTTCTTCTGCATACTTCGGTGATGCAAGTTTTCACCCTCTGAGGACTTTTGCAACACGACTGACCAATCGGCTTCATCCTGCGTGCATCCACTGGACAAGAGATCCCTCAGAACGTGTTCACAGCCGACCCTTCACCCATTTATAACCTGCTGGGGTTTATGTTACAAACTGGTAACTTGAGATAATTTGCCACCTCAATAGTCACGAGTTAATTCATAGCTGCATTGATATGTGGCATTTGTACTTTATTAATTTGGGGATTCTTAGAAAAGTCGGGAAGGGTTTCTTTTAATTAGTACTATTATTTTAAAGGTAGACAATAGGGATGAATAAATATTACTTTTCAAAGATCCTTCTGTATATTGTTGTATGCTGGTTTCACCAGTATAACAACAAACAAGGCACAGTATTGTCCTTAAATCTTTTCTACTGTGACATCCTCAGGGTAAATGGTGCACTCTCTTTGGTGTCTCGAGGTGGACAGGGAACACTAGGCATTTTAGTGTTCATCGGAACGCCGTAAAATCACTCTGGAGTGTTATCAACAAACTAGCAACATCAGAAACTGTCCACATTCTGGGAAACCATGTGCGATGTCACATCAGCAGGATAACCGTATCCGGGTGGTGCACCATAGCAATTGGCTCCAGACAGCAAGTTAGATGGCTCACGACATCCCTGGATTGTGACCAATCGGTGCCAGAACTACCAGGAATTGTTTATGCAAGCATAACATCTGAACACAATGACCAGCAGTTAATCCGATTTTTGATGCGACGTCATCGACATGCACGCCGAGCTTAGTGTCGACAACGTCTGAGGTTCAGGAGACAAGATTGGGCTACTATCGTCTTTGCAGACGAGTTGAGATCCCATCGAGACAGTAGTGATGTCTGTTGTCACATTTATCGATGGGAAGGCAAATGTTACGCGAATGCATGTGTTGTAAAACATGTGTCGTTCAGCAGTGGAAGTGTGATGGTATGAGGATGCATCACCACACATCACAGAACTCAGCTGGAAGTCATTAATGGCACTTTCACAGGTATTCGGCATCATAATGAAGTTCTCAGTCCTCAAGTCCACCCATTCCTGTCAGGTTAATGGACATCACGTCACACTTCAACAGGAGAACACGCGCCCTCACGTCACATGAGTGGTCACCGACTTCTTCGCGAGAACAGAACATTCCCACACTACCCTAGAGCCCACTGTTTCACCTGTGCTTTCTCCCATAAAATATGTGGGATGAGATGGAATGACGATTGACCAGTCTTCAAAACCAGCCAGCAACAATGGCCCAAATGCAGCAGGCCTTGTTACAAATCTGGAATGACATTCCTCAAGCTTTCTTCAACCATCTTGTGTCCTCAAAGAGGTGCTGTTGCCAAGTGTGTTTCAACACAAATGGTGGTCACACCAGGTACTGAGCTGTTGACTGATTCTTGACCGTATCCCTCTTCGAGCCTCTGGAGACACGTCTTGCACACGTGTTGATATTCTCATGTCGATTTCATGTTTATCAAACATTAAATATTGATATGACCAAACGACATGAGGTTTTTTTTTTCACTTCACAAAGGTGTAAATGATGCATAGGAACTTTTTGTATTATTTTTGCTGGCATATATCGTTTTTAGCGACATCACTCAATGGTGAAGAATTGCTTAAAAAAACTGGGAGGGCACTCGTTAGAGCGCATACCTCCTCCACGTAATGCCTGATCCACAAGAACATATCGGGCCCAATACATTTTTGAAATATCATGCTATACAGTACTATATCGTTTTTGGCCCAATCTCTCAATGGTGAAGAATCATTTTAAAAATTACATAATTCTCGTATCCAGATCCACATTTGCATCTTCACCAAAATCGAAACAATTCGTCTTTGCTGCACACCCAACCTGCCCACCATGTTTCGTCCTAATCCGACCACAACTTTTCGAGATATCGTGCTATATATCGGTTTAGCACTATCTCTCGATGGTGAAGAATCACTTAATTCTAGTAGTCAAATTCGGATCCGGATCTCCAACAAAATCTAATCAGTTAGTCCTTGTCACACACCGATCCATAAAATTTCATCCGGATCCGTCCACAACTTTGAGACATCCTGTACAGAAACAGACAAAGACAGACAGACAAACAGGGGTGAAAACATAACCTCCTTCACCTTCGGTGGCGGAGGTAATTCTAGTATCCTGCTCCGGATCTTCACCAAAATCTAAACAATTTGTCCTCATCACACACCCAGCCTGTCCACTAAATTTAATCCGAATCCGTTCACAACTTTATGATATATGCTGCTCACAGACAGACAGCCAGATAGACAGATAGACCAGGGATGAAAATATAACCTCCATCCGCCTTCGGTGGCAGAGGTAGCAAAAACCATTGTTGGCATCTCTTTTTGAAGTTGAATGAATGAGATTGCAACCATCTCTTTTATAGAATGTTTTGAATGCCCCTCAAAGTCTCTTTTTTCACATCCATACAATAATACGCTCGTCACATCTGTAATTCCGTCATTACAAACAGGAAAAGAATAAAACTGTTCTGGCATTGTTATTCTCACCCTCTTTCTGATCCACCCAACTTTTGCCACCATCCCACATGTCCATGTCACAACCAGCTCAAAGCCACAACCAGCTCATGCCAGCTTAAAGTCCTCACCTGTTCTCCCTTCATTGTGTGACTCTGGTAATTGTTCGTGAAATTCGTGGGATCGGCCTAAGTTTCCATAGTACACAAGTTTGCTTGTCCCATCATCCCTATACTTTGTAAATAAACGCCCTTTCAATTTATAAGAAGCGTTTTCCCATTTTCCTGCTTTCCTGTGTGAACACTGCTAAGTTTGGCTTTATTGGGTGATCTTTGGGGAATCATAGATGCAATATTGAACACAGCAACGGGTAAAACTAAAACGGCACTCGGTAAAGTGCATACCTCCTACAGGCGTTACAGTTTACATTTTGTATCCCACTGATGGGCCAAATCTGCATCCCGACCGGAACCAAAATCTAATCGGCTTGATTGTGAACGACCCAACTCATCCACAAAGTCTTGTCATAACCCATCCACAACTTTTTGAGATACCTTGTCATACATCATTTATGGCACTATCTCTCAACGGTGAAAAATCACTTTTAAAATTTCTCATGCTCACCAGAAATCAAATTAATTTGTTCCGGTCACATATCTAACATGTCCACTAAGTTTCATCTGAATCCATCCATAACTTTTCAGATATACTGCTCAGACAGACAGACAGACAGACAGAGACAAACAGGGGCAAAAACACAACCTCCATCCACCTTTGTTGACAGAGGTAATAACCAGAGAGTTTGTCTCAAAGCCACCCAATGCTCGCCTGTTTATACATTTATCGTTTTTAAAAGACTAGTCTAATAATATTTTTTAAAAAGCATTGCAGTGAAGTCTGATCCAAATAATTTTAAAGCAATATATGTATTTGTGTATTGTAAGCAGTAAACTAGTACACGTTAAATTAATGGCAAGCGTCTAGTATAAACAGGCGAGCATTGGGTGGCTTTGACACCATCTTAGGTTGAAATTTAATTTTTTTTTAAATCATTTGTTAATTTCAACTTTACTACACCAATAATATACCCCAAAGGAACCTCCATGCAAAATATCAGCATCCTAGTACACATATTAAATGAATGGCAAGCTTCTAAATAACTTGCACCAAAAACTTTAACGTTGATGTGCTACAAAAAAGTTAAGTTCAAAACAGGTCAAAACTTTAAAACATTTGAAATTATTTTTTAATTTCAACTTCACTACATCAATAATATACCCCAAAGGAACCTCCATGCCAAATATCAGCATCCTAGTACACACATTAAATGAATGGCAAGCTTCTAAATAACTTGCACCAACAACTTTAATGTTGAATGTGCTACAAAAAAGTTAAGTTCAAAACAGGTCAAAAATTTAAAACTTTTGAAATTATTTTTTTATTTCAACTTCACTACATCAATAATATACTCCAAAGGAACCTCCATGCCAAATATCAGCATCCTAGTACACATATTACATGAATGGCAAGCTTCTAAATAACTTGACCCAAAAACTAACATTTTCACGCTCACGCTGACACTGACGCTCACGCCGGGGGTATCGCTATAGCTCTCTGTTCCTCGAACAGGCGAGCTAAAAACCTCTGTCAAATAAAACCAGTTAATTTCCACTCTAATAGGGGAAAGCCTACGTATTTGTTAACCCTTACCCATTTGTATGTTCCGAAGCCACACCGACTGTCGGGATCCTTTGAGGATACGTTCAAAGTAAACCCCAGCAAATCCGCTTGAGAAGCAGGCGAGAAGGACGGCAAACAGTCCTACTAACGGAGTGCCATGACTTTCTGGCCTCGCCACAGAGCCAGCAGGAAACTGTATGTACACATGCAGCAAATATGAGCAGAGATGTTCATACAGCAAGCAAAGCAGGTATATAGGCACAGAGGAAAGAAAGTAACAGTGTTACTATGGTGTGTATTTTTATTTATTTATTTAAATACGATGCACGTTTGACACTCAAAAGAAAAAGTTGGAAAAAAGGAAAGAAAATGAAGATCACTTTTACACTTCCTTCTGTCTGTGGTGTTGCCACCATTTTATTCGGTCATTGTTGCACTGAGAGAAGTTTGTGTGTTTATGTTTAAGCCTCTGAAAAATAGTACTTCCAACAACAGAATGTAATGAAATAATAGTTGCCATGAAGTAAATTCTTCAGTTTATTAAAGACACAGAAGTAACTCGGAACCACGTGCACAATTTCATGTCTCAATATCAAGAGTCCTTTGTCCATGTGCTGCAAGAGACTTAACCTCAGATATTTATTCAATTGTGAAAGTTACATTTTTCACCCACAATAAGAAAAAGAGGAACGCACGTCCTGAAGCTCACCTGGATCAGGAGCAACAGTCACTCAAACCCCCCCCCCCCACAGACCTCCTTTGAGCCTGATTATTTTTTTAATGCTATGAACAAACTTTAGTACATCACGGGTGATGAAGGTTGTGGTCAAGTTTCATTGAAACTGTGTGTAGTTTCAGAGAAGAGAGCAAATACCTATTTTTTGGAGGGGGGAGGGGGGGTGAAACGCCCCCCCCCCAAATTTCCCCCTTAATGAGCACAGATTTTGATGTGGTCAATAAACTTTCGTTAGGCATCAGATATGAAGCTTGTGACCAAGTTTCATCAAAATCGTGTGTTTGGTTCAAGCGATAATGACTTAAGTGTTTACGGACTGACTGACTGACTCACGGACACTGCTCGATTGCGTAAGCTCACCAGACTACAGCCCAGGTTCGGTAAAAAATGACTTGAGAGGGTGGGGGCAGGTGGAGGGAGTGTGTAAAGCCATGTACTGATGCCACATAGTGTATGTCTATTAGGTCAGCAGCTCTATCGTTCAGTTTTGTAGCACCCAGATGTGAATTAAATTTTTGTCATTGATTATGATGCAGTAAGATGCGGTCTAATGAGATGACAACTCCCACACCTCAAGTTCCGCTTCGAGACGCTGAATTTTAATGAAGACTTGTGGACTTTTTTTTGAAATTTGCAGTGAATCCTCGTGAGCGGTCCGTGACGCATCAACGTCTGTGGCAGCCAACCAGAAACCACGTAGGAACCGTTTTCAGTTCAATTGCACTACTTTTCTGAGATACCAGAATCATCATGTTTTTGTGTGATGGTAAGAATTGCGAAATATGCACTGTTTACGACATGTTGGATTGAAGAATCCTGGAGAAATTAAAAAGTTTGATGTGAAGAGTTTGAAAAAAAAAAAAGAGTTCGGGATTTTGCCGCCCAGGGGCGTGAGCCCCATGGAGAGGAGAAAAATATCACGGACGATGATAGATTCCCATCGGAAGGTATGCGAGAGTCAATTTTCATTAATGGCCTGATGGAGGCATGAAGTTTGACAGAAACAAGTTAAACAATGCACGATTGTCATTTTAACTGTGATAATGTGATAACTCAATTAGATAATGCTTTGTCAGAAGAGGAGATTGCTTATAGTTTGCGGCACTGTGTTTATAATATCACTTCTGGGAGTGCATCCACCGACGTGAGAAAAACGCACCAAAATATAAATTATACTACAAAATACAAATATTGTTGCGGTTTTATAAACTGCATGCCGAATTTGAAACGCACGCAGCATGAGACTCTTAGAATAGTCATTTCCGTATTAAATGTCCATTAAGAATAGCGCCTTCCTTATCGGGGTTATTATATAATTAAATGCGTTGGGTTGGGTAGCTAGTGCCCCCTCTCAACCCATTGGGATAATAACATCAGCACGTGATAACGTGTACCGTGACTGCAGTCATCACGTGGGGCATACGTGTTTTACTGCCACGGCTGTTAAATGTGTGCGAATAACACCAGCGTTCTGGAAGCTTCGCCGAAGCCATGGCTTTAGAAGTGCACGCCAAATTCCCATTTATTGTTTGAAGCCCCACAAAGTCCTTGTTTGTCTGTTTGTCTGTATGGACGTCTACCCTGTAATGCAATTTATTGCCATCTACCCCTATACTGCATTTCATTCTCCTCATCTCTGTTCATTCCCCTTCGCCTGAACATGACCGGTAAATGGACAAGGAAACGACACAGCTTCCCTGAAATAATTGCCTCATTCTCTGCCTTTGTGCCGTGGACATTTTTGGATGTGTGGGGTTCATCCTGGGTGCATGGGGGTAAAAAGTGATTTCCCCATGTGAAGTGGGAAAGTCCATGATATTGCTCCTGGCGATAGCCGGAAGAGCCAAGTGAGTGAATATCTGGGTGGGCAGCAGAATGGGCGGGACTGCGGGGAATGCTCCAATAGCTGGCATGGAGTGTAAGTGTAAGTGTGGCTCCGTGCCAGTGTAAGATCTGATATGGCCCAATCATGGGCATCCGCAGAAAAAAATGCAGGGGGGGCAATGTTATCCTGAGATCGCCGTGTGAAGTGTGAAGACATCTTTTTGCTAAGATTAATGTAAATAACAGAACAAAATGTTAACAATTCTTCAGGTAGAAGACACACGATTGATCGAATGTCATGATATTTGGCGTGGAAGATAGTGTTTTTTTCGTTCATCCATTCTGTGTTGCAGCTATTTATTTGATTTCAGTAACAAAACTCATGCTAATTTTCTACGTTGGATTTTATACAAAATAATAAAACTAAATGCTCTTGATTTGATTGTTATCGAGTCTGGGGAAGACCAGTGTATTAAATTTGAATTGTTATGTTAACCTCATTTTTCTTATTTTTCAGGAATGTGAAATGGATATCAGGAGGTTCTTTAAAAAACGTAAGTCTGATGACTCCGACAACAATCAAGACACCCCTGGTACATCGGAGATGCATGTTGAACCAGCAGAGCAGCGCAGAGGGGGACATCACGAGCAGTTACTCGCAGCAACCAATCAGATGCCACCCCAAACACCACTTCCGAAAGTGGCCAATGACTTGCCTCGTCATCTGGACATTGGATCATACGTCAAAACCACAGAACATTTGACCAATAATCGAAGATATGACCTCCTGATGAACACATACGTCCCACCAACTGATTACAGCTATCAGAACGATTCACAGGGCTCCCGCTGTTTCCGCCACACATGGATTAACCAATATTCTCCATGGCTGGCCTACTCAAATCACTTGAAAGGTGCTCTGTGCAAATACTGTGTGCTGTTCCCTCAACCAGTGCACCGAGGTCTCATGGGTGCGTTCATCGTGACTCCTTTCGTTAAATACAAAGACTTCAATGAGTGCGCGAGGAAGCACATGCTTTCCTCCTGGCACAAAGGCACACTGCAAGATGCCAACAATTTCCTCACCACCGTGCAAAGGCCAGAGTTGACCATCGTGAGCCAGATGGACCGAGCAGTCAACAAAGCAGTCACTCAAAACCGAGAGAAACTGTTCCCCATACTATCCAGCATTCTGTTCTGCTGCAGCCATGACATTGCATTGAGGGGGAAGGAGAGTACATCGGGGAACCGCTGTGACCTACTGCGATTCAGGATGGAAACAGGGGGCACGGTCCTGAAGGATCACATGGAGGGCGCAAGCAAAAATGCGAGATACACATCAGTTTGTGTAGAGAACGAGCTGATAGTTCTCTCCGAAGAAGTGGTAAGAGACAATATTGTGAAAGCTGCAAATGAATCAAATGGATTCTCTATCATTGCAGATGAAACTGCTGACATATCAGGCACCGAGCAACTGTCCATTGGAGTACGATTTGTTGCGCTGCAGGAACAACGGAATGACTCAGCCACCATACGTGAGGAATTCCTTGGATTCATTCCACTGGAGAGGGTGGACCCTGCAACAATTGCAGATACTATCATCGACCAAGCAAAAAAATTTGGTCTTAACCTCGACAAGCTCCACGGCCAAGGCTACGATGGATGCTCAACCATGGCAGGAAAAGACAATGGTGTACAGGCCCGTATCAGGAACACCTATCCCAAAGCTGTTTTCCTGCACTGCTCTTCACATCGACTGAATTTGGTGGTTCATGATCTGAATTCTGTCGCAGATGTGAGGAATACGACTGGAACTGCGAAATCTATCATTAAATTCTTCCGTGACAGTCCCAAGCGCAGGAGACTGGTTCCAAATATACCTTTGTTGTGTGAAACCAGATGGAATGCAAAGTACAAAAACATCCACATCTTTTCAGAGAACTTTTGTGATACCTATGCACAACTGGAGCAACTGGAGGCAAACCAGCACGAGTCACAGAGTACGCGTCAGACGGCGTATCAGCTGAGGTGTGCTGCAGGAACCACAGTGTTCCTCATCTGTCTGAAGATCATTGCGAAGTACTCAGCGATGTTGGAGCCAGTGACCCAACAGCTGCAGGCAGTCGATATGGACATGACGGGAGTCCGAGATCACATCGACCTGTTGATGAAGGCTTTCCGAGATCACCGGGATGGTGCAGACCGTGTGTTCTCAGAAGAACTTGGCATAGACTTGACTATGCCTCGGCGATGCGCATGCCAGATCCACCGGCCGAATGTAGGAGGCTCCATTGAGGAGTCCTATCGCTGCACCATCTATGTCCCGTACATGGATTCCTTGATCCAGTGTCTGGAAAGTCGCTTTGGTGAAAGTAACACGCCATATTTTCACATTTTCGCACTACATCCGAGAGAAATGCAGCAAACATAAAGAGATGAATTCAAGCACATCGTTTCATCTGTCAAGGAAATGTATGGCATTGACAACCTTGTAGAAGAAGCTCTAGCGTGGTATGACGTGCAGAAGCATAAGCCACTGGATGACAACTCTCTGGGTATGATCGAGCTGGTGAAGCAGACCACTCTGTTCCCTGCTGTGCGCAAGGCTATCCTCATCGCACTGACTCTGCCTGCAACATCATGTACAGTGGAAAGGTCCTTCAGCACACTGCGCAGGGTGAAGACCTGGTTAAGATCAACGATGAGTGATAAACGTCTGTCCGGCCTCTGCATGCTAAGTGTCCACCGCGACAAAGCGAACAGCCAGAAGACAGAGCTAATGAACAGGGTCATTGACAATTTCGGAAGAGATCCCAGACGGCTCCAATTCCTGTTCCAAGAGTAGTAAAGGCCCGGTCACACCTTGACGTTTTAGCCAGCGATGGCAACGTATTAAATGTATGTAAAACGCTGGCTTACGTTGAACTTTTGATGTTTTTTTTTTAAAGATTCGGACGTATTCATAGCGACTTGGTCTTATGTATAACGCATTGGTAATGGACACAGAACATTTCGTTGTGTTATAGATAACTTATACCAACGAATGCTGAACCTGTTGTCGGCCTACTCAACCGATGCCCAACGATAGTCTAACTTAGGCATAGCGCGTTGCACGCATCGCCGACGATGTCGTGACGTAGCCTATTAAAAGGCTGACGCACAACGATTCGAATCATAACTGTCGTAGAAATGGAAGTGACAACATCGCGGTCACACCTTGGCGATCTTGCCAGCGTATGCCGACCTAAGAAAAATGTGTCTAAAACGTTGGGGCACGTCAAATACGGTATGAGTAAGTTTGGTATACGTGAGTAGAACGCTAAAGTACGCTATCATACGTCGTAGTAAGTAGAGTACGTCAAGAAATTTTAAACATGTTCAAAATTTTACGACGTACTCGGCGTATGACACACGTTCCGCATGCGATGGGGATAAGTTTTACACACGATATGTGGACGCTTACACACGTCCACAAAGGCTACTTATAAGCTACTCATAAGTCGAAACACGTCGCGGTAATGTCTTTTTTACGCGAAACTTATTTCTAACTTATGTTTGACGTGCTTTGAACCAATTCTTTACGTAGTCCCAACACACATCGACGTATGTAGACGTATTCCAATGACGTCTTCCGGTCGACAAAAAAAATAAATGAATGTGTTTCTAACTTACAACTGCCATATAAAGACGTGTTCCCAGCAGTTTTGGGAATTGGTATATAAAAATGCTGCTCATAAAAGGGGAACCCAACAGTGTTTTCGAGTCCTTTTTGAGTCGATGTCCATGTCAGCAGTAACAGTATTAGTATTAGTATTAGTAGTAGTATTAGTAGTAGTTTGTTCATGTTGGCAGTAGTAGGTGAGTGTGAGGGGGAGGGTGTGGGTTATGATGGATCGTCCTTGCGTTTAACGATTTAAATGATAAACTCAACGATTTAAATGGCTGCATCTCCACTATTGAAAGTAGACGCTTGCGCTCAACAATTGGATTTTTTTTTACACTCAACGACTTTTAAACGGTACCACTCAACTATTTTCATTGTTTACAATGAACGATTTAAATTGCTGTCATTCGCCTTTGCTTTTAACGCTGGGGTTTGGAAATTTGAAGCGTTTATTCTGAACGTGTTAAAACGCTCAAACTCGACTATTTTAAATAGACGCTGCCGATGGACAATTGGAATCATAGCCAAGCTAGACATCGAAGTGTGAACATCCTCGTCATGCCCAAGAAAAGTTTGAAGAATGCTGCAAATAAGTGTCCTGGCCGTGGCCGTGGACGCTGACGCAAGGACGATCCATTATACCGACGTCTTTCAGCCTATGAGTAACTTAAAAGTAACGTCTGTCGATGTGTGGCAACGATCGCGTAACGTGCCAACAACACGTTAATCATAGGTTAGAAATAAGTTTTGGGTACGCTAAACATTACCTCAGCGTGTCTCAACTTATGATTAACTTACAAGTAGCATGTGTTGACGTCTGTCAACGATCGCAGACCGTGCATACAACTTGTGGCCAGCGTAGCGGAACGTGTGAGTCATACGCCGGCATACGTCGTGAAATTTCAAGCATGAAAAAATTTGAGGACAACCAAAAAGTACAACGACGTATGGCAGTGTTTTTCAGCGTGCTCTCAATGTTATCAAAACTTACCCATAACGTATTCAACGTGTGCCAGCGTTTTAGGAAAAAAATTCAAAAATCGGCATACGTTGGCTAAAACGTCAAGGTGTGACCGGGCCTTAACCTGCTCTAACTGAATGAACTGTTGAGAAATGTTTATGTTATTTTATTCATTTTGTATTTTCCATGTAATTTTTTTCAAATTTTTGATTTTCCAGGGGGGGGGCAAATGCCCCCCCTTGCCCCTCCCTGCGGACGCCAATGGGCCCAATAGCTGGTCCCAGACCACCTCGGAAGATATGATGTGTGGCTCATTCACCTCGCCTGCCCAAGGGGCTATAAAGCTGTGTTTGGCTCCTGATTTGCTCTCTCCCAGTTGTGGTCATCGTGAGCACTCGAGCTCTCTTGGTTCTGGTCGTCGCACTCACCCTCTCTCGGTCCTGGTCGTCACACTCGAGTTCTCTTAGTTCTGGTTCCACACACTCGAGCTCTCTCGCTTCTGCCCTAGTCTCAGATGCTCTGCATCACCCTCGCTTCTTCTCTGTTCCTGGACGCTTTGGCTTGTGCTCCTGAGAGAGCTCGTGGACACTTGGTTGTGGAGTGTAGTGTCGGGGCCATTCTGGAGAGCGGTATCAGGCAGGTGACGGTTACATACGTACCGGTAGGCAGAGACTACCCTGCCACTCCAAATTGTCTCCCCATGTGTGTGGTCTGATGGGTACCCTGTCTTGTTATGCAGTAGGTAAGGTATTGGTTAAGCCAAGTCTGCAGCTTGTGCATTTTCTTTCCTTTTTTGTAAATACACACCTTGATTGCTTTCATTGCATTTCCCTTTTTCCTGCCCCAGTTGCCCTTTGACTCCATTAAAGCCCTTGAGTTCCCTTCCCTCCTTTCCCATACCACACATTGCTTGCTGTAAATAAATTGCTTGTTCACATTTTCCTTTCAATCTGCCTGTGTCTGTTCTTTCCCCTTATCGGTCCAGCAATGTCCGTATATAGATTAGCCGGGAGATTATAATTACCCAACCAAATGGCTCTCATATCAGTCCGGCGTTGTGCTAGCGATAAGCTCGGCCGCCTTAATCAAGATCCAATAAAGATAAAAGTAGCACAACCTCCAAGGGCGCGATTCCCTGATGAGACTGCATGTACCCAGTTAAACGGTAATTCGATGGAGGACACCGAGTCACGTGGATAAATTGTTGTTATTTGAGGTTGAATAGCAACCCACCATGACACGGACTTATTCATGTGCGATGGCCTCGATTCCCGGTGTGTCCGGGGAGAACCGGGGATACCCCCCACCCTCGTATCTCCGCGACCCCGGGTCTGCAACAAAATATAAATTATTCCACAAAATACAAGTAAGTATAAATCTTCTCAGGAGTCGTATTTTTGTATATTCAACCCTTAAAACAGAACGATATTTGTGTTCAGGAACGATCAAGGACAGCACAGCCGACACAGCTAAAAACAAGAAAAACCCTGCTATTATATATCCTCACAAAATGTGGAGTAATTTTGATATAAAACCACCCTCAGTTTCTGGGACAAGCTGTCTGGTCATTGATGGCTTGGCACTCGTTAAAGCAATGAAAACTTCCCAAGGCAAAGACATTGGAAATTATGTGACACATCTACCCAAAAAATGGACACAGATTACAAGCATATTCTGGGCCGTGTCAATGGCGAACCACTCGCTCAGGGTGACGGGGCGCGAACCACTCGCTCAGGGTGACGGGGCGCGAACCACTCGCTCAGGGTATAATTAAACTAGCGATACCCGTGCACATGCACAGGATAGCAGTACAACATAGCTGGTAGCAGACGACAGACCGTACACGGGGAATGACAAAAATACGCATTGTGCAAAATGCAAGTGGTACTATGGAACGCCAAGACTTCCCAAACATTGTCGGCATGTCCGCTAAGTGCCACAGCAATTTCATAGGGATCGTGTGATGGCGATCCGAGTTTTTAGTGTGCAAGCTTGGTATTATAAGAGATAAGGCCATTAATCAACTTCAAAAGGGGCGTTTTAATTTCCCCAAACACACTATTTTCAGTCATTCACTTCCTGGAGTTTTCTGAATATGCATGCAAACTTTCAGTCTGATAGTTTTTATGGTTTTGGAATGATGAGGACACACAAACTAACACACACACACACACACACACACACACACACACACACACACACACACACACACACACACACACACACACACACACACACACACACACACACACACACACACACACACACACACACACACACACACACACATACACACACACACACACTCTCAATATTTTTCAGTTTTCCCTCTTCAGGGATGGAATGATTTAAGTTTAATAAACCAGCAACTGTTTCATTAACGTTTACTTAAATAAAGTTGAGTTCTAATACAAGTAAAGTTTACTTTGCAACTGAGCAATAAACTTTCCGAAACCTGGGTGTCTGCATTTTTTAAAATGTTAATTCTTTCTCACTGGATAATCATTTTTATTCTTGCACAAATTTATAGTCATAAATCAAGTTTACTTTGTTACTCTCTCAGCACATAATTGGGCATGCATTTCAAAACTGTATTTATAATTGCAGAAATGACCACAAGCAATCCACCATTAATCTGTGTGCGTGTGATGCAATGCTCCTTCAAAGCATGTCAATTAAAGGTTAATTTTATCACGTTTGGTATGGAATATCACTTGTGAAAGTTCAAATTTGTATTCAGCGCATCATTTTCATTTAGAAATGCTCATCATAATTTAATTCCCGACACGGTGCCACAAAATTTGATTTCTAAGCATATTTTGGTGAATGGCCCTGTAGACTCGTGATGGAACCACCTCTCATGTGGTATGGTGAAACATAACTGCTGACATGTTGAAAAACCTTCCTCAAACTTAACTCTTGCTGATTACTTGCTATTCACATTATGTACGCTTTTCATTTTACTATACAATAAGTTGTCACAGTGTTCCATTCACCAAGTGCAGACTGTTTTAAGGATGTGCACAAAATCCAAAGTTAAATATAGAAAAGAACAGGATGGATTTTCCTCGGAATTCAATGCACAAAGAATAAAAGAATTAAAATACTTTTGTGGAGACGTATCAATACCAAAATCATTTGGGGAAAAAATTAGAAAGCTAAGTTTGAGGTACACAGCACATGCACAGATGAACAGCATACCTGCACAAAGATGACACCCAGTGTGAGTAAGGATAACGAGAGACAGTGGTGCCAAGCCAGTTTTCTCTTCAACATTACCACTGTAAACAGTGCCGTAGTCAGTATCTTCAGTTGGTACGTTACCTGCCAAAGCAACATGGGTCACATTAGTTAACCATAATGGTTGAACAAACAACCTCAAAGCAGGACTGTTAAGACTTCAACTTGAGAAATGTTAACATCGGTGAGATATTAGATTTTTTTTTTCTGTCTTCCGTGGCTGTTTTAGAGGGGACTTCTAATTGTTTCCACGAATGGAAAACTTTGCTCTCCATGAGTAAGTGAATGCACGTGAGACCAGACAGTTCCAAGAGTGGAAAAAAAACAACTCATAGACAGACAGAAATGGTGCAAATATAGAAGCCACATTTCACAAAAGTACAATGCAAGCAGGTGTGTGTGTGTGTATGTGTGTGGTGTGGGAAACTTAATTGTTAATTGAATTTATAATGAGGTAAAATGGCAATTAGCTTCAGTAAGTGCTTTGACAAAGAATTTAATAAATATATGCTGGGAAAACTAGTAGGGAGGTAGAATACACACATTCCTCTGTAGTCGCAAAAACATTGTAAAACCTTATCTCTTTCCAGATGAGCAGCAAGGAATCAAATAATCTTTCATCGGGACAATAAGCAAGCTCCGATAACAGACCGTTTTTCATCCTGTGTTTGTGATTTTTAACCTTACAAAGTTCCATCTGTTGTTTCTCCAAGAGGCCTCTCTTTGTTCAGTTAATTTATTTTGATGCATCAACCATGCCCTGGAGGGATCATATATACAGTATATACTCGTAATACGCTATGTGTAGTTAAGTTTTTGCCTGAGACACTGCTCCAGGCTAGGCTTCCTCGCACGAGTGTCTGATATTTACTCCTGAATAAACAGCTTAAAATGAACTGAAGGTTTTCCTGTCTTGAGGTGGCCAAAACTACCACGACAGTGGTGTGGTGGTGCATGCACGTGTTGTACAAAACATCATTGCCAAAACTGTGGCCAACGGTGATAAAAATGTGAATGATCAGTGCAGGCATGGACATGTAATAGAAAGAAAGTATATTAAAAACTCAGCTGTGTGAGAGTCCTCGAGATGGATATCTTAACTGAGTATTCCAACCTCTAGAAAACAGAAATGACCTCAATAAAACACAATAAAGAGTCAAAAATAAAAAGAGTAAGATTTTGATCCAGTTCCTGATTTCCCTCCCCTTCCAAACCCCCACCACCATGCCACGAATAACATAAAATACGGCAGTCTGCAATGGACGTGATCCTTTGCAAATAAACATGTCTTGGACAACATTTTTTCAAAGAAACTACATGCCCTTATCAACACGACAAAACAGTTGATTCAAAGGCAATTTACAAAAAGAAGAACAAAAAAAAGACCCATTTACTTCACCTCTTACAGCTGAAGGACAGCATTGAGGAAAAGGTTTCAATCACAAAATAAATCATACCGTCACTGCAAAAAAAATATAAAAGCAAAAGTGGAAATAAAAGTAGAAAAAGGAAGCCAAAGTTGGAATAGAATACGAGGGTGTCGAGAAAGAGAAATACGGAGAGATGAATGACCAATGCTGATGCATTTTATTACCCTCACATATCGTTAGCATAACGAGCAGACTTTTTTGCAAAATTAATGAATTAAAATTAAAGAGTTCATGGAACACCTTACCCCATGCAGTCTGGAGAAAAAGGACATGGGAAGGGTCTTTTCAACTCTCAACCTTGCATTTCCAAGCACTATCTATATTTCCTACGAGCTGCCATTTTGTCTGAATCTTGATATTTCCCAATGCTGAGAGTACGAGCAACAAGTTTGATTGGTCTAGAGGGTATAATAATTTGTCCAGGTACTGCTAAACTAAAAGTTTATTGAAAATGCTGAGAAGGCGATTTGTGTTCAACAGTGTTCAAGTATGTAATAAAATGAAATAAAATAAAGGTTTTAAAGACTGTACAACAACAACAACAACAACAAAAACAAAAACAAAAACAACTTATTCGGAAATTTACACCGTCTTTTATACCACGTTAAAGAGTCATTTGTGCTTGTTGTTTGTGTCCTTTATGACATCCCTAAAAATAGGAAGTTTTGTGGTTGGAATGTTTTTCAATTTTGTTTGACTGCCAGACAGGCAGATAGACTTAAAATAAAAACAAAAAAAATTACCCGACTTCTTCCTCTCTACACATGTGCAATTGGGACGACATTCCGTGTTATTTGCTGAATTCAGAGCCAAAATACTACTAAACTATAGATTCATGTTCCGATTAGTGTTCTGCAGTGCTCAAAGTATAACATTCAATTTAAATGAAGTATTTCCTCAATCATGAACTGACAGCTGCAGACAGAAAGACAGACACAGACAAAGTGAACCAATTGCTTAACCCTGCTTTTCGCTTCAAACGCACGGGGTAAAATAAGTGGCCCATCAAAATCAATCCTCTATAGCAGGGGTCGGGAACGTGTGGCTCGCGAGCCAGGTATGGCTCTTTTGATGATTGCATCTGGCTCGCAGATAAAATTGGAGTTTGAAACTTGGAAAGCCCAATATTTCTCGCAGAAGCTTTACCTATAGTTTGAATGGTGTCGTGCTTCATTCACGTGCAGGGCTGAACTTGGCAGAAGGAGAGAAGAAAAAACACCTCCGAATTGTCTGAAGCGGTTTTTGTTTCGTCCAGTCATGCGGCCGACGCGACTCGTGATTTCGGTTCCTCCAATGACGTGCCGCCGCCGAGACGCGTCACGGAATTCATCTCGACCAATCACGCGCCACCGCTGAGGCGACTCGTGATTTCGGTTCCTCCAATGACGTGCCGCCACCGAGACGCGTCACGGAATTCATCTCGACCAATCACGCGCCACCGCTGAGGCGACTCGTGATTTCGGTTCCTCCAATGACGTGCCGCCGCCGAGACGCGTCACGGAATTCATCTCGACCAATCACGCGCCACCGCTGAGGCGACAGCATCCCAGAGTCGGCCGGCCGCGCCGCACCTCTCGAGTATGTCAGCCCGTGCGCAGGCCAGCCAGACTCACTTGGGTCAACATCTCCCTCTCTCTCATTTGCTCAAAGCTAACCCTTCGACGAAGAAGATGGCGAAAAGAAAAAAAGATGAGGAGTATCGTACATTTCAGGATGAATGGGCCGAAGAATTCGCCTTTGTGGAGAGAGCAGGTTCTGTGGTGTGTCTAATTTGCAATGACAAAATTGCATCGATGAAACGGTCGAATATAAAGCGGCACTTCGACACGCGCCATGCTACCTTTGCATCAAAATACCCTGCGGGAGGCAGCAGAAAGAAAGCATGCCAAGAGCTACTGAGCAGGGTGCAAGCCAGCCAGCAGCAACTCCGCGTATGGACCCGGCAAGGTGACTGTAATTCCGCTAGCTTTGCTGGATCTTTAGCAATAGTGAGGAACGGAAAACCATTCACAGATGGCGAGTATGCTAAAACGTTCATGATGGATGTAGCCAATGAAACTTTTGATGATCTTCCGAACAAAGACAAGATAATCAAACGGATACAAGACATGCCTCTGTCGGCAAGAACTGTTCATGATCGTACCATCATGATGGCAAACCAAGTGGAGGAAACGCAAGTGAAGGACATAAATACAGCGCCGTTCTTTTCCCTGGCTTTGGATGAGTCAACAGACGTAAGCCATTTGTCGCAGTTCAGTGTGATTGCAAGATATGCTGCTGGTGATACACTGCGCGAAGAAAGTCTTGCTGTTCTGCCAATAAAAGGGTCCACAAGAGGTGAGTATTTATTCAAGTCTTTCATGGAGTTCGCTCAAGAAAAAAATCTACGAATGGATAAACTTATCTCAGTGTGTACTGATGGTGCTCCATGTATGGTGGGGAAAAACAAAGGATTTGTGGCGCTTCTCCGTGAACATGAAAATAGACCCATCCTAAGTTTCCATTGCATTCTACACCAGGAGGCACTTTGTGCTCAGATGTGTGATGGGCAGCTTGGCGAAGTGATGTCGCTGGTCATTCGTGTGATCAATTTTATTGTTGCCCGAGCCTTAAATGGTCACCAGTTTAAAACACTGCTGGATGAAGTTGGAAATAACTATCACGGTCAGCTTTTGCACAGCAATGTGCGTTGGTTGTCAAGAGGGAAGGTGCTTAGCCGTTTTGCGGCTTGCCTGAACGAAATCCGGACTTTCCTTGAAATGAAAGGGATTGAGCATCCTGAGCTAGCCAAAACTGAGTGGCTCCTCAAGTTTTACTATCTCGTGGATATGACTGAACATCTGAACGAGCTCAACGTGAAAATGCAAGGCATTGGAAATACAGTGTTATCCCTTCAACAAGCCGTGTTTGCTTTTGAAAACAAGCTGGAGCTCTTTATCATGGATCTTGAAACAGGTCGTTTACTACATTTTGAAAAACTGAGACAATTTAAAGATGCATGCACAGCAAGTGAGCCCACTCAAAACTTTGATCTCCACCAGTTAGCTGGCTTCACATCCAGTCTCCTACAGTCATTCAAAGCACGCTTTGGAGAATTTCGTGAGCACACTCGTCTTTTTAAGTTCATCACCCATCCAAACGAGTGTTCACTGAACACAACCGACCTGAGTTACATTCCTGGTGTCTCCGTCAGAGATTTTGAAGCAGAAGTGGCTGACCTGAAGGCCTCAGACATGTGGGTGAATAAGTTCAAGTCACTGAATGAAGATTTGGAAAGAATCGCACGACAGAAAGCGGAGTTGGCGAGCAAGCACATGTGGACAGAAATGAAAAAACTTCAACCCGAAAAGCAGCTGATTATCAAAACTTGGAACGCGCTTCCTGTCACATACCACACACTGCAGCATGTGAGTATTGCTGTATTGACCTTGTTTGGATCTACGTATGCATGTGAGCAGTCATTCTCACATCTTAAAAACATCAAGTCCAACCTACGATCACGTCTAACGGATGAAAGCCTCAACGCTTGCATGAAGCTTAACCTCACCAAGTACCAACCAGACTACAAAGCCATCAGCAAATCCATGCAGCACCAGAAGTCCCATTAATGGTGAGTATTATAACAACATTATTTAAAAGAATAAATTCAGAGGCTTATTATACTCACATTTAGTTGAATTCAGTCTTAAAATATATTATATGGCTCTCACTGAAATAGATTTCCAAATATTTTGCTTTAATGGCTCTCTGAGTCAAAAACGTTCCCGACCCCTGCTCTATAGCCTACATAAAGCGAGTAGTAGATACACAAAAACATGGCAACAGTTTAGGCCAAGGCCTGAATAATATTATTGTGTACATACCTGATAGGTGGCAGCATCAAGATTAGAAAGGGCCACATACAGAAGATTGTTTTGCAGGGTGTAGATGGCAGATGGCACGGCAAGCTTGAGTGTATCCAATGGCCGGTGTACAATCTCCTCAAGCAAGTTCAGGTAAGTAGCACTCAAGATAAAACCTGCACGTGTGATGCAGGCATTCATAAAATTAGGAATCAATAAGAGTCAATTTGTTTTGTGTTCCTGTTGAGCATTTGCCTAATGTCATGAACAATGGGTTCAAAAAACAAACATATATTGTTGATTTCTCATAGTCTCTTGATACCTTCCTCCTGAAGTAATATAATGCAGTGCTCTGCCAGAACAAAAGGACTACCCTTGATTGTAAACACCGTTTTAACAATCTGTGATATGAGCAACATAAAATGGAATACATATGTATAGAACTGGAAGCATACTGTCCTTTTGCATCACGGCACTTGAACCCATGACGGCATCAAATCAATCATATTCTGCAAGATAATCTGATACAGATTTTGTCAAATGTAGAGCAGATATTTTTTCAGCTCTTGTGAATTACTTGGCGAAGGCAGCTTTTCCATAGCTC
The DNA here is from genome assembly GCF_056783735.1 of Eptatretus burgeri. Classification (NCBI taxonomy): domain Eukaryota; kingdom Metazoa; phylum Chordata; class Myxini; order Myxiniformes; family Myxinidae; genus Eptatretus; species Eptatretus burgeri. The sequence goes on along the minus strand of NC_140966.1, from coordinate 41,921,582 downwards.
ACAATCCATGTTCGAAGGCGTTCACGACAGGACTCTGGGGTGCCATGAAAGAAGCTGCATTCCACTCCATCTCTTCCAACTACACATGGTTCTGAACATATGAAATGTGGGACTATCTTCCTGCCATAAATATATTCCAAACTGCAAAATAAAAAAAAATGTCTTGCCGGCATAAAATAAACCTTCTGACCAATATAACGAGGCATTTTGCAGTATGGGAACACATTTCTTGTGGAGAAAGAACACCAAAATTACCAAAATCATGAATCACTGCTCACCTTCACTCTTTCATCCCTCTTTTTCTCCACCTTTGGAATAAATTCCCACACCCTCTTCAATCCCATTCTTCCCTCCAGGCTTTCAAAACAGCTGTTCACCACCACCTCTTATATTCCCCATTCCAAAACCTCAATCTTGTCTACCCCTGTTAATCCACCTCAAACCTACCTCCTTCAAATTCCCTGCTTTCCTTCCTGAAAGTCCCTGTAATGTCCATCATGTATACCCCATGTTCCCCACCCCATCCCTCTCCTTTCCACTGATCTCATGTTTCTGTTCCCCACTGTTTTATCCTCCCCTCTCCCACTCCTCTTGTCTCATGCCAACCCTTGCTGTACGTTGTGTGTTAGCTCTCATACGAACCTCGACACCATATACAAAACAACAACAACAAAAAACACACCGTCAGCCAACCTACCTGGATAAATATTGAAAAGAAATGCCCTATTTTCCAACAAATGTAATGTTAATGAGATGAGAGGTTTCAAAATTATACTTGAAGGAAGGATTCATTTCAAAGGATTAAAAGCAGTGTTAAGTCAAAATAATTAATGGCGGCTCTTTTCCACCATGCAGCATCAGCAGGTTTAGCATAGGAATGCCATGATACCCAAGCTTTCCAGGCAATGTAAAAATCCTAACAAACTCCTGCAACCCAACAGTTGAATCTTGGATGATTATTTATTTGTCAAACAACCACATTAAGACTTGTAGCATAATCGTCGAACATAATCGTCAAAATATTAAATGCATCTCAAAGCAATGCTGGGCAAAATTATCATTTACATCTCTCAATGATTTGCTTATGAGCAATACAATAACAAAGGAAATTCTAAACCCTCTAATAAAAAGATGCTCCATATTTGGTGGAAATACCAAAATTTTCACATCACATATCTGATGACTTAACTCTTGCTGTACATTGTTAAGCATTCAGAAGCCTGGTGTTGGTTTGTCGTAATAGTGGCTGGCTTGGGATCTTAGGGTCCTGAGTTGGAGCCCTGTTTTCCACTGAATTAACACCAGGTGGGGTTGACTGAGCCTGTCATCCTTCTGAGGTCGGCATAATGAGTACAAGTGTACTGGTAATAGGAGCATTGCATCAGCGGTGCCCCCATACTCAGTATAGTTGTTCATAGCCAGTTGAAAGCATCAAATTATGTCACCACAGTTAGTGGATAAATAGAAATGTATATATATATATATATATATATATATATATATATATATATATATATATATATATATATATATATATATATATATATATATATATATATATATATATATATATATATATATATATGTATATATATATGTATATATATATATATATATATATATATACAAACATTCAGAAAGTATGCTCTTTTTGAATATTCATTTAACACAAGGTATCTCTTCATGTTGAGCTTCAAAAATACACCAAAGAATGAATAAATAATTCAAGTTAGCTGGGTGCCAGGCTTGGAACAGTATTTTACATTTCCTAAATGTTCCTGTTGTTGTTTCTCTTTCTTGGCTTCAGTGTGTCGAGACAAAGTTTCCAGCTGTAATTTTAGAGATTATGCTGTCGATGTGTCACCATGCATTTCATCAATAGCTCTGCGGATTATAAACTTAAACAATATTGCCCTCTACCCCCCCACCCCCATTATCCGAGACCATTGTATTTTTCTGCAAATAATTTGGAATTATTTATTGTTAAGAAACAAGTTCTCGTTTTACTGAAAAAAAGCCTCACATCCTACTTTCTACAATTCAAGAGGAATGTTAACCAATTTCTTCTGCTCCCTCTCTCTCTCCAAAACTTTCCTTGTGGAGCCCCCACCCACAGTCATCTTTTGGACTTGTGAAGGGTGAGCTCCATTAATGTAAATAAAAGGATTTGTAATACCCGCTCCCATAGGAAGCAGCACTATGCGAAAGATATTGTTACAGCTGTGGAAAATCGCAATACACCATAAAGGGTCCTTAGATCAGTTATGACGATAAGTATATGTGTAGTTAGATTTCCCCACCGTTGTTGAGAGGGAATTTCCATGTTCACAGGGCTGTGATCGTTTGAGTGAGCAGTTTTTCTTTTCTCTATCATTATTTTGGACCAATCATCCCCCAACAACCAAATCGCCACCACCAACAACACTCCCAAACAACTACACCGAACCACCACCACCTTCGCCTCTTTACCTCCACAACTCCACCCTGCAAACATCGCCTCACCGCCATCCTCAAAGACGCCCACCAGCAACCAAATTGCCACCACAAACACCCTTCCCAAACCACCACAGCAAACTCCCACCACCTCCGCCTTTCTACCACACGTCGTACCATGGGCTGTGAATGGTTTCCTTTCGCCTCAAAAAGCGGATCAGGAATGCTTCACGCCCCCTTTTCTTCCACCCAATGGCTGAGCATCGGGTGGTGTGGCCCTGCCTCCGAACCCGCTGTGATCCACACATTTGCATAGGTGCTCCTCCCTCGCCTATATATGGGGGAATTTTATCCCTAGATGACCCTAGATTCCCGCCAAATATTTTATCCCTCGATGACCCTCAAAACTTTTCATACTGATTGGATGTGGCGTTCTCCATATACAATTATGACATCATAACGAAGGCACCTATGACGTCATAAAAAACTCATTCCCCATGAGTACTTGTTATGTGCCAAGTTTCAATTTTTCCTTGGTGCGAATTCAGAGATACAGAGGTCCAAAGTTTTTCCATTTTTCAAATACGGCTGCCACGCCACGTGACCTATTATGACAATTATCATTAAAACATTCTACATGAGTAGTCGCACCAATGGTAAAAATTGTGTTTCAATCCGACAAGCAATTGCGGAGAAAAACATGAACGTTCTGTGTGGAGAAACACACAGGCAAACAGACAAACAGACAAGAAGAACACGTCATGCAGAGCACGATACTTGCAAAATCCATAAAACAAATTTGACCTCAAAAACAATTGGAGGTTGAATTAAATGACCAAATATGCAAGCCCTATTGAAATTTAAAGTGAATCAGATGAAAATTGACAATTTTAGAAATCCGCCCTATGTTGACCTTTTGGCTGATGTGGGCCCCCAGAATAATTGGTTGAATTCAGTGACCTGAAATACATGTCCTCTTCAAATTTCAAGTCAATTGGATGAAAATTGAAGATTTTAGAAATACCACCTTAGTTGTTGACCTTTGGCCTATGTTGACCTCAAAAACAACAGTCTTCTTCTACATGACCAACTTCACCATGTGGTGAAGTTTTGTGAAGATCGGTTTAAAATTGTGACCTGTCGGTGATAAGCAGGTAGACACACAGAGATAGAATAACAAAATCGACTGACCAATGCACTTGAAAAATCTTCGATTTTGCAAGTTACAAACAGACCCAAATGCAACAACCTCTCCTCTGGCGAGGGTATCAAGTCACAATTCTCAAATTAAGGTGTGACAGACAAAGTACAGCAATACACAAAGCATAGCAGAACGATGCACAGTACACAACCAAGCAACTGTTGATTGGCTTTTCCACCAACTACTTTTCACTCTGCTTGAACACATATATCTTCAGAGGGAAAACATTCGCAAATGGCACTCCCTACATAAACTACTCACAATCACGAGATGGGTCCGCTTGGCAGTAACAATAAATTTCAGGAACTCTCACAACACTGCTTGAAGTCCAACTTCATTTAGCTCGACTCGACTTTGAGAATAAATATGTCAGTCAACAAATATTAAACAGTCATAGAATAAACAGGTCATTCCATATCAAATCATAAGCATGTGTGCATTGCATTAACCATTGACTGAACCAATACACTGCTGAACAGTCATAGTTTATGTTCGTTCGTAGTTAGTCATAGTTCGTAAATAGTTTATGAAACAATGTCTACCTTAAACCTTGGTAAAGTGACAAATTCCTTTTTAAGCTTACGATGCTCTTTATAGATGATGAGGAGACAGGTAAGCATCTTGAGGACCTCTGAGAGCAACACAGCTGAGGACGCAAGATAGAGTGGTCCGACTGCAGGCAGTGTGCGTGAATATCGCATGCACAGCACCAATCCGGTTGTTTGCAACACAAGCACTCCAAGTGAAAGCCGCTTGAGAATAGCGGACATTGTTGAAGTGGTGGATGTCTACAATACAAAGCATGCAGAGAAAAGACAGTCAAATATAGGGATGAAGGTTTGCCACAAAAGAGAAACAATCCCAATGCAAACACAGGCCTTCCATCCTCAACACAAAATTCAGCAAAACTGACACTGGATTATCTCAATTGTGAATGTCTGACAATACCAACCTGCAGACAGACCTGAGCATCTCCTCTGAACAGCAAATGCACAGAACGGGTCACATGAGCAACCTCAGGATAATGCAAGGACAGAGGGAGACATCGTTAGTACAATGTACTGTAGGGTACTGATTACTGATCAGTCTACTTGTACTTCTGTCATATTACTTGACTCACCCAGTACCCAAACTCCACCACAATTTTCCCCCACCCCCAACCGGCCCACCCTACAACCTCGTTCACTTGACTTCATGCTTACAAAACCTTCAGGGAACACTCACTCATATTCTGTTTGCTTCATAAAAAAATGTGCCCAATCTACTCGAAAAAGGCCTCCAAGAAACTCAGAGATAGAGTTTGCTATAAACAGGAAATATTCCAAAAATTTTAACAGTGGGATACTCAGAAAAGTTTGAAATACCAAAAGAAACACAAATGTGTGTGGTATATATATATATATATATATATATATATATATATATATATATATATATATATATATATATATATATGTGTGTGTGTGTGTGTGTGTGTGTGTGTGTGTGTGTGTGTGTGTGTGTGTGTGTGTGTGTGTGTGTGTGTGTGTGTGTGTGTGTGTGTGTGTGTGTGTGTGTGTGTGTGTGTGTGTGTGTGTGTGTGTGTGTGTGTGTGTGTTCACGCGCGCGCACACTCAAATACAACCCGTTGCTTTGCTGACGGGGATATTTAGGGGGTGGTTGAGAGAGGAAGCGAGGAGAGAGAGAGAGAGAGGAGGCAGGATAGGATGGAGGGAAGGGAGAGGAAAGTGGAGGAGAGGGGAAACTAGGAAGGGGAGGAGAGAGCGCTGCCTCACCAAACATTGCTATATTCACTGCGGGAGGGAGGGGTGTGAGGAGGGGGTGAGAGAGAGGGAGGGAGGGAGGGAGGGAGGGAGGGAGAGAGAGAGAGAGAGAGAGAGAGAGAGAGAGAGAGAGAGAGAGAGAGAGAGAGAGAGAGAGAGAGAGAGAGAGAGAGAGAGAGAGAGAGAGGAGGCAGGATAGGATGGAGGGAAGGGAGAGGAAAGTGGAGGAGAGGGAAACTAGGAAGGGGAGGAGAGAGCGCTGCCTCACCAAACATTGCTATATTCACTGCGGGAGGGAGGGTGTGAGGAGGGGGTGAGAGAGAGGGAGGGAGGGAGGGAGGGAGGGAGGGAGGGAGGGAGAGAGAGAGAGAGAGAGAGAGAGAGAGAGAGAGAGAGAGGAGAGAGGAGAGAGGAGAGAGGAGAGAGGAGAGAAGAGAGAAAGCACGATTTGGGGGGGGGGGAGGTAAGAGGATGAGGAAATTACAAAAAACAAAGAAAAACCCCCCCAAAAAAGAGAAAAAGGTCAGGGGTAGAGGTGGCGCTACCAAAGCAAATGCTATGTTATGCCTAATGACCAAACACACACAAAAAATTATATATAAAAAAGAAAAGCATGTCAGAACAGCAAAACACGCAATGACGCAACAGAGTTTGTAAAGTAATCTGCTGGCACATCTGAAAAAAAACTTTGATATTCCAGTTGCAGAAAATCTGTGGGAACATGAACCAAAAGCAATCACTGAACACATTGAAGTACCGCTCACGTACGACCTTATGATCCCATCGAGCATGAACATGAAAAACAAAGCGTTGCGACCAGATATCACACTTAGGTACAAAAAGAGAGAAGAAGGCATTGATACCAGTTATTTTGGACTACACGATGCAGAAATCAAGAAAATGACCAAATACCAAGACCTCAAGAATGAAGTGAAAAGATCCTGGAAGCTGAAGAATGCCAAAGTTGTACCAGTGATAGTTGGATCTACAGGATTGATGATAAAGAAACTTAGAGATATTAAAAACCATCCTGGGAATATCACTACAAACGAACTACAGATGGAGGTTGTCTGGAACTCATTGACAATCCTGAAGAGAGCCCTCGGCACAAAACTTTGAGAACAGAAAACTTCACAGCTTGGTCCGTGAATCGTGACCCCTTACTGAAATAAAGGTGGATACTTTGAGCCCACCCTGGGAGGAGTCCATTCCACATTCTGAAACCCACATATGTAGATACCAATCAACGATGCACGCATGCACACACTTTGGGGCGGGAGCATTTCAAACCCATGCGATCTTCCTGGAAGGTCTGTCTGCATACACGCATGCATGCTTGTACATGCAGTGACCTTTGCACCCCACTGATAGGCTCACTCCGAATCAGATTTGTTCTTGCTACAGTCTCCTCAACAGATGGGGAAGGGTGGGGGAGGGGTGTGAGAGAGATATAGGGGTGGAGAGAGGGAGGGAGGAAAGAGGAAAAAAAAGGGGGGTGGATGGGTTGGAGAAAGAGGAGAGAGAGAGAGAGAGAGAGAGAGAGAGAGAGAGAGAGAGAGAGAGAGAGAGAGAGAGAGAGAGAGAGAGAGAGAGAGAGAGAGAGAGAGAGAGAGAGAGAGAGAGAGAGAGAGAGAGAGAGAGAGAGAGAGAGAGAGAGAGAGAGAGAGAGAGAGAGAGAGAGAGAGAGAGAGAGAGAGAGAGAGAGAGAGAGAGAGAGAGAGAGAGAGAGAGAGAGAGAGAGAGAGAGAGAGAGAGAGAGAGAGAGAGAGAGAGAGAGAGAGAGAGAGAGAGAGAGAGAGAGAGAGAGAGAGAGAGAGAGAGAGAGAGAGAGGTCAGAAAGAGGAGGTAGGGTTGGGAGGGAGAGAGAAGGGTGGGATAGGGGTGAGACACACAGAGTGGTTCGAGAGGGGAGGGGGAAAAGAGGGAGAGGGATGAGGGAGGGATAGAGTGAGGGATTCTGGCAGATGTGATGCCCGGTTTATCATCAATCCGAGAGACGGCTCACACATTGATGAATCACCGGGATGACAGTTTTTAGCTGGGTCGGGATTCGAATCCAGGCTCCACAGAGTGAGCATCCATACCACTCAGCTTTCCTGCCGTGATATGGCAATTCATTACTTCATAACTGAAGACATTTTTTACTCATCGTGATCATAAAATTTATTTTGCCTTTCTACTTCCGGTAAAGAACCATGGTATCGTAATTGAAAATTGAAGAATGTGCGTCAAGTGGCTTCACCAAGCACTCCATGAAACGGTTGAAGAAAACAAAACGTTTAATTATTGTTTGTATTTATCTATGCCGAAGTGGCGGCTTGTATAATGGCAGAAAATGGGTAACGTCGTGAAATTTTTTTTCACACTTTCAGCGAGCCAGTCACCACCTGTTGCACCACAGAACAACATGTGGCCAACGCAGGAGAGTAGCCCTGAACTTTGTTTAAGTCGATTGACATACAGTATTCAGTGACAGTGCGGATATTGTAAAGCACTCGCCAAGTGACTCAAGCACTCCAATGAAATGGATGACAAGAAAGGGCTCACTTGGCACACGATTAGCAATCACCAAACTGTCATATTAAACATGTCATAAATGCCGAAATGTCAAATGTCCGAATTGGGCAAATGAACACTTTTGTAGGAGTCAGAACTGATGCAAAGCTCGATTCTGGAGCTTAAATTTTGTAATTCAGCCTACTATAAGAGATTCCCGAGGTTATGGCATGGGCGGAAATGAAATAAAGCCACAAATGCTGGCACCTCCAGGGGTTTATAAACATTGCAATGTACCCAGCGATTCGTAGCTATGATGAACAGGCATTCAATAACATGAGTGAGGAAAGTGGAAAAAAAAAAAAAAAACTTTATCGTTAAGAAATTATTGCAGCCTGTTCCAAGTCAAGGCATGGTTGAGCAGGCCAAAAAAACATGTTGGCTTCAAACCCCAGAGAGGTTACCCAGGATATGTCTTAAGACCCAAGAGAGGGAGGCGGCCGAGGAGCACCTGATAAAGGATATAATTAAATAAGGCTGTTAATGATCTTTCACAGGGGTGTTTTAATTAGCCCAAACACCCAATTTTCACTCATGCACTTCCTTGGAGTTTTCTTCGTATGCATGCAAAGTTTCAGGCTGATAGGTTTCATGGTTTTGGGGTTTATGGAGCGCGTGCACGCACGCACGTGCGCACACACTTCTCTGTTTCCCATCTCCCATTCCTTATTATCATTAACTCGTCTACGATGAGGTCGAGAGGAGCTGTGAAAGCCATCATGATGTCTTTCAATCGATCCATTTTTCGGTGGGTGCATTAACAGTTTTTGTTTTTTTCCATACTCCTCCAAGACAGCTCAACGGATCGTTTTGAAACTTGGCATGGTGATTCATTACGTTGATGTGCAAAAAGTAATGGAGCCCTTTTTGAAATTTAATTTCTAGTCATGTGGTGAGATAATTATCCAATTAACTCAAAATGTAATCCATGTTTGTATGTCCATCACATATCACAATACGTTTTGACGTTGTTTAATTTGAACCTCTTCATTTAATCCCTTAATTAAGCCTCCCCCTTGGAGAAGGCTTTGAGTTGTGGGGTTTGTTTATACAATTAGTGCCCCCAATTTTTAATGATAACACAGAGTTTCTGAGACCCCCCCCCCCCTCGAAGAGTACTAAACCATAATTTAGAAAAATCTTCCTTACTGCACTCCCAACACTCCAATTTCCAAGCTGTATCAATTTCTGGGATGGCCATACCTAGTTCATTCTTTCAAAAGCAGGAAAGCCACAAGATTACCGATAGGAGTGGACATCAAAGAACAAACCTGGATTTGGTGGTGGTAAGGAAGTGACAGTTGTGGATGGTTAAGGATTGTAAGGCAGTGGCGAGAGAACATGTTACCACCCAGCACAAGCCTGTTGTGTTTGTGGTCAGGATGCAGAAAATGAGGGAGATGAAGAGCAGGGGTCGGAAGATTATTAGGTGGGTGAAATGCAGGGGAAACGTCGTCGCTGAGGACAAGGAGAGGATGAGGGCTAGATATGAGCAACTTAGCGTAGAAGCAGAAGTGGAAGAAGTCCAGACGCGTTTAACGTAATTGCAGAAGTTTTGTGTGGAAGAAGGTCAGGAAAGGGTGCATCATCGAGGGATAGAAACAAGGTATGTTGGACAGAGGAGGTAGCAAAGGCAGATGGTGAAAAGGAGGAGGTTTGGAAGAGGATAGAGAAGATCAAGAATCGTAGGAGGCAGCTTGAGGTGGGGTTGCTCCATCTGTATGGGCAGAAGAAGAAAACAGCAAGGAGAGCTGTGGATAAGGCAAGGAATAATATGGAAGAGGAGGTGTACAACAAGTTGCAAGAAGATGGTGGAAGAAAGATGATATATAAATTGGCTCGTGACAGGGATGAGGATGTTAAGAATATGAAAAGGGGAGGGGTGGCGTTGATTAATGATGGTGGTGGGAGGCTCGTGACAGAGAGGACCGTATTGAAGGTGTGGGAACAGTATTTCAAAGAGCTGTTGAATCAGGAAAGAAGCAACGGTGAGGTGGAGCAACCATGGGATTAAACTCAAGCGAGATGGGAAAGTGGAGTTGGTGGAGATCTCAGATGAGAAAGTGTGGACAGCATTGAAGAGGATGAAGAAGGGGAAGCGCCAGGCATTGCCGAGGTGTGTACAGAGATGATAATTGCAGTAGAGGAAGTCGGAGTCTGTTGGATATGTGTGTATATGTGTGTATATGTGTGTATATGTGTGTATATGTGTGTATATGTGTGTATATGTGTGTATATGTGTGTATATATATATATATATCTCCTGGTGTTGGCGCAGTGGTTAGGGCAGCGGCTTGGGACCCAAAAAGTCCTGAGTTCAAGCCCCGTTCGGCCACTGAATATATATATATATATATATATATATATATATATAATAAAAATATTATATATATATATATATATATATATATAATAAAAATATTATATATATATATATATATATATATATAATAAAAATATTATATATATATATATATATATATATATATATATATATATATATATATATATAATAAAAATATAGATCCGGGCCGTACAGCTTGCCGCTGCTTGGTGGCGGCTGCATCAAGGCGGAGGTGCAGGAGGATGTCTGCCGTTCACGGGAGACATTGGTGGCCGCGGTGGCGAGTGAAGATTGACGGAAAGACGCTGTTGTGAACCAGCGCACAGACCTGAACAATGAGGTGCACTATTCATGCCCCATAAAGTGTGATGGTAATATGCCATTGTAATCAGCGTGCAGACCCGAATGAAGAGGTGCGCTATGCCTGCCCCATACAGTGCGATGGTAATTATCACGAGGCTGCGCACGGGTCCGCTATTGTGCATACGGTTATTTATCACAGTGGTGATCCTCACAGGCAGCTGCCTGAGCATGGTGCCAACCCCAATCTGTGTCATGGATTGAAGGAAAGGATTTGATATAAATCAGGGTTGAAAAGAGCGCGCCGCGTGCGTCCTGTACAGCATTGAGATTTAATGTATGGTTCCACTATTACCTTCGATCGTGTTCTTGCAGCGGAGGATTTTTCCATTGTGTGGTTGATGCTTCTTTTGGACTCCGCGAGGACACATTCCCACAGTGGAGGGTGTTGCTGTGGTTTTCACAGGTGGCTGTCTGGATGCGGTGCCTGCTTGGATTTATTTCAGTAATAAGAGGAAAAGAGTTGGAATGAAGATCAAGATATAATCAGACCTAACTACGAGACCCACGCAACGCACTGCGTCCCGTTTGACCCATTAGACATGAGGGAAAGGTCTAACTGTATGGATATTAATGAAATAACTGCCTGAGGATCACTGTATGATGGACGCCATTGCCATAGAGACATGCAATTTTCCAGAACCGCAAATATATATATATATATATATATATATATATATATATATATATATATATATATATATATATATATATATATATATATATATATATATATATCTTCTTCTTTCAGCTGCTCCCGTTAGGGGTCGCCACAGCGGATCATCCATCATGATCCGCATAATGATTTGGCACAGGTTTTACGCCGGATGCCCTTCCTGACGCAACCCTGGTCGCCTCTTACGACACAGGAATATGGTACACCTATTCTAACCGGGGTATACACCGGCCCAGGACACTGGTACTCACTTCGCCGACCTCGGAAGGATGACAGGCTGAGTCAACCCCTGGTGTATTAATTCAGTGGCCCAACGGGGCTTGAACTTAGGACCTTTTGCATCCCAAGCTGCTGCAGCAACCACTGCGCCAATACCAGGATATATATATATATATATATATATATATATATATATATATATATATATATATATATATATATATATATATATATATATATATATATATATTGTTGCGAATTCGCGCCCGCCGGCGTGAGATTGGTCACGTGACTCGAATCGCGGCACGTCGCCCACCGGATGGACAATTCTGTCATGACCCTGTCGGACTAACGCCGGAAGCTAGTCACGGGTGGGCCTTTCGGCATCACCACGATCGTGCCAATCGGCCACCCACGTGGGATAGGGTCGTTCGCCAAACTCAACCTACCTAAGTACCCACGCGGATGGTCGACCGGGTGATCGCACCTCGCCGCAGGTCAACTCCGGACACAGGCCGCTTAAGCGGTCCGTTCTGTGCTATCGGGATAAGCGAGCGGTGTTATCGTCGGCTTTGACGGTTCCGATTCATTATCGGGCGTATTAAGCCCACTACGAACCCTTTACGTGAAGCAAGATGGAGATTCAAACGAAGGAAAGGACGCAGCGAAACGGGGACCAATTCAACATAATGCACTTTATTTACACGACACACGAAGAGCACACATATATCAATTTAAAACAAAAACAACAATGCAGAGCTACGACCAAATACGCGAACACACGGCAACACTTATACAGTTTTACTTTACAAGACACGGCACCACAAGATCCATACAAAAAAAAACAAAAGAAAAGGCCACCCTCAAAGACAAAGGGGCAGACGGGGCCCGTGGGCCTTTATGGCGTGGGACTTGGCAGACCGAACGAGTCCCACGAGACCGTTGCAGGTTTCCTGCACCCTCGCGGTGCGATGGTGGGCGAGCTCTCTCCGGCGCTCCTTGTACGAACGCGCAGGTCCGCGCAACACAGCCGGCAGAGCGGCACCTCCAGTCCACGTCCCTCCGCGACGTCCGGACTCCCCACCGACTGCAAGCTGCAACGAGCGGTTCGCTCTACGGACCGCGTCTCCAAGACCCAGACGGGCAGAAGACCATGAACCGCCGACTGATACTGACACTCTCACCGACCGCCCTGACCTGACCTCCTCTGACCTGACTTCCTCTGGTGTCACTCTTTTTGGTGTCACTTCCGTGCGCCCTTTCATTTCCCCGGCACCCCGCCCCTCCCTTCGCAGCACGCGGGGGGGGGGGACATTCCACCAGAGAAATCGGGGCGGGAGCCGAGTTTCAATCGTCATTCTTGTTTACCAGAGAAATCGGGGTGGGAGTTGAGCCTCAACCGTCATTCTTGTTTACCAGAGAAATCGGGGCGGGAGTTGAGCTTCAACCGTCATTCTTGTTTACCAGAGAAATCGGGGTAGGAGTTGTTGTTGTTCCCCTTTTGTGTTCGTGGAGATGTTGACGGTTGCTGGCGGAGTAGTGAGGATGGCGTGGTTGTTGAGAGGCAGGTGTGGTTGTTGTTGTGAAGCGGCGTTGTGGTTGGTGGTTGTTGTGTGATGGCGGTTGAGACGTGGTTGGTTCAAAATAAAGATAGAACAGAAAAACGCCTATCTCAAAGCGGCGCAGCCCGAATGAATCACATTTATTCCCTCTAAACAACAGGTTTGGGGCTAACTACACATGTACTTAAGAGATACCTCACCTTCGGGACCTGAATGGTGGCTTGCGAATATTCACAGCCGTAACAATATATATATATATATAGATATATACATATATACATATATATATACATATATATATACATATATATATTTATATATATACACACACACACACACACACACACACACACACACACACACACACACACACACACACACACACACACACACACACACACACACACACACACACACACACACACACACACACATATTGTTACGGTTGTGGAAATTCACAGAACACCATTCAGGTTCCCCGAAGATCAGTTATGTCGATAAGTGTGTGTCCAGATTAGATTTCCCCACCAATGTCTAAAGGGCTTCATTCGTGTGCCGGTTCAAGTTAGCCGTTATTCTTTTGCTATCTTTATTTTAAAACGAACAACATCTCCTCACTATCATCTCCACAAACAACGCCATCTTTTCACCAACAACAACCATTTAAACCAATGAACAACGTCTCCTCACCATCATCTCCACGGCGCCGCCATCTTTTCGCCAGCAATGGCATCCACAAACGAACAACATCTCCGCCGACAAACACGAAGACTCCCTCGTTGGAGCGAAAGCCGGTGATTCCTACCATGTCCGAGTTTGATGGCAAGATCGGATCAGAATGACAAAAGGGGCGGAGCCAGCCGGGGGTGAAGGGTCAAAGGTGAAAGACCAAACACCACTCCGAACCCGATAAAAGGCCGGGCTGAAACGCCGAGCTCGGTTGTTGAGTGGAGCTCAGTTGTTGAGTGGAGCTCAGTTGTTGAGTGGAGCTCTGGAGTTCGGAGTTGGGCTGGGCCGTTACAGGGTGCAGAGCTGTTGGTCGTTGGAGTCCGGTGGAGTTTGGAGCCTGGAGTCCAGTCGGGTCGAGCCTGCAGTGCAGTGCAGAGTTGTTGGTCGGTGGAGGCAGCAGCGAAGTCGCCAGCCGGAGAGAGGTCGCCAGCCGGAGAGAAGTCGCCAGCCAGCGACATAACGGTCCGAAGTGATCGGGCCCCAGGACGGTCCGAGCGACGCTGAGAAGTGAGCAGGCTCTTAAGAGAGCATCAACTCCAAAAGAGCAAGGCCCGTTCGCTCCTCTGAAGCGTCATCGCCCAGGGCCGATCGACCAGGCCGCACGGCAAGGCCTGGACCAACTGAGATGCCGTTACACCAGCTGCCGTGTTGACGAGACATACAGAGGGTCGCCGACCGAAAAACTCATCGAGTCGTCTCCAGGGCGACAAGGTAACCTGCACTGCCTCGTGGAGCTCCTTCGGTCTTCCAAGCTCCGAGGAACATTAAAGGCCTACGGGCCCTGTTCTTCCTTTTCTTTTCTGGGATTTTTGCATGGAAGTCTGTGGCACCTTGTCGGATAAGTAGAATTGTTGTGTAGATAAGTAGAATAAGTGCATGGAAATGATAATAGACAACGGATGTAGGTCTTTTTGCTCGTGTCCTGTCCCCATCTCCCCCCCCCCCCCATTGCCCATTGCTTCATTGACTGCATGCGTGTACAATAAATGTCCGCATAGTTTGAATATTCACCTGCTCGTTGCGTCCCTTCCTCCATTGAACTGCCATAATTGCGTTCAGAATAAACAGCTGGTTATTAATAGCCGATAAGATAATCGTGTCCAACGGGGCTTGGCGATAATAAACCGCTCGGCAATCGCAGACGGAAAGAGCTGCTTAAAGCGGCTCGTTTCCGAGCAGGTCCCGCTGAGGTACAACCTCTCGGTAGTCTGTCCACGCGAATAATTAGGTAAATCGACAATTCGGCGATCGACCCTGTAGCGCGGGCAGAGCATTGACAAGGTTGCGGTGTGGTTAAAAACACACCCGTAGCTGGATTTTGGCATTGATCCGAAAGCTGCGACTGGATTGCCACGTCCGGTGGGTGCGTACGGCCGCAAATTAGCTAAAGGCGGTCGCCCGCACGCCGGAGTGGCGGAAATCCACTAGAATATATATATATATATATATATATATATATATATATATATATATATATATATATACATATACATATACATATACATATATATATATATATATATATACATACATATGTTGGCTGAAGAAGCATTGGCTGAAGATGAGCAATGAGAAGATTGAGGTGATGTGAGTCAGGCAGCAGAGAAAATCAATGACTATCAGGTTAGAGGGGAAGGAGATCAGGCAGGGAAATAGGTTTCAGTATCTGGGAAGAACAGTGACTGGGGATAGCAAGTCTGAGACAGAGGTGTGGAAGAAGATTCAGATGGACATGAATACATGGAGGAGGGTGGAGGGATAATGGCAGATAGAAAGACATCAAAATAATTGAAAGGGAGGTTCTGATATCATGTGTAATGCCAGTCTACCTTTACAGTCTGGAAATGGTGGCACTCAGAGCCAACAACAGAGGCTGTAGGTTTGCGACAACTGGGTCAGGAGGATTACGAGATTTAAGAGGGCGAATAGGATGGATGAACTGTGGGAGGAGATTGGTGTGCAGATGAGTTTGACTGGGAGATTGGTGAAATGCCGGCTGAGATGGGCTGGACACTTGGTGCGGATGGGGGAGGAAAGAATGGCAAAGAGCGCAGCGGATAGATTGAGGGACAAGGTCGGAGGAAAATAAGTATACCATGGTTGAGATGGGAGTATTATATCCATAAGGTGGGGTGGTTGGAGAGTGGAGATATTGGATGAGGACAGAGGGGGGTGGAGGAGTATTGTGGTCAAGGCAGGGCAGAAGCGTGGTGCCATCGGACCTCATCCCCTATAAAGTGAAGAGGATAAGAGAAGAAGAAGAAGAAGAAGAAGAAGAAGAAGAAGAAGAATCAATTTCCGAGTTGTATCTCTGAGCTGGCTGGGACTTTCAGAATGAAATTTTATATCAATAATGTGAGTAGAAATTATGTGGGGTTGATATTTTTTTGTATTAACCTAATTATAGCCATTTTAACTTTTTCATCATAACCCCACTAATCTTTGTCAGATTGGAACGAAATTGCCCCTTAAGATAGCCCAGCCCAGAGCAAGGCACATTTATGCTTAATTTACATCATACCCCTCTGGGCAAAGGTCAAGGTATGACATACCTAGGAGTATTAAACCACCATTTAAGTTTTTCTCCATTTTTTCTGCCAATGTCTGAGGACTTTTGGAATGAAACTTTGCCTCAATAATGACTATTAAGGTATGCGAGGTTGACATAATATTTTTGACCTTGATCTAATTTTTAAGGTCATGACTCAATTTATAGGCATTTTAACATTTTTCACCAAAACTCGATGAAGGCTTGTCCAATATGATCTGATCAGAATGAAATTTCCCTCTCTACATAATCTAGAGCAAGGTGCATTTATGCTTAATTTACATCACACCCCTCTGAGTTAAAGGTCAAGGTCAAATGGCAGTCTAAAAAAAACGTTAAAAGAAATGCATTTTTTGCCATTGCTCAATTTTTCCAATGCGGAATCTCAAAGACCACTTGGCCTTCCAAGATGTTCTTGCATCATAATAGTGGACCTGCACTGAGGTTGTATGATTATATGATTGGTGTCCTTGACCTAATTAACAAAAATACCTTTTTGATCATAACTTGAATAATTTTCCTCCCATTTTCATGATGTTGGGTTTAATGGATAGATTGTAGATGAGGACACATTTTCTTCATTTATATGTTATCGCCATAAATGTTGAAGGTCAAGGTCACATGGTGGCACCAAAAAAAATATGGCCATCATTGGATCGTGGGTGAGGGTAAGTCACGGGTGATCACTAAGGGTAAGCCTCCTCCAGTCAGAAGAGGCTTACCCTTGGCAATAACTTTGTGATTGCAGATATCTAATTAGGGGAGCAAGCAAACAAATGCTTGGTCTCCTACTGTTGTTGGTATTTTCATAATTATTATTATTATTATTCCTTCCACCAAATTTTTGTGGAAGCTGTAGCATCGGCAGCGCTGCTCCAAATAAGTTGAAATGCCACAGAAATGTTGGGGCGAATGGGAACATATTGTTTCCGAGTTTTGATTATGCAATCACCATGGCAACCAGCTTGGATTTAACAAAAAACTTCAAAAATCCACTTTGAAACTGCAAATGTTATCGATTCAATTATTGTCAGGTTATGATTGACTACCCATGGTAAAAAATAAATAAATAAATTACATACGATGATGTAATCAGTGAAGTTAAGAAAAAAAATTCCAATCAAAATGAAAAAAAAAATTGTGGCATGTACACCACTACATAAAGTTGAATACAAAATTTTGTTTTGATGGGACACAGGGTATGGCAATGACAAATAAAACTAGAGGGGGGAGCACTCGGTAGAGTGCAAAACCTCCGCCGCCAATACTACTCGGTCACTCAAGTGAACCTGATATCCTATTCATTTAATTTGACGTCAACAGTGCTCACAGAGTTATAGTTTGCAACTTTCCCTTTTACATACTCAATTCATTCGTCATAACTAGATTCCTCGAGACAGAAATTGATTTTACGTGGGTATATCCACCTGATATTCCAAAATCAGCCGCAATTATAATTTTGGCATGTTTTTTGTTGGAAATCACTTACAACATGTAGAAATGCAAAAAAAAAATCGAAATTTTGTAGAAAAAAAAAGTTGCAAAATTTTCTGTTTTTTTTTTTCTCCAACAATTTTTTTTTGGGGGGGTGGGGGGGTTGGAAATCACTTAAAACATGTAGAAATGCAAAAACAAAAAATTCAAATATTTTTCCAAAATGGCCGCCATTGCGGCCATATTGGACTTTGGACCAAGTCCAAAATCTAATGGCATGATCCTTGGACCATACCTAATCCTCCCACCAAGTTTCGTCGAAATCCGTCGAGGAGTTTTTCCGTAATACTGTTCACAAACAAACAGACAGGGGTGAAAACAGTAACCTCGTCCATCTTCGATGGCGGAGGTTAACAAAATAAATGAAAATTGATCATGTCAGAGGTGACACCATCTTGGTGTAACCTAAGAAAAGCTTTCTCCAGAACTGCTGCTCAGATTTAGTTGAAGCTTCCCAAGCAATGTTGGGGCAAATGGGAACTAATGCCTTTTTTTTCCAAATTTTGATTTTTCAATCACCATGGCAACTAGCTTGGAGTTAAACAAAAACTTTAAAATATTTTTCGCTGAAACTGCAAATGCTCTCAATTTTATACGTGCCAGGTTTGTGATCGACTACCCATGGTGAAAAAAATTGGTTTTTAAGATGTCGACATCCAACCAAGACATTATATTTTAAATTAATTTTCTGAAATATGTAGAATTTGTTTTTCACTTGTAAGTTGTGGGGTACGAAATGTAAATAAAGGTGGAGAAAGTCTGATTTAATGAAATTTAATTCCAGGCTTTAATGCGACAAAAGGTGAAAATTTCGAAAGTGGGTGTAGAGTTGACCTTCTCGAGGCAATATACATAGACAATGTTTATTTATTTTGCAATATAAAAATACTGTATGTACACACACGAAGGTGAAGATGCAACTTTGAACTTGCACAACTTTTGATGTACCCAACACATCATAGAAACAAACTATAAATGGTGCATGAAAGCAAAATTCATCAAGTTTTTTTTTATTGAATACGGTACAGTTCAAATTTTTCGGCTTCATGATAACCGCAATCTTTCAAAATACTGTACGGTACATTGTTCAATTCAATTTTCCAACTTGTTGAAAACACTATCCAGTTGATGTGGAATAATTTCATGAATTGCATTTGTGATCCTACCACTAAATTAATCCAAAGAATGTGGTTTTGATGAGTCAACAACAGTTTTGTATCGACCCATGCAAGGTACTCCAATGGGGACAGGTCAGGAAAACGAGGTGTGTAGTAATTGCTCTGCTTCTACTGAACGACTTGTCGAGGAGGACATCATTCAAAAAACATAGTGGTAGGGAGCCTAGTCTTGTTGGTAGAAGATGATCTGTGAAAGATCCAATCATTGTAACTTAGGAACCAAATGCATTAATTGTGATTGTTGACTTTAGTACCCTCTGATGAAGAAGTAGCCTCATAAAAAAATGTCAATTCATCACAAAACCCAGGGGAATTGTGGCTTTAATAACAGCAACAACATGCATAACAACAATTACATTAACAAGACATGAATTATACTTTCATTTGCCATTTGTAGCTCATTTCGATCATGCCTACACATCGCCCAAATAAAGGTATCAAAAGTTATGAAGTTTAAAGTTGGAAAAAATGTGGGAAGGAAATGCACTTTGAAGTGCAGACTCATAAAATGCATCCTTACTATAATTTAGGGACTGGTGTTTGTTTATTTGTTATGACGAAAATTGAAAATTTTCATCATATGTTGGTCTGTCTTGTTTGTTTGTATGTTTGTCTGTGAGTGTGACAAGTTGCGAACGCTTTCAGCTATCTTCGACGAACTTTGGCAGAGGATTCTGAAGGACAAAAGGGAGGCCGGTCAATGATTTTTGTTTGTTTGTTTGTTGGGATACTCCTCCTACAGTTTTGGGCCGATTACATCCAGACTTGCGACATAGGATCAGCAAGACCATGACCCCAATTAATGCATAGGGGTATTTTTATCTTTGCCGGTGAACTTGTGGAGGGGGGGGGTGGTATGCAAATTCTCCATGTAAATGTGTATCGTGTGTCACCGCCTCCAGGTGGGAGAGGGTATTACAAGTATCCACCCCTTACTGCACAGTATTCCTGTCCCCACATTTTCCAGTTCAGTGAGGCGTTTTGAATTACAAGCAGTAGGTATGTTTTTACTTCATGCACGTAACCTGGGTTATCATTTTGCCTATATAGAGTAGTCACTTGCCTAAATAAAGGTATGCGTCAGAAGAACATGTTGCATGCTTGGAGCACGATTGCCCATCGGGTGGGTACACTCTGCTGGCATTCTTAAAGTAGGCTTTCAAAGGATCAGAACATTTCAAAATAAAGTCGTGAAACCAGTTTTTCCACCACCAACACTTTCCACAGGACACACATTGACGTTGTAGGCTGATTGCAATTTTTCTGTGAACTCTACAGGTAACTGCACGATTTGTTCATATATTTCCATTAATTTGATATTCACTGGTCAATACAAGAGGGAAGGATGAACAAAAGAAGTCTGGACTACCACCCCTCCCCTTCACTTCACTTTACTTATTTTCAGGGGTGAGGGGGGGGAGGGGGGGAGGGCATACATTACACCTGATGTGAATATTCGCAATTTAACATCTTAATATATTTCTTAACCGAATACGTACAGAAACATCCAATTGCAGTGCTGTATCGAAAGGCACCACTAAAACACGTATACATTATTGTACCTGTTTGTCCTTGTGAACGTTGTGGTTTGAGTGTGAAACCTCATTCATGGAAATACGTCTGGAGAAACCAAATTTCCGATAAAATCCAATGGGTCACGTACCAAGTTTCAGGTTACCACAGTGCGGTTAAGTTGACAATCCCCGAAGTCCGTAACGAGAAGCAGTGAAACTGTACATACTCGATAATTCCTACTCTTCCACAAACTGTTGAAGAACGGAATTTGCAAGAGGGTTCACGAAGTTAAATGCACGACCGAGTTGAAACAGGGTAGCCACGAACGCAAGGGCGGGCTGGATTCAACCCAACCCCTAAGCTGGTCACCCAATATCTTGCGTTAATCTGAAGATTATAATCTCGATCGAGACACTTTGCTCAAACATCTGAAACGTCATCACTCTTTAGTTGCCCATCCAAACATTGCAGTCGAAACCTAAAACAAACTCCTCTTCAATAATATTGACCCATCATCTTTGAAACAACCAGAGGCCGTGTGCACAATGAAAAAATAAAGACATGGGTTACATTTATTTAGCACAATGGGAAAGCACCACATGATAGGTTATTTGCTTGCACAGGTCTTTGTTTTAACTCTCCAGAGATGAATTGTATCAAAGTACAATAAAAATCTGGCTGAAAAGCCAAAATCACAATCATGGAATCACAATGACAAATAATTATTTGTTTATAATCCAAGCAAACACTTCATCGAATTTCTCAATCAAATTAACAAGACATATTCTGATTATTTATAGATAACCTTAAATGCTGTTTAATATATTGGATCAATTAGAGGGATCACTTGGTAAAGCTTTGAGACCAAACATGATAGTTTGTAACCATTTTTCAGTGTGCACAATCAAGGTATTAAGATTACACCATCGCACAACTTATCCACATCACGACTCCTCGCAAATTACTTTGTGCACAGTCGACGGGCGATGGAGGTTCAGAGTTCACCGACAACACTCTAAGCTTCAACGAGTGATGTTTTTTATTGTTCATTTGTAGGTCCCGCATGAGAAAAATTATTTTCACTTTTATATATTTCGATAGAATTGTACTTTCGACCCGATATTTATAGATTATCAGATGTTGTAAAAAGTGATTTTTCATGTTGAAATTTAAGGGGTTTGTGTGGTTCCTTCACAGACTGACCATCCCATTTTGATTGTTCTGTGCCAGGTGTTCCATATCATTGGAACAGTCATTTATTTTCCTCTTCAATTATGGAAATATTATGCATATTCGATAAATAATAACCTTATCAGAGAATTGGAATCACAACAATGATTGAGGAAAATGGTGGATTGAATGTTCAAACGTACTCTTACAAAACTACATAATTGCTGAAATTGTGATGTTTGATCATTGTACCTAATGTAGACACATCATTATCGGTGGTGGCAGCTATGCTCGTGACTGCCTTTTTCTGACGGATGACATTGGCTGATACAACCCAAAGATGAATAATGAATCAACTGGTGATGACAAAGAAAATAAAGTGCAGGAACAGTGAAGACCGAGTCAAGAAAGAAAGATTGTGTGCTTCACTTCAAAGTTTCCAATTGCGAATATTTCACATTCCTCTCTGAAAGCCTGGTGTTGGCTCAGTGATTAGGGTGGTGGCTTGGGATCCTAGGGTCCTGAGTTCAAGCCCTGTCGGCCACTGAATTAATACACCAGGGGTTGACTCAGCCTGTCATCCTTCTGAGGTCGGCAAAATGAGTACCACTTCCAGTGTGTGTACTGATAGAGGGACACTGCATCAGCGACACAGTCGCACTTCAAGAAATGATAGCTACCCCGGCAGCTAAGTTGCCATACGACCACCACATTCTTCTCTGAAAAAACATATGCTGACAAGAGACTACAACGTCTGCACGAAACACAACTCTGACAACTTGCACAACCACCAGGCTGTGCCTCAAGGATGGAAACCACCTGTGAACAAATATCTTTCACACGAGAACCAAGGATAACACAGAGACTGTTATCAGTGTGTTACAATGAACCAAAACAGATTGGCCAAATCTACTGAATCAAATCCTGAACAATCATGCTCATCATGTAGCTCAATGAGATCCTCAGCTGATGGAGCCAAACAGGCATTTAAGTCCGACTGCATATTCTGCAACAAAGGTCGTAAAAAGACAGAGATTAAGGGTATATGGACAACTGAAGCTACTTCAAGATTTCAATTTGATATAGGGGAAACTATCAAATAAATAGAAGATATGAAAAAGTATGAAAGGCTTCTTATACGGATCAAGGATTGGACCTCTTTGCTTGCGAAGCACAGTCCCACAGAAGTTGTCACCAGAAATATGACGCAGATGTATGTCATTGAAAGATCTGCAAGGCTGTATGCCCAATATGCGGATCAGTGTTCATCAATAAACAATATCCCTTTCCCTTCAAAAACTGGCTTCGATGGACAGGTGACAATAAAGACACCATTACTGAAAAAGATACATCTAAAAGCTTGTATTGAGTTTGAGAAAAAGCATCTCAATGATGCTGCAGGCATGTGGAGAAATGTTTTGTGGTCAAATGACACAAAAATTAAACTTTTGTTCTAAATTCAAAGCATTATGTCTGGCGTAAGCCTAACACTGCCCATCACCCAGTCAACACCATCCACACTGTCACGCATGATAGTGGCAGCATCATGTTATAGGGCTGCTTTTCATCAACGGGGACTGGCAAGCTTGTCAGAATAGAAGGGCCAATGGAAGGTGCAAAGTACAGGATAATCCTTGAATGATGAAAACTTGCTTGAGTCAGCCATGAATCTGAAACTGGGTAGGAGATTCACATTTTAGCAGGACAATGATCCAGAGCACAAAGTTAAAGCCACACGAGTGGCTGGAGAACAAGAAAATAAATGTTCTTGAGTGGCTCAAAGTCCTGACTTGAACCCAATTGAACATTTATGGTGAGACTTGAAGATTGCAGTCCATCGACGATCCCCATAAAACTTGGCAGAACGAGAGAAATTTTCACGTGAAGAATTGGTAAATATTTCACCATCTCACTGTACAAAGCTGGTGAAGATCTACCCAAAAAGAATCGTAGCGGTCATTGCTGCAAAATGTGCTTCGACCAAGTACTGACCTTAGGGGGTGAATACTTTTGCAACCAGTGAATTTCGATTTGTACATGTTTTTTGAAGGCATTCCTGACATGTAACCTCCTTCAACTACAACAGTGTTTAGTTTGATCTCTTCAATTATGAATACAAAAGTTCATTTGGAAAAATTGTTGCTACATAATTCATCAAAATGTGGCATTATTGGTAGGGGGTGAATACTTTTGCAAGCCACTGTATCTAAAAGTCCTGTCAATATCCCAATACCCCTTTATCTCCAATGATTCTGGGGTACATATCTAATTTTAATTTAAACATATCTACTGCCATGACCTTTCCAGGTAGACCATTCCATGTATTAACTGCTCTCCGAGTGAAAGACCCCTGCCTTACTACCATCTTAACTCTCAGGCTATGGCCACAGACGCCTCGTAACCACGATCGCATCACCTCATAACCGCCTCCTTTCTCGTGTATAAAGTCCTGTCTCCTTCAGCTGCTCCTCATAGCTGAGTCTAGCTTGGCCGAACATCAATTGAGGAGCTCAGCACCGAACCCTCTCAATAGAAGCCAGGTCTTTCCTGACTTGTGGTGACCAAAACAGCACACAATATTCAAGATGGGGCTTCACTAAGTGGTCAAGTATATACTTCAATTTTATTAAGATAATATTAAAGATCGCTGAAAGAAATCTGGAAGTTTAGCACCACTGAAGCAGTCTTATAATCACTCACCCTTATACCCAGTAATAAGATGACATCGAGTCACAGTTTAGGAGATGGAAGCTTAATTGATCACCGTGGAATGCAGCGTCAATCGACCACGTACTTACATAACCATATTGGCAAAGTCTTTGTCACCACGATACTGTCCCTCTCACATGCTATATAATGATATACATCATGGTAATATGGCTCTTGGAAGTATTATGAAGGCAAAAGGAGTGATAGAGTGTTCAAATATATGATTCAATTTAAACAAGAGCGAGAATCGTTTTCCAAAACATGTCCTCTACCGATGTGATATTTTCGAAGTCCAAAACGGACAAACTCTGTGAAAAATTGACGGAACGCACTGAAACTGAAACTTGTTCGTAACTTATCACAATAAAGCCATGTACCAAGTTCCAGGTTAATATGTCAAAGGGTATGGGGAAAAAGTCTGGAAAAAAAAACAAAACAAGCTGAATACCATGAATGACCCCGACATCGAATGAAAGCTGATTACCAAATGATGTTGATACTTGGGCAGCCGATTAACAGACAAGATTTAAAAAATAACAACAATGAATGCCATGAATGATCGGGTGTCAAATAAAAGTCGATTACAAAATGATGTTGATAATACTGACATAGCCGATTACCAAACATAACAAGATGGCGACTATGCGTGACCCCCGCCATGCCTTTTATGCCATGACGTCGATTTCTTTGATAAAATAAATGTAAATACAAATTCCTGTCAACTTGACGACACAATGCAAGATGACATTGCAGTTAAAGATGACAGAAATACAAATTAATCCATATCTTAACGAAGACATGTCCTTTGTGCGTGACTGTTATTTAAATGGTGAGGACGGACTGACCACGTGCCTGGGCGTGGCCTAACTATGATCGACAGGAGCTCTGAAGCACTCGAGCTGTGATTAGTTGCTGATCTTGTGGACGGTCTGACGACCAATCACAGCAATGACGTAAATGTGAGGAGGATGAGGAGGAGAAAACAATTTGAAAATCCCTCCTATTGACAAAGTCAAATGTCGGGGTAAAAAAACAAACAAACTAGAGGGGGAGCACTCGGGAGAGTGCAAAACCTCCGCCGCCAATACTGCTGGGTCACTCAAGTGAACCTTATATCTTATTCATTAAATATGATGTCAACAGTGCTGAGAGTTATAGTTCTTTTCTCCAACATTTTTTTGGGGGGTGGGGAGGGGGGGGGGTTGGAAATCACTTAAAACATGTAAAAATAAAAAAATAAAAATTTTTAAAAATCGAAATTTTGTTGAAAAAAAAGTTGCAAAAATTTTTTTTTTCTCTAACAATTTTTTTTGGGGGGTTGGAAATCAAACATGTAGAAATGCAAAAATTTTTTTATTTTTCTCCATTTTTTGTGGGGGGTAACAATTTTTGGGGGGGTTGGAAATCACTTAAAAGATGTAAAAATGCAAAAAAATAATTTTTCTCAATTTTTTTTTGGGGGGGGGGGGGTTGGAAATCACTTAAAACATGTAGAAATGCAAAAAAAAAATTTCTCAATATTTTTTTTTTTTTTTGGGGTGTTGGAAATCACTTAAAACATGTAGAAATGCAAAAAAAAAAATTCTCGAACAATTTTTTTTTGGGGGGGGGGGGGGGTGGAAATCACTTAAAACATGTAGAAATGCAAAAAAAAATTTCTCTATTTTTTGGGGGGGGGGTTAAAAAAATTGGGGGGGGGGGTTGGAAGTCACTTAAAACATGTAGAAATTCAAAAAAAAAAAATGTTTTTTCTCGAACAATTTTTTTGGGTCAGGTCAGGTCAGGTATGGGAGCATGTGCCAGAACAGCGCGTCGCTGCGTCCACTTTCCGCCGGTACTCCAGGGGCCTCCGTCTGGCCATCCCCCAGGCAGATGCCAGGCCCATCCCCATCTCCTTGAGATGATGGTCAACCTGCTGCAACCATGAGGCACGTGGTCGGCCCACTGGCCTCCTCCACTCATGAGACTCCCTCGCTGAGAGAATCTGGTAAGCAGGATCAGCGTCAGGAAAACGAGCCACATGTCCATACAGCCGCAACTGACGCTCACGGACTATGCAGGTAACAAATCTCATCCGAGTCTCTCTCAGCAACCGCTCGTTGGATACAAAATCCGACCGGCGATAGCCAAGGATTCTCCGAAGAGACCTGGTACCAAAGGAATTAAGTCTCCGTCTCAGATCCTTGGTCAGAGTCCAAGTCTCGCGCCCATAGAGCAAGACTGGAAGTACCAAGGACCTGAAGACTCGGACTTTCGTCCTCCCGCACAGGTACCGGCAGCGCCACACCCCATGATCCAGTGAATCCATGACTCCCCAGGCCCGACCCAGACGTCTATTGACCTCTGACTCGCAGCCAGCAGAGACATGAATATCTCCTTTTTTTGACATTTTTGACAATAGACAATTTTTGACAATAGACAATAGAGACATTTTTGGGTGGGGGGGTCCAAAAAAAAATAAAAAAATAACCAAGTCCAAAATTTAATGGCATGATCCTTGGACCATACCTAACCCCCCCCCCCCCCCCACCAAGTTTCGTCGAAATCCGTCGAGGAGTTTTTCTGTAATACTGTTCACAAACAAACAAACAAACAAACAAACAGAAAGGGGTGAAAACAGTAACCTCCATCCATCTTCGAAGATGGCGGAGGTTAACAAAAAAACACAGGTGACTCATGATGTCATATGTGTGGACCTTTTGTTCCTCGTGGATAGGCGGTCATACATGTAAAGTTTCACCTCGATCTGTTCAGCCAATTCAGAGAAAAAAAATTTTTTCAACAAAACAATATGGCTGCAGAATCATGTGACCGATGACATCTTTTTTTTTTCTTCTGTGGACCATTTTATCCAGAGATGACCCTCAAAAATTTTCATACTGATCAGATGTAGCATTCTGCATTTGCAATTATGTCATAACAAAGGCACCTATGACGTTATTAAAAAAACAAAAAACAAATCATTCCCCATGAGGAGTACTTGCCGGCTGCAAAGTTTCAATTAGTTGGTGCGGTTAAAGAGAAACAGAGGTCCAAAGTTTTCCACTTTTCCAACATTGCTGCCACACCACGTGACATGATCCATGATGTCATAATTATCAATAAAATATTCTACATGAGTAGACGCACCAATGGCAGTCGCTCAATCTGACAAGTGGTTGCGGAGAAAAACACGAAAGCTCTTTGCGGATAAACAAACAAGCAAACCCAAATGAAACACCCTTCCCTTCGGCAAGGGTTAAAAACTCAATTTGTATTCCAAATACAGTGGACAATGGAAGGTAATTTACTGAATTATTTCAGGTGACAGGTGCAAAAAATGCAGCATACAGTGACAAGGGAATTTATCAAAATATTTGTGATTTCTTTAGCACACAACAAAAAAGGCGGCTTTGAAGAGAATGCCATTCAAATCAGTTTTTTGAAACAGCTGCCAAGTGTTGGGAGTGACAACAATGGAAATTCCCACACGATATCAACATGAAAAAAAAAAAACCATGAAACGCAACCCAAAGTTGCAACATGCGAGGGCAACTACTATTTACAGACGTTTATACATAGTTTACGGAAAGTTTATGCAAGTCTAAACTGCGTCTCCTCTCCACCTCCTTCACTGCTCATTCAATTCCCAATTGTTTGCAAATGTTGTGCCTGACTGTTGCCCCATTGTTACTACATTGCCTTTCTACCCTCTGCCATAAGTTTCGATCTTGAAGAATAATAATAACAAAATTTATGAATTGAACACCATTCTTGGACAGTGCAGTTTGCACCTCAAACGTTGTGCTAAAGCTCTTACAACTGAGGGACACTTTGAATGCAAGGATTCTGAAACCCAAGAAATCTCCACTGGCAAACATAGAAATAAGCAGTTTAAAATAGAAACTGAATATTTGGGTAAAAACAGTGGAAGCAGAAAGTAGAGGGAGGAAGCTGAAGAAAGAGGGAATTTCGGAAACCCGTAGGAATTGTAAGGGTACAGAATGGATTATTATCAATTCATTTTCACAAATCCAATGGTCATTGCAACACATGATGCACAAACAGGCTTACACACACAACAGGAAGGAGATGGACTTTACAATGGAATCCATTGGAATCAAAGGGACAATTACAATGAGTCTTCACAACAACAAACAGTGATGAACAAGCTTGTGAATGACAGAAGGGTGTGTGTGATCACAATCGTGTGTGTGTGTGTGTGTGTGTGATCACAACTCGTGTGTGTGTGTGTGTGTGTGTGTGTGATCACAACTCGTGTGTGTGTGTGTATGTGTGTGTGTGTGTGTGTGTGTGTGTGTGTGTGTGTGTGTGTGTGTGTGTGTATGTGTGTGTGATCTCAACTCGTGTGTGACATCACGTCTGTGTGTGTGTGATCACAACTCGTGTGTGACATCACGACTGTGTGTGTGTGATCATGACGTGTGTGTGTGTGTGATCATGACGTGTGTGTGACATCACGACTGTGTGTGTGTGATCATGACGTGTGTGTGTGTGTGTGTGATCATGACGTGTGTGTGTGTGTGTGTGTGTGTGTGGGAGGTCACAACTCGTTGGCGTGCGTGTGTGTGATCACAACTCGTTGGCGTGTGTGTGTGTGATCACAACTCGTTGGTGTGTGTGTGTGTGATCACAACTCGTTGGTGTGTGTGTGTGTGTGTGTGTGTGATCACAACTCGTGTGTGTGTGTGTGTGTGCGTGAGTGTGATCACAACTCGTGTGTGTGTATGTGTGTGTGTGTGTGTGATCACAACTCGTGTGTGACATCACGACTGTGTGTGTGTGATCATGACGTGTGTGTGTGTGTGTGTGATCATGGCGTGTGTGTGTGTGTGTGTGATCATGGCGTGTGTGTGTGTGTGTGTGTGTGTGTGTGTGATCACAACTCGTG
This sequence comes from Eptatretus burgeri, assembly GCF_056783735.1. Classification (NCBI taxonomy): domain Eukaryota; kingdom Metazoa; phylum Chordata; class Myxini; order Myxiniformes; family Myxinidae; genus Eptatretus; species Eptatretus burgeri. The sequence continues at coordinate 41,892,234 of NC_140966.1, read as the reverse complement.
TGTGTGTGTATGTGTGTGTGTGTGTGTGTGTGTGTGTGTGTGATCACAACTCGTGTGTGACATCACGACTGTGTGTGTGTGTGATCATGACGTGTGTGTGTGTGTGTGATCATGGCATGTGTGTGTGTGTGTGTGTGTGATCACAACTCGTTGTGTGTGTGTGTGTGTGTGTGTGTGTGATCACAACTCGTTGGTGTGTGTGTGTGTGTGATCACAACTCGTTGTGTGTGTGTGTGTGTGTGTGTGATCACAACTCGTTGGTGTGTGTGTGTGTGTGTGATCACAACTCGTTGGTGTGTGTGTGTGTGTGTGTGTGTGATCACGACTCGCTCGTGGGTGCGTGTGTGTGTGCTCACAACTCGTTGGTGTGTGTGTGTGTGTGTGTGTGATCACAACGCGTTGGTGTGTGTGTGTGTGTGTGTGATCACAACTTGTTGGTGTGTGTGTGTGTGTGTGTGTGTGATCACAACTCGTTGGTGTGTGTGTGTGTGTGTGTGTGTGTGTGTGTGTGTGTGTGATCACAACTCGCGGGTGTGTGGGTGTGTGTGTGTGTGTGATCACAACTCGTTGTGTGTGTGTGTGTGTGTGTGTGATCACAACTCGTTGGTGTGTGTGTGTGTGTATGATCACAACTCGTTGGTGTGTGTGTGTGTGTGTGTGTATGATCACAACTCGTTGGTGTGTGTGTGTGTGTGGGTGTGTGTGATCGCAACTCGTTGGTGTGTGTGTGTGTGTGTGATCACAACTCATTGGTGTGTGTGTGTGTGTGTGTGATCACAACTCGTTGGTGTGTGTGTGTGTGATCACAACTCGTTGGTGTGTGTGTGTGTGTGATCACAACTCGTTGGTGTGTGTGTGTGTGTGATCACAACTCGTTGGTGTGTGTGTGTGTGTGTGATCACAACTCGTTGGTGTGTGTGTGTGTGTGATCACAACTCGTTGGTGTGTGTGTGTGTGTGTGTGTGTGTGATCACAACTCGTTGGTGTGTGTGTGATCACAACTCGTTGGTGTGTGTGTGTGTGTGTGTGTGTGTGTGTGTGTGTGTGTGTGTGTGTGATCACAACTCGTTGGTGTGTGTGTGTGTGTGTGTGATCACAAGACGTTGGTGTGTGTGTGTCTGTGTGATCACAACTCGTTGGTGTGTGTGTGTGTGTGATCACAACTCGTTGGTGTGTGTGTGTGTGATCACAACTCGTTGGTGTGTGTGTGTGTGATCACAACTCGTTGGTGTGTGTGTGTGTGATCACAACTCGTTGGTGTGTGTGTGTGTGATCACAACTCGTTGGTGTGTGTGTGTGTGTGTGTGATCACAACTCGTTGGTGTGTGTGTGTGTGTGTGATCACAACTCGTTGGTGTGTGTGTGTGTGTGTGATCACAACTCGTTGGTGTGTGTGTGTGATCACAACTCGGTGGGGGGTGTGTGTGTGATCACAACTCGTTGGTGTGTGTGTGTGTGTGTGATCACAACTCGTTGGGTGTGTGTGTGTGTGATCACAACTCGTTGGTGTGTGTGTGTGTGCGTGTGATCACAACTCGTTGGTGTGTGTGTGTGTGTGTGTGTGATCACAACTCGTTGGTGTGTGTGTGTGTGTGATCACAACTCGTTGGTGTGTGTGTGTGATCGTGTGTGATCACAACTCGGTGTGTGTGTGATCACAACTCGGTGTGTGTGTGTGATCACAACTCGTTGGTGTGTGTGTGTGATCACAACTCGTTGGTGTGTGTATGTGATCACAACTCGTTGGTGTGTGTGTGTGTGTGATCACAACTCGTTGGTGTGTGTGTGTGTGTGTGATCACAACTCGTTGGTGGGTGTGTGTGCGGGTGATCACAACTCGGTGGTGTGGGTGCATGTGGGGGGTCACAACTCGTTGGTGTGTGTGGGTGCGTGGGAGCACAACTCGTTGGTGTGTGTGTGTGTGTGTGTGTGATCACAACTCGTTGGTGTGTGTGTGTGTGTGTGATCACAACTCGTTGGTGTGTGTGTGTGTGTGATCACAACTCGTTGGTGTGTGTGTGTGATCACAACTCGTTGGTGTGTGTGTGTGATCACAACTCGTTGGTGTGTGTGTGTGATCACAACTCGTTGGTGTGTGTGTGTGATCACAACTCGTTGGTGTGTGTGTGTGATCACAACTCGTTGGTGTGTGTGTGTGTGATCACAACTCGTTGGTGTGTGTGTGTGTGATCACAACTCGTTGGTGTGTGTGTGTGTGTGTGTGTGTGTGATCACAACTCATTGGTGTGTGTGTGTGTGTGTGTGTGTGTGTGATCACAACTCGTTGGTGTGTGTGTGTGTGTGTGTGATCACAACTCGTTGGTGTGTGTGTGTGTGTGATCACAACTCGTTGGTGTGTGTGTGTGTGTGTGTGATCACAACTCGTTGGTGTGTGTGTGTGTGTGTGTGTGATCACAACTCGTTGGTGTGTGTGTGTGTGTGATCACAACTCGTGTGTGTGTGTGTGTATGTGTGTGTGTGTGTGTGTGTGTGTGTGATCACAACTCGTGTGTGTGTGTGTGTGTGTGTGTGTGATCACAACTCGTTGGTGTGTGTGTGTGTGTGATCACAACTCGTGTGTGTGTGTGTGTATGTGTGTGATCACAACTCGTTGGTGTGTGTGTGTGTGTGTGATCACAACTCGTTGGTGTGTGTGTGTGTGTGATCACAACTCGTTGGTGTGTGTGTGTGTGTGTGTGATCACAACTCGTTGGTGTGTGTGTGTGTGTGTGTGATCCCAACTCGTTGGTGTGTGTGTGTGTGTGTGTGTGTGTGTGTGTGTGTGTGTGTGATCACAGCTCGTTGGTGTGTGTGTGTGTGTGTGATCACAACTCGTTGGTGTGTGTGTGTGTGTGTGTGATCACAACTCGTTGTGTGTGTGTGTGTGTGTGATCACAACTCGTTGTGTGTGTGTGTGTGTGTGTGATCACAACTCGTTGGTGTGTGTGTGTGTGTGTGTGTGTGTGATCACAACTCGTTGGTGTGTGTGTGTGTGTGTGATCACAACTCGTTGTGTGTGTGTGTGTGTGATCACAACTCGTTGGCGTGTGTGTGTGTGTGTGTGTGTGTGTGTGTGTGTGTGTGTGATCACAACTCGTTGGTGTGTGTGTGATCACAACTCGTTGGTGTGTGTGTGTGATCACAACTCGTTGGTGTGTGTGTGTGCGTGTGATCACAACTCGTTGGTGTGTGTGTGTGTGTGATCACAACTCGTGTGTGACATCACAATTGTGTGTGTGTGAACATGACGTGTGTGTGTGTGTGATCATGACGTGTGTGTGTGTGTGTGATCACAACTCGTGTGTGTGTGTGTGTGTGTGTGTGTGTGTGTGTGTGTGTGTGATCACAACTCGTTGTGTGTGTGTGTGTGTGCTCACAACTCGTTGGTGTGTGTGTGATCACAACTCGTTGGTGTGTGTGTGTGTGTGTGTGTGTGTGTGTGTGATCACAACTCGTTGGTGTGTGTGTGTGTGTGTGATCACAACTCGTTGGTGTGTGTGTGTGTGTGATCACAACTCGTTGGTGTGTGTGTGTGATCACAACTCGTTGGTGTGTGTGTGTGTGTGTGTGTGTGTGTGATCACAAGTCGTTGGTGTGTGTGTGTGTGTGATCACAACTCGGTGTGTGTGTGTGTGTGTGTGATCACAACTCGTTGGTGTGTGTGTGTGTGTGTGTGTGTGATCACAACTCGTTGGTGTGTGTGTGTGTGTGTGATCACAACTCGTTGGTGTGTGTGTGTGTGTGTGTGTGATCACAACTCGTTGGTGTGTGTGTGTGTGTGTGATCACAACTCGTTGGTATGTGTGTGTGTGATCACAACTCGTTGGTGTGTGTGTGTGTGTGTGTGTGTGATCACAACTCGTTGGTGTGTGTGTGTGTGTGTGTGTGATCACAACTCGTTGGTGTGTGTGTGTGTGTGTGTGATCACAACTCGTTGGTGTGTGTGTGTGTGATCACAACTCGTTGATGTGAGTGTGAGTGTGTGATCACAACTCGATGGTGTGTGTGTGTGTGAGAGATCACAACTCGTTGGTGTGTGTGTGTGTGTGATCACAGCTCGTGTGTGTGTGTGTGTGTGTGTGATCACAACTCGTTGTGTGTGTGTGTGTGTGTGCTCACAACTCGTTGGTGTGTGTGTGTGTGTGTGATCACAACTCGTTGGTGTGTGTGTGTGTGTGTGATCACAACTCGTTGGTGTGTGTGTGTGTGTGATCACAACTCGTTGGTGTGTGTGTGTGTGTGTGTGTGTGATCACAACTCGTTGGTGTGTGTGTGTGTGTGTGTGATCACAACTCGTTGGTGTGTGTGTGTGTGTGTGTGATCACAACTCGTTGGTGTGTGTGTGTGTGTGATCACAACTCGTTGGTGTGTGTGTGTGTGTGATCACAACTCGTTGGTGTGTGTGTGTGTTTGATCACAACTCGTTGGTGTGTGTGTGTGTGCGATCACAACTCGTTGGTGTGTGTGTGTGTGCGATCACAACTCGTTGGTGTGTGTGTGTGTGTGTGTGTGATCACAACTCGTTGGTGTGTGTGTGTGTGTGATCACAACTCGTTGGTGTGTGTGTGTGTGTGTGTGATCACAACTCGTTGGTGTGTGTGTGTGTGTGTGTGTGATCACAACTCGTTGGTGTGTGTGTGTGTGTGATCACAACTCGTTGGTGTGTGTGTGTGTGTGTGATCACAACTCGTTGGTGTGTGTGTGTGTGTGTGTGATCACAACTCGGTGTGTGTGTGTGATCACAACTCGTTGTGTGTGTGATCACAACTCGTTGGTGTGTGTGTGTGTGATCACAACTCGTTGTGTGTGTGATCACAACTCGTTGGTGTGTGTGTGTGTGTGATCACAACTCGCTGGTGTGTGTGTGTGTGTGATCACATCTCGTTGGTGTGTGTGTGTGTGATCACAACTCGTTGGTGTGTGTGTGTGTGTGTGTGAACACAACTCGGTGTGTGTGTGTGTGTGTCTGATCAGAACTGGTTGGTGTGTGTGTGTGTGTGTGATGACAAGTGGTTGGTGTATGTGTGTGTGTGTGTGATGACAACTCGTTGGTGTGTGTGTGTGTGTGTGTGTGATCACATCTCTATGGTGTGTGTGTGTGTGTGTGTGTGATCACAACTCGTTGGTGTGTGTGTGTGATCACAACTCGTTGGTGTGTGTGTGTGTGTGTGTGTGATCACAACTCGTTGGTGTGTGTGTGTGTGTGTGTGATCACAACTCGTTGGTGTGTGTGTGTGTGTGTGTGTGATCACAACTCGTTGGTGTGTGTGTGTGTGTGATCACAACTCGTTGGTGTGTGTGTGTGTGTGTGATCACAACTCGCTGGTGTGTGTGTGTGTGTGTGTGTGTGATCACAACTCGTTGGTGTGTGTGTGTGTGTGTGTGTGTGTGTGATCACAACTCGTGTGTGTGTGTGTGTGTGTGATCACAACTCGTGTGTGTGTGTGTGTGTGTGTGTGATCACAACTCGTGTGTGTGTGTGTGTGTGTGTGATCACAACTCGTTGGTGTGTGTGTGTGTGTGATCGCAACTCGTTGGTGTGTGTGTGTGTGTGTGATCACAACTCGTTGGTGTGTGTGTGTGTGTGTGATCACAACTCGTTGGTGTGTGTGTGTGTGTGTGTGTGTGATCACAACTCGTGTGTGACATCACGACTGTGTGTGTGTGTGTGTGATCACAACTCGTTGTGTGTGTGTGTGTGTGTGTGATCCAAACTCGTTGGTGTGTGTGTGTGTGTGATCACAACTCGTTGGTGTGTGTGTGTGTGTGTGATCACAACTCGTTGGTGTGTGTGTGTGTGTGTGTGTGTGATCACAACTCGTTGGTGTGTGTGTGTGTGTGTGTGTGTGTGATCACAACTCGTTGGTGTGTGTGTGTGTGTGTGATCACAACTCGTTGGTGTGTGTGTGTGTGTGTGTTTGATCACAACTCGTTGGTGTGTGTGTGTGTGTGTGATCACAACTCGTTGGTGTGTGTGTGTGTGTGTGATCACAACTCGTTGGTGTGTGTGTGTGTGTGTGATCACAACTCGTTGGTATGTGTGTGTGTGATCACAACTCGTTGGTGTGTGTGTGTGTGTGTGATCACAACTCGTTGGTGTGTGTGTGTGTGATCACAACTCGTTGGTGTGTGTGTGTGTGTGATCACAACTCGTTGGTGTGTGTGTGTGTGTGATCACAACTCGTTGGTGTGTGTGTGTGTGTGTGTGATCACAACTCGTTGGTGTGTGTGTGTGTGTGATCACAACTCGTTGGTGTGTGTGTGTGTGTGTGATCACAACTCGTTGGTGTGTGTGTGTGTGTGTGTGACCACAACTCGTTGGTGTGTGTGTGTGTGTGTGTGATCACAACTCGTGGGTGTGTGTGTGATCACAACTCGTTGGTGTGTGTGTGTGTGTGTGATCACAACTCGTTGGTGTGTGTGTGTGTGTGATCACAACTCGTTGGTGTGTGTGTGTGTGTGTGATCACAACTCGTTGGTGTGTGTGTGTGTGATCACAACTGTGTGTGTGTGTGTGTGTGTGATCACAACTCTGTGTGTGTGTGTGTGATCACAACTCGTTGGTGTGTGTGTGTGTGTGATCACAACTCGTTGTGTGTGTGTGTGTGTGTGTGTGATCACAACTCGTTGGTGTGTGTGTGTGTGTGTGTGTGTGATCACAACTCGTTGTGTGTGTGTGTGTGTGTGTGATCACAACTCGTTGGTGTGTGTGTGTGTGTGTGATCACAACTCGTTGGTGTGTGTGTGTGTGTGATCACAACTCGTTGTGTGTGTGTGTGTGTGTGTGTGTGATCACAACTCGTTGGTGTGTGTGTGTGTGATCACAACTCGTTGGTGTGTGTGTGTGTGTGATCACAACTCGCTGGTGTGTGTGTGTGTGAGATCACAACTCGTTGGTGTGTGTGTGTGTGTGATCACAACTCGTTGTGTGTGTGTGTGTGTGTGTGATCACAACTCGTTGGTGTGTGTGTGTGTGTGTGATCACAACTCGTGTGTGTGTGTGTGTGTGTTCACAACTCGTTGGTGTGTGTGTGTGTGTGATCACAACTCGTTGGTGTGTGTGTGTGTGTGTGATCACAACTCGTTGGTGTGTGTGTGTGTGTGTGATCACAACTCGTTGGTGTGTGTGTGTGTGTGTGTGTGATCACAACTCGTTGGTGTGTGTGTGTGTGTGATCACAACTCGTTTGTGTGTGTGTGTGTGTGTGTGATCACAACTCGTTGGTGTGTGTGTGTGTGTGTGTGTGTGATCACAACTCGTTGGTGTGTGTGTGTGATCACAACTCGGTGTGTGTGTGTGATCACAACTCGTTGGTGTGTGTGTGTGTGTGATCACAACTCTGTGTGTGTGTGTGTGTGTGTGTGCTCACACCTCGTTGGTGTGTGTGTGTGTGTGATCCCAACTCGTTGGTGTGTGTGTGTGTGTGTGTGTGTGTGATCACAACTCGTTGGTGTGTGTGTGTGTGTGTGTGTGATCACAACTCGTTGGTGTGTGTGTGTGTGATCACAGCTCGTTGGTGTGTGTGTGTGTGTGTGATCACAACTCGTGTGTGTGTGTGTGTGTGATCACAACTCGTGTGTGTGTGTGTGTGTGATCACAACTCGTGTGTGTGTGTGTGTGTGTGTGATCACAACTCGTGTGTGACATCACGACTGTGTGTGTGTGACATCACGACTCGTGTGTGTGTGTGTGTGTGACATCACGACACGTGTGTGTGTGTGTGTGTGTGTGAGAGATCACGACACGTGTGTGTGTGTGTGTGAGAGATCACGACACGTGTGTGTGTGTGTGTGTGTGTGTGATGTGTGTGTGTGTGTGTGTGACATCACGACTCGTGTGTGTGTGTGTGTGTGACATCACGACTGCGTGTGTGTGTGTGTGTGTGACATCACGACTCGTGTGTGTGTGTGTGTGTGACATCACGACTCGTGTGTGTGTGTGTGTGACATCACGACTCTGTGTGTGTGTGTGTGACATCACGACTCGTGTGTGTGTGTGTGTGACATCACGACTCGTGTGTGTGTGTGTGTGTGTGTGTGACATCACGACTCGTGTGTGTGTGTGTGACATCACGACTGTGTGTGTGTGACATCACGACTCGTGTGTGTGTGTGTGTGTGACATCACGACTCGTGTGTGTGTGTGTGTGTGACATCACGACGTGTGTGTGTGTGTGTGTGACATCACGACTCGTGTGTGTGTGTGTGTGACATCACGACTGTGTGTGTGTGTGTGTGACATCACGACTCGTGTGTGTGTGTGTGTGTGTGTGTGACATCACGACTGTGTGTGTGTGTGACATCACGACGTGTGTGTGTGTGTGTGTGTGACATTCACGACTGTGTGTGTGTGTGTGTGTGACATCACGACTCTGTGTGTGTGACATCACGACTCGTGTGTGTGTGACATCACGACTCGTGTGTGTGTGTGTGTGACCCACTCTGTGTGTGTGTGTGACCCACTCTGTGTGTGTGTGTGACCCACTCTGTGTGTGTGTGTGACATCACGATGACGAGTGTGTGACATCACGACTCGTGTGTGTGTGTGACATCACGATGACATCACGACTCGTGTGTGTGTGTGTGTGTGTGACATTACGACTCGTGTGTGTGTGTGTGTGTGACATCCCGCCTCGTGTGTGTGTGTGTGACATCACGACTCGTGTGTGTGTGTGTGTGTGACATCACGACTCGTGTGTGTGTGTGTGTGTGTGTGACATCACGACTCGTGTGTGTGTGTGTGTGTGTGTCACGACATCACGACTGTGTGTGTGTGTGTGTGTGTGACATCACGACTCGTGTGTGTGTGTGTGTGTGTGTGTGTGACATCACTGTGTGTGTGACATCACAACTCATGTGTGTGTGTGTGTGACATCACGACTCGTGTGTGTGTGTGTGTCATCACGACTCGTGTGTGTGTGTGTGTCATCACGACTCGTGTGTGTGTGTGTGACATCACGACTCGTGTGTGTGTGTGTGTGTGTGTGACATCACGACTCGTGTGTGTGTGACATCACGACTCGTGTGTGTGTGTGACATCACGACTCGTGTGTGTGTGTGTGACATCACGACTCGTGTGTGTGTGTGTGTGTGTGTGTGACATCACGACTCGTGTGTGTGTGTGTGACATCACGACTCGTGTGTGTGACATCACGACTCGTGTGTGTGTGTGTGTGACATTACGACTCGTGTGTGTGTGTGTGTGTGACATCACGACTCGTGTGTGTGTGTGTGTGTGTGTGTGTGTGTGTGTGTGTGTGTGTGTGTGTGTGTGTACGACTGTGTGTGTGTGTGTGTGTCACGATGTGTGTGTGTGACATCACGACTCGTGTGTGTGTGTGTGTGTGTGTGTGACATCACGACTCGTGTGTGTGTGTGTGTGTGTGTGTGTGTGTGTGTGTGTGACATTCACGACTCGTGTGTGTGTGTGTGTGTGTGTGACATTACGACTCGTGTGTGTGTGTGACATCACGACTCGTGTGTGTGTGTGACATTACGACTCGTGTGTGTGTGTGTGTGACATCACGACTCGTGTGTGTGTGTGTGTGTGACATCACGACTCGTGTGTGTGTGTGTGTGTGTGTGACATTACGACTCATGTGTGTGTGTGTGTGTGTGTGTGTGTGACATCACGACTCGTGTGTGTGTGTGTGTGTGACATCACGACTCGTGTGTGTGTGTGTGTGTGTGTGTGACATCACGACTCGTGTGTGTGTGTGTGTGTGTGACATCACGACTCGGTGTGTGTGTGTGTGTGTGTGACATCACGACTCGTGTGTGTGTGTGTGTGTGTGTGACATCACGACTCGTGTGTGTGTGTTTGTGTGCGTGTGTTTCATCACGACTCGTGTGTGTGTGTGTGTGTGTTTGTGTGACATCACGACTCGTGTGTGTGTGTTTGTGTGCGTGTGTTTCATCACGACTCGTGTGTGTGTGTGTGTGTGTGTGTGTGACATCACGACTCGTGTGTGTGTGTGTGTGTGTGTGACATCACGACTCGTGTGTGTGTGTGTGTGTGTGACATCACGACTCGTGTGTGTGTGTGTGTGTGTGTGTGTGTGTGTGACATCACGACTCGTGTGTGTGTGTGTGTGACATCACGACAAGTGTGTGTGTGTGGGTGTGTGACATCACGACTCGTGTGTGTGTGTGTGTGTGTGTGTGTGTGACATCACGGGTCGTGTGTGTGTGTGTGTGTGACATCTCGACTCATGTGTGTGTGTATGTGTGTGTGTGTGTGTGTGTGTGACATCACGACTCGTGTGTGTGTGTGTGTGTGTGTGACATCACGACTCGTGTGTGTGTGACATCACGACTCGTGTGTGTGTGTGTGACATCACGACTCGTGTGTGTGTGTGTGACATCACGACTCGTGTGTGTGTGTGTGACATCACGACTCGTGTGTGTGTGTGTGTGTGTGTGTGTGTGTGTGTGTGTGACATCACGACTCGTGTGTGTGTGTGTGTGTGTGTGACATCACGACTCGTGTGTGTGTGTGTGTGTGTGTGTGACATCACGACTCGTGTGTGTGTGTGTGTGTGACATCACGACTCGTGTGTGTGTGTGTGTGTGTGACATCACGTCTCGTGTGTGTGTGTGTGTGTGTGTGACATCACGACTCGTGTGTGTGTGTGTGTGTGTGTGACATCACGACTCGTGTGTGTGTGTGTGTGTGACATCACGACTCGTGTGTGTGTGTGTGTGTGTGACATCACGACTCGTGTGTGTGTGTGTGTGACATCACGACTCGTGTGTGTGTGTGTGTGTGACATCACGACTCGTGTGTGTGTGTGTGTGTGTGTGACATCACAACTCATGTGTGTGTGTGTGTGACATCACGACTCGTGTGTGTGTGTGTGTCATCGCGACTCGTGTGTGTGTGTGTGACATCACGACTCGTGTGTGTGTGTGTGTGTGTGTGACATCACGACCCGTGTGTGTGTGTGTGTGTGACATCACGACTCGTGTGTGTGTGTGTGTGTGACATCACGACTCGTGTGTGTGTGTGTGTGTGACATCACGACTCGTGTGTGTGTGTGTGTGTGTGTGACATCACGACTCGTGTGTGTGTGTGTGTGTGACATCACGACTCGTGTGTGTGTGTGTGTGACATCACGACTCGTGTGTGTGTGTGACATCACCACTCCTGTGTGTGTGTGTGTGACATCACGACTCGTGTGTGTGTGTGTGTGACATCCCGACTCGTGAGTGTGTGTGTGTGCGTGACAGCACGACTCGACTGAGTGTGTGAGTGTGTGACATCACGACTCGTGTGTGTGTGACATCACGACTCGTGTGTGTGTGTGTGTGTGTGTGTGTGACATCACGACTCGTGTGTGTGTGTGTGTGTGTGACATCACGACTCGTGTGTGTGTGTGACATCACGACTCGTGTGTGTGTGTGTGTGTGACATCACGACTCGTGTGTGTGTGTGTGTGTGTGTGTGTGTGACATCACGACTCGTGTGTGTGTGTGTGACATCACGGCCCGTGTGTGTGTGTGTGTGTGTGACATCACGACTCGTGTGTGTGTGTGTGTGTGACATCACGACTCGTGTGTGTGTGTGTGTGTGACATCACGACTCGTGTGTGTGTGTGTGTGTGTGACATCACGACTCGTGTGTGTGTGTGTGTGTGACATCACGCCTCGTGTGTGTGGGTGTGTGTGTGACATCACGACTCGTGTGTGTGTGTGTGTGTGTGACATCACGACTCGTGTGTGTGTGTGTGTGACATCACGACTCGTGTGTGTGTGTGTGTGTCTGTGACATCACGACTCGTGTGGGTGTGTGTGTGTGACATCACGACTCGTGTGTCTGTGTGCGTGACATCAGGACTCGTGTGTGTGTGTGTGTGTGACATCCCGACTCGTGTGTGTGTGTGTGTGACATCACGACTCGTGTGTGTGTGTGTGTGTGTGCCATCACGACTCGTGTGTGTGTGTGTGTGTGACATCACGACTCGTGTGTGTGTGTGTGTGTGTGATGACGACTCGTGTGTGTGTGTGTGTGTGTGACATCACGTCTCGTGTGTGTGTGTGTGTGTGTGACATCAAGACTCGCGTGTGCGTGTGTGTGTGTGTGACAGCACGACTCGTGTGTGTGTGTGTGTGTGTGTGTGACATCACGACTCGTGTGTGTGTGTGTGTGTGTGTGTGAGAGATCACGACACGTGTGTGTGTGTGTGTGAGAGATCACGACACGTGTGTGTGTGTGTGTGTGTGTGACATTACGACTCGTGTGTGTGTGTGTGTGTGACATCACGACTCGTGTGTGTGTGTGTGACATCACGACTCGTGTGTGTGTGTGTGTGACATCACGACTCGTGTGTGTGTGTGTGTGTGTGTGTGTGACATCACGACTCGTGTGTGTGTGTGTGTATGTGTGACATCACGACTCTGTGTGTGTGTGTGTGTGACATCACGACTCGTGTGTGTGTGTGTGTGTGTGTGTGACATCACGACTCGTGTGTGTGTGTGTGTGTGTGTGACATCACGACTCGTGTGTGTGTGTGTGTGTGTGACATCACGACTCGTTGGTGTGTGTGTGTGTGTGACACACGACTCGTGTGTGTGTGTGTGTGTGTGATCACACTGTGTGTGTGTGTGTGTGTGATCACAACTCGTTGGTGTGTGTGTGTGTGTGATCACAACTCGTTGGTGCGTGTGTGTGTGTGTGTGTGTGTGACCACAACTCGTTGGTGTGTGTGTGGGTGTGGTCACCACTCGTTGGGGTGTGTGGGTGTGTGTGTGTGTGTGTTCACAACTCGTTGGTGTGTGTGTGTGTGTGTGTGATCACAACTCGTTGTGTGTGTGTGTGTGTGATCACAACTCGGTGGTGTGTGTGTGTGTGTGAGCACAACTCGTTGGTGTGTGTGTGTGTGTGATCACAACTCGTTGGTGTGTGTGTGTGTGTGTGTGTGTGATCACAACTCGTTGGTGTGTGTGTGTGTGTGTGATCACAACTCGTTGGTGTGTGTGTGTGTGTGTGATCACAACTCGTTGGTGTGTGTGTGTGTGTGATCACAACTCGTTGGTGTGTGTGTGTGTGTGTGATCACAACTCGTTGGTGTGTGTGTGTGTGTGTGACCACAGCTCGCTGGTGTGTGGGTGTGTGCGATCACAACTCGTTGGCGTGTGTGTGTGTGTGATCACAAGTCGTTGGTGTGTGTGTGGGTGTGATCACAACTCGTTGGTGTGTGTGTGTGTGTGTGTGTGTGATCACAACTCGTTGGTGTGTGTGTGTGTGTGTGTGATCACAACTCGTTGGTGTGTGTGTGTGTGTGTGTGATCACAACTCGTTGGTGTGTGTGTGTGTGTGATCACAGCTCGTTGTGTGTGTGTGTGTGTGTGTGATCACAGCTCGTGTGTGTGTGTGTGTGTGATCACAACTCGTTGGTGTGTGTGTGTGTGTGTGATCACAACTCGTTGGTGTGTGTGTGTGTGTGATCACAACTCGTTGGTGTGTGTGTGTGTGTAATCACAACTCGTTGGTGTGTGTGTGTGTGATCACAACTCGTTGGTGTGTGTGTGTGTGTGATCACAACTCGTTGGTGTGTGTGTGTGTGATCACAACTCGTTGGTGTGTGTGTGTGTGTGTTCACAACTCGTTGGTGTGTGTGTGTGTGTGTGCTCACAACTCGTTGGTGTGTGTGTGTGTGATCACAACTCGTTGGTGTGTGTGTGTGTGTGTGATCACAACTCGTTGGTGTGTGTGTGTGTGTGTGCTCACAACTCGTTGGTGTGTGTGTGTGTGTGATCACAACTCGTTGGTGTGTGTGTGTGTGTGATCACAACTCGTTGGTGTGTGTGTGTGTGTGATCACAACTCGTTGGTGTGTGTGTGTGTGATCACAACTCGTTGGTGTGTGTGTGTGTGTGTGATCACAACTCGTTGGTGTGTGTGTGTGTGTGATCACAACTCGTTGGTGTGTGTGTGTGTGATCACAACTCGTTGGTGTGTGTGTGTGATCACAACTCGTTGGTGTGTGTGTGTGTGTGTGATCACAACTCGTTGGTGTGTGTGTGTGTGATCACAACTCGTTGGTGTGTGTGTGTGTGTGTGTGATCACAACTCGTTGGTGTGTGTGTGTGTGTGTGTGATCACAACTCGTTGGTGTGTGTGTGTGTGTGTGTGATCACAACTCGTTGTGTGTGTGTGTGTGTGTGATCACAACTCGTGTGTGTGTGTGTGTGTGTGTGATCACAACTCGTGTGTGTGTGTGTGTGTGATCACAACTCGTTGTGTGTGTGTGTGTGTGATCACAACTCGTTGGTGTGTGTGTGTGTGTGTGATCACAACTCGTGTGTGTGTGTGTGTGTGTGATCACGACTCGTGTGTGTGTGTGTGTGTGTGTGATCACGACTCGTGTGTGTGTGTGTGTGTGTGTGATCACGACTCGTGTGTGTGTGTGTGTGTGTGTGATCACGACTCGTGTGTGTGTGTGTGTGTGTGTGTGATCACGACTCGTGTGTGTGTGTGTGTGTGTGTGACATCACGACTCGTGTGTGTGTGTGTGTGACATCACGACTCGTGTGTGTGTGTGTGTGTGATCACGACTCGTGTGTGTGTGTGTGTGTGTGTGTGTGTGACATCACGACTGGTGTGTGTGTGTGTGTGATCACAACTCGTGGGTGTGTGTGTGGGTGTGCTCACAACTCGTTGGTGTGTGTGTGTGTGTGACATCACAACTGTGTGTGTGTGTGTGTGTGTGTGTGTGTGATCACAACTCGTTGGTGTGTGTGTGTGTGTGACATCACGACTCGTGTGTGTGTGTGTGTGTGTGTGTGTGTGACATCACGACTGGTGTGTGTGTGTGTGTGATCACAACTCGTTGGTGTGTGTGTGTGTGTGATCACAACTCGTTGGTGTGTGTGTGTGTGTGATCACAACTCGTTGGTGTGTGTGTGTGTGTGTGATCACAACTCGTTGGTGTGTGTGTGTGTGTGATCAAACTCGTTCGTGTGTGTGTGTGTGTGTGTGTGTGTGTGTGTGTGTGTGTGTGTGTGATCACAACTCATTGGTGTGTGTGTGTGTGTGTGATCACAACTCGTTGGTGTGTGTGTGTGTGTGTGCTCACAACTCGTTGGTGTGTGTGTGTGTGTGATCACAACTCGTTGGTGTGTGTGTGTGTGTGATCACAACTCGTTGGTGTGTGTGTGTGTGTGATCACAACTCGTTGGTGTGTGTGTGTGTGTGATCACAACTCGTTGGTGTGTGTGTGTGTGTGTGTGATCACAACTCGTTGGTGTGTGTGTGTGTGTGTGTGTGATCACAACTCGTTGGTGTGTGTGTGTGTGTGTGATCACAACTCGTTGGTGTGTGTGTGTGTGTGTGTGATCACAACTCGTTGGTGTGTGTGTGTGTGTGTGTGTGTGTGATCACAACTCGTTGGTGTGTGTGTTTGTTTGTGTGATCACAACTCGTTGGTGTGTGTGTGTGTGTGTGTGTGTGATCACAACTCGTTGGTGTGTGTGTGTGTGTGTGTGTGGTCACAACTCGTTGGTGTGTGTGTGTGTGTGTGTGATCACAACTCGTTGGTGTGTGTGTGTGCGTGTGATCACAACTCGTTGGTGTGTGTGTGTGTGTGTGTGTGTGTGTGATCACAACTCGTTGGTGTGTGTGTGTGTGTGATCACAACTCGTTGGTGTGTGTATGTGTGTGATCACAACTCGTTGGTGTGTGTGTGTGTGTGTGTGTGTGTGATCACAACTCGTTGGTGTGTGTGTGTGTGTGTGTGGGATCACTACTCGTTGGTGTGTGTGTGTGTGCGACAACAACTCCTTGGTGTGTGTGTGTGATCACAACTCGTTGGTGTGTGTATGTGATCACAACTCGTTGGTGTGTGTGTGTGTGTGATCACAACTCGTGTGTGACATCACGACTGTGTGTGTGTGATCATTACGTGTGTGTGTGTGTGTGACATCACGACTCGTGTGTGTGTGTGTGTGTGACATCACGACTCGTGTGTGTGTGTGTGTGTGTGACATCACTACTCGTGTGTGTGTGTGTTTGAGATCACGACTCGTGTGTGTGTGTGTGTGATCACAACTCGTTGGTGTGTGTGTGTGTGTGTGTGTGACATCACGACTCTGTGTGTGTGTGTGTGTGTGACATCACGACTCGTGTGTGTGTGTGTGACATCACGACTCGTGTGTGTGTGTGTGTGTGACATCACGACTCGTGTGTGTGTGTGTGACATCACGACTGTGTGTGACATCACGACTGTGTGTGTGACATCACGACTCGTGTGTGTGTGTGTGTGTGTGACATTACGACACGTGTGTGTGTATGTGTGTGACATTACGACTCGTGTGTGTGTGTGTATGTGTGTGTGAGAGAGATCACGACACGTGTGTGTGTGTGTGTGTCTGTGACATTACGACACGTGTGTGTGTGTATATGTGTGTGACATTACGACTCGTGTGCGTGTGTGTATGTGTGTGACATTACGACTTGTGTGTGTGTGTGTGTGTGTGACATTACGACTCGTGTGTGTGTGTGTGTGACATCACGACTCGTGTGTGTGTGTGTGACATCACGACTCGTGTGTGTGTGTGTGACATCACGACTCGTGTGTGTGTGTGTGTGTGTGACATCACGACTCGTGTGTGTGTGTGTGTGTGTGACATCACGACTCGTGTGTGTGTGTGAGAGATCACGACACGTGTGTGTGTGTGTGACATCACGACTCGTGTGTGTGTGTGTGTGACATCACGACTCGTGTGTGTGTGTGTGTGTGTGATCACAACTCGTGTGTGACATCACGACTGTGTGTGTGACATCACGACTTTGTGTGTGACATCACGACGTGTGTGTGACATCACGACGTGTGTGTGGGTGATCATGACGTGTGTGTGAGTGTGAGAGATCACGACACGTGTGTGTGTGTGTGTGTGTGTGTGTGTGTCTGTGACATTACGACACGTGTGTGTGTGTGTGTATGTGTGTGACATTACGACTCGTGTGCGTGTGTGTGACATTACGACTCGTGTGTGTGTGTGACATTACGACTCGTGTGTGTGTGTGACATTACGACTCGTGTGTGTGTGTGACATTACGACTCGTGTGTGTGTGTGTGTGTGTGTGACATTACGACTCGTGTGTGTGTGTGTGTGTGTGTGACATTACGACTCATGTGTGTGTGTGTGTGTGTGTGTGTGACATTACGACTCGTGTGTGTGTGTGTGTGACATCACGACTCGTGTGTGTGTGTGTGTGTGTGACATCACGACTCGTGTGTGTGTGTGTGTGTGTGACATCACGACTCGTGTGTGTGTGTGTGTGTGTGTGTGACATCACGACTCGTGTGTGTGTGTGACATCTCGACTCGTGTGTGTGTGTGTGTGTGTGTGTGTGTGTGTGTTTCATCACGACTCGTGTGTGTGTGTGTGTGTGTTTGTGTGACATCACGACTCGTGTGTGTGTGTTTGTGTGCGTGTGTTTCATCACGACTCGTGTGTGTGTGTGTGTGTGTGACATCACGACTCGTGTGTGTGTGTGTGTGTGTGACATCACGACTCGTGTGTGTGTGTGTGACATCACGACTCGTGTGTGAGTGTGTGTGTGTATGTGTGTGTGACATCAGAACTCGTGTGTGTGTGTGTGTGTGACATCACGACTCGTGTGTGTGTGTGTGTGTGTGACATCACGACTCGTGTGTGTGTGTGTGTGTGTGTGTGTGACATCACGACTCGTGTGTGTGTGTGTGTGTGTGTGACATCACGACTCGTGTGTGTGTGTGTGTCATCACGACTCGCGTGTGTGTGTGACATCATGACTCGTGTGTGTGTGTGTGACATCACGACTCGTGTGTGTGTGTGACATCACGACTCGTGTGTGTGTGTGTGACATCACGACTCGTGTGTGTGTGTGTGTGTGTGTGTGTGACATCACGACTCGTGTGTGTGTGTGTGTGTGTGTGTGATCACGACTCGTGTGTGTGTGTGTGTGTGACATCACAACTCATGTGTGTGTGTGTGTGACATCACGACTCGTGTGTGTGTGTGTGTCATCACGACTCGTGTGTGTGTGTGTGACATCACGACTCGTGTGTGTGTGTGTGTGTGTGTGTGACATCACGACTCGTGTGCGCGTGTGTGACATCACCACTCGCGGGTGTGTGTGTGTGTGTGTGTGTGACATCACGCCTCGTGTGCGTGTGCGTGTGTGTGTGTGACGTCACCACTCGTGGGTGTGTGTGTGTGTGTGTGTGTGTGACATCACGACTCGTGTGTGTGTGTGTGTGTGTGACATCACGACTCGTGTGTGTGTGTGTGTGTGTGACATCACGACTCGTGTGTGTGTGTGTGTGTGACATCACGACTCGTGTGTGTGTGTGTGTGTGACATCACGACTCGTGTGTGTGTGTGTGTGTGTGTGTGACATCACGACTCGTGTGTGTGTGTGTGTGTGTGACATCACGACTCGTGTGTGTGTGTGTGTGACATCACGACTCGTGTGTGTGTGTGTGTGACATCACGACTCGTGTGTGTGTGTGTGTGTGACATCACGACTCGTGTGTGTGTGTGTGTGTGACATCACGACTCGTGTGTGTGTGTGTGACATCACGACTCGTGTGTGTGTGTGTGTGTGACATCACGACTCGTGTGTGTGTGTGTGTGACATCACGACTCGTGTGTGTGTGTGTGTGTGTGTGACATCACGACTCGTGTGTGTGTGTGTGTGACATCACGACTCGTGTGTGTGTGTGTGTGTGTGTGTGACATCACGACTCGTGTGTGTGTGTGTGTGACATCATGACTCGTGTGTGTGTGTGTGTGTGACATCACGACTCGTGTGTGTGTGTGTGTGACATCACGACTCGTGTGTGTGTGTGTGTGTGTGTGACATCACGACTCGTGTGTGTGTGTGTGACATCACGACTCGTGTGTGTGTGTGTGTGTGTGACATCACGACTCGTGTGTGTGTGTGTGTGACATCACGACTCGTGTGTGTGTGTGTGTGACATCACGACTGGTGTGTGTGTGTGTGTGTGTGTGACATCACGTGTGTGTGTGTGTGTGTGTGTGTGTGACATCACGACTCGTGTGTGTGTGTGTGCGTGTGTGTGACATCACGACTCGTGTGTGTGTGTGTGTGTGTGTGACATCACGACTCGTGTGTGTGTGTGTGTGACATCACCACTCGTGTGTGTGTGGGTGTGACATCACGCCTCGTGTGTGTGTGTGTGTGTGACATCCCGACTCGTGTGTGTGTGGGTGTGTGACATCACGACTCGTGTGTGTATGTGTGTGTGACATCAGAACTCGTGTGTGTGTGTGTGTGTGTGTGTGACATCACGACTCGTGTGTGTGTGTGTGTTTGTGTGTGTGTGTTTCATCACGACTCGTGTGTGTGTGTGTGTGTGTGTGACATCACGACTCGTGTGTGTGTGTGTGTGTGACATCACGCCTCGTGTGTGTGTGTGTGTGTGTGTGTGTGTGTGTGACATCACGACTCGTGTGTGTGTGTGTGTGTGACATCACGACTCGTGTGTGTGTGTGTGTGTGTGTGTGACATCACGACTCGTGTGTGTGTGTGTGTGTGACATCACGACTCGTGTGTGTGTGTGTGTGTGACATCACGACTCGTGTGTGTGTGTGTGTGTGTGACATCACGCCCCGCGTGTGTGTGTGTGTGTGTGTGTGTGACATCACGACTTGGGTGTGTGTGTGTGTGTGTGTGTGACATCACGACTCGTGTGTGTGTGTGTGACCTCCCGACTCGTGTGTGTGTGTGACATCACGACTCGTGTGTGTGTGTATGTGTGTGTGACATCAGAACTCGTGTGTGTGTGTGTGTGTGTGACATCACGACTCGTGTGTGTGTGTGTGTGTGACATCACGACTCGTGTGTGTGTGTGTGTGTGTGTGTGTGTGTGTGTGTGTGTGTGTGTGTGTGTGTGTGACATCACGACTCGTGTGTGTGTGTGTGTGTGACATCACGACTCGTGTGTGTGTGTGTGTGTGTGTGTGATCACAACTCGTTGGTGTGTGTGTGTGTGTGATCACAACTCGTTGGTGTGTGTGTGTGTGTGATCACAACTCGTTGTGTGTGTGTGTGTGTGTGAGATCACAAGTCGTTGGTGTGTGTGTGTGTGTGTGATCACACCTCGGTGTGTGTGTGTGTGTGTGATCACAACTCGTTGGTGTGTGTGTGTGTGTGTGTGATCACAACTCGTTGGTGTGTGTGTGTGTGTGATCACAACTCGTTGGTGTGTGTGTGTGTGTGATCACAACTCGTTGCTGTGCGTGTGTGTGTGTGATCACAACTCGTTGGTGTGTGAGTGAGTGTGATCACAACTGGTTGGTGTGTGTGTGTGTGTGTGATCACAACTCGTTGGTGTGTGTGTGTGTGTGTGTGATCACAACTCGTTGGTGTGTGTGCATGTGTGTGATCACAACTCGTTGGTGTGTGTGTGTGTGTGTGATCACAACTCGTTGGTGTGTGTGTGTGTGTGTGATCACAACTCGTTGGTGTGTGTGTGTGTGTGTGCTCACAACTCGTTGGTGTGTGTGTGTGTGTGTGATCACACCTCGTTGGTGTGTGTGTGTGTGTGTGATCACAACTCGTTGGTGTGTGTGTGTGTGTGTGATCACAACTCGTTGGTGTGTGTGTGTGTGATCACAACTCGTTGGTGTGTGTGTGTGTGTGATCACAACTCGTTGGTGTGTGTGTGTGTGTGTGATCACAACTCGTTGGTGTGTGTGTGTGTGTGTGTGATCACAACTCGTTGGTGTGTGTGTGTGTGTGTGATCACAACTCGTTGGTGTGTGTGTGTGTGTGTGTGTGTGTGATCACAGCTCGTTGTGTGTGTGTGTGTGTGTGATCACAACTCGTTGGCGTGTGTGTGTGTGATCACAACTCGTGGGTGTGTGTGTGTGTGTGATCACAACTCGTTGGTGTGTGTGTGTGTGTGATCACAACCCGTTGGTGTGTGTGTGTGTGTGATCACACCTCGTTGGTGTGTGTGTGTGTGTGTGTGTGTGCTCGCCACTCGTCGGTGTGTGTGTGTGTGTGTGTGATCACAACTCGTGTGTGTGTGTGTGTGATCACAACTCGTGTGTGTGTGTGTGTGTGTGATCACAACTCGTTGGTGTGTGTGTGTGTGTGTGATCACAACTCGTTGGTGTGTGTGTGTGTGTGTGTGATCACAACTCGTTGGTGTGTGTGTGTGTGTGTGTGTGTGATCACAACTCGTTGGTGTGTGTGTGTGACATCACGACTCGTGTGTGTGTGTGTGTGTGTGTGTGTGTGTGTGTGTGTGTGTGTGATCACAACTCGTTGGTGTGTGTGTGTGATCACAACTCGTTGGTGTGTGTGTGTGATCACAACTCGTTGGTGTGTGTATGTGATCACAACTCGTTGGTGTGTGTATGTGATCACAACTCGTTGGTGTGTGTGTGTGTGTGATCACAACTCGTGTGTGACATCACGACTGTGTGTGTGTGATCATTACGTGTGTGTGTGTGTGAGAGATCACGACACGTGTGTGTGTGTGTGACATCACGACTCGTGTGTGTGTGTGTGTGACATCACGACTCGTGTGTGTGTGTGTGTGTGTGACATCACAACTCGTGTGTGTGTGTGTGACATCACGACTCGTGTGTGTGTGTGTGTGAGATCACGACTCGTGTGTGTGTGTGTGACATCACGACTCGTGTGTGTGTGTGTGTGTGTGTGTGTGTGTGTGTGACATCACGACTGTGTGTGTGACATCACGACTTTGTGTGTGACATCACGACGTGTGTGTGACATCACGACGTGTGTGTGGGTGATCATGACGTGTGTGTGAGTGTGAGAGATCATGACACGTGTGTGTGTGTGTGTGTGTGTGTGTGTGTGTGTGTGTGTGAGAGAGATCACGACACGTGTGTGTGTGTGTGACATTACGACACGTGTGTGTGTGTGTATGTGTGTGACATTACGACTCGTGTGTGTGACATTACGACTCGTGTGTGTGTGTGTGACATTACGACTCGTGTGTGTGTGTGTGTGTGACATTACGACTCGTGTGTGTGTGTGTGACATTACGACTCGTGTGTGTGTGTGTGTGACATCACGACTCGTGTGTGTGTGTGTGACATCACAACTCGTGTGTGTGTGTGTGTGTGACATCACGACTCGTGTGTGTGTGTGTGTGTGTGACATCACGACTCGTGTGTGTGTGTGTGACATCACGACTCGTGTGTGTGTGTGTGTGTGTGTGTGTGTGTGTGTGTGATCACAACTCGTGTGTGACATCACGACTGTGTGTGTGACATCACGACTGTGTGTGTGACATCACGACGTGTGTGTGGGTGATCATGACGTGTGTGTGAGTGTGAGAGATCACGACACGTGTGTGTGTGTGTGTGTGTGTGTCTGTGACATTACGACACGTGTGTGTGTGTGTATATGTGTGTGACATTACGACTCGTGTGCGTGTGTGTGACATTACGACTCGTGTGTGTGTGTGACATTACGACTCGTGTGTGTGTGTGACATTACGACTCGTGTGTGTGTGTGTGACATTACGACTCATGTGTGTGTGTGTGTGTGTGTGTGTGACATTACGACTCATGTGTGTGTGTGTGTGTGACATTACGACTCGTGTGTGTGTGTGACATCACGACTCGTGTGTGTGTTTGTGTGTGACATCACGACTCGTGTGTGTGTGTGTGTGTGTGACATCACGACTCGTGTGTGTGTGTGTGTGTGTGACATCACGACTCGTGTGTGTGTGTTTGTGTGACATCACGACTCGTGTGTGTGTGTGTGTGTGTGTGTGTGTGTGTGTGTGACATCACGACTCGTGTGTGTGTGTGTGTGTGACATCACGACTCGTGTGTGTGTGTGTGTGTGTGACATCACGACTCGTGTGTGTGTGTGTGTGTGTGACATCACGACTCGTGTGTGTGTGTGACATCACGACTCGTGTGTGAGTGTGTGTGTATGTGTGTGTGACATCAGAACTCGTGTGTGTGTGTGTGTGACATCACGACTCGTGTGTGTGTGTGTGTGTGTGTGTGTGACATCACGACTCGTGTGTGTGTGTGTGTGTGTGTGACATCACGACTCGTGTGTGTGTGTGTGTGTGACATCACGACTCGTGTGTGTGTGTGTGTGTGTGTGACATCACGACTCGTGTGTGTGTGTGTGTGACATCACGACTCGTGTGTGTGTGTGTGTGTGTGTGTGTGTGTGTGACATCACGACTCGTGTGTGTGTGTGTGTGTGTGTGTGTGACATCACGACGCGTGTGTGTGTGTGTGTGTGTGCCATCACGACTCGTGTGTGTGTTTGTGTGCGTGTGTTTCATCACGACTCGTGTGTGTGTGTGTGTGTGACATCACGACTCGTGTGTGTGTGTGTGTGTGTGACATCACGACTCGTGTGTGTGTGTTTGTGTCACATCACGACTCGTGCGTGTGTGTGTGTGTGTGTGACATCACGACTCGTGTGTGTGTGTGTGTGTGTGACATCACGACTCGTGTGTGTGTGTGTGTGTGTGACATCACGACTCGTGTGTGTGTGTGTGTGTGTGACATCACGACTCGTGTGTGTGTGTGTGTGTGTGACATCACGACTCGTGTGTGTGTGTGTGTGTGTGACATCACGACTCGTGTGTGTGTGTGTGTGTGTGTGACATCACGACTCGTGTGTGTGTGTGTGTGTGACATCACGACTCGTGTGTGTGTGTGTTTGTGTGACATCACGACTCGTGTGTGTGTGTTTGTGTGACATCACGACTCGTGTGTGTGTTTGTGTGACATCACGACTCGTGTGTGTGTGTTTGTGTGACATCACGACTCGTGTGTGTGTGTGTGTGTGTTTGTGTGACATCACGACTCGTGTGTGTGTGTGTGTGTGTGTGTGTGACATCACGACTCGTGTGTGTGTGTGTGTGTGTGACATCACGACTCTGTGTGTGTGTGTGTGTGTGACATCACGACTCGTGTGTGTGTGTGTGTGTGTGTGTGTGACATCACGACTCGTGTGTGTGTGTGTGTGTTTGTGTGCGTGTGTGACATCACGACTCGTGTGTGTGTGTGTGTGACATCACGACTCGTGTGTGTGTGTGTGTGACATCACGACTCGTGTGTGAGTGTGTGTGTATGTGTGTGTGACATCAGAACTCGTGTGTGTGTGTGTGACATCACGACTCGTGTGTGTGTGTGTGTGTGTGACATCACGACTCGTGTGTGTGTGTGTTTGTGTGACATCACGACTCGTGTGTGTGTGTGTGTGTGACATCACGACTCGTGTGTGTGTGTGTGTGTGTGTGACATCACGACTCGTGTGTGTGTGTGTGTGTGTGACATCACGACTCGTGTGTGTGTGTGTGTGTGTGACATCACGACTCGTGTGTGTGTGTGTGTGTGTGACATCACGACTCGTGTGTGTGTGTGTGTGTGTGTGTGACATCACGACTCGTGTGTGTGTGTGTGTGTGTGTGACATCACGACTCGTGTGTGTGTGTGTGTGTGTGTGTGACATCACGACTCGTGTGTGTGTGTGTGTGACATCACGACTCGTGTGTGTGTGTGTGTGTGTGTGACATCACGACTCGTGTGTGTGTGTGTGTGTGTGACATCACGACTCGTGTGTGTGTGTGTGTGTGTGACATCACGACTCGTGTGTGTATGTGTGTGTGACATCAGAACTCGTGTGTGTGTGTGTGTGTGTGTGTGACATCACGACTCATGTGTGTGTGTGTGTGACATCACGACTCGTGTGTGTGTGTGTGTGTGACATCACGACTCGTGTGTGTGTGTGTGACATCACGACTCGTGTGTGTGTGTGTGTGTGTGTGTGTGTGTGACATCACGACTCGTGTGTGTGTGTCTGTGTGTGACATCACGACTCGTGTGTGTGTGTGTGTGTGACATCACGACTCGTGTGTGTGAGTGTGTGTGTGACATCACGACTCGTGTGTGTGTGTGTGTGTGACATCAGAACTCGGGTGTGCGTGTGTGTGTGACATCAGAACTCGTGTGTGTGTGTGTGTGTGACATCACGACTCGTGTGTGTGTGTGTGTTTGTGTGTGTGTGTTTCATCACGACTCGTGTGTGTGTGTGTGACATCACGACTCGTGTGTGTGTGTGTGACATCACGACTCGTGTGTGTGTGTGACATCACGACTCGTGTGTGTGTGTGTATGTGTGTGTGACATCAGAACTCGTGTGTGTGTGTGTGACATCACGACTCGTGTGTGTGTGTGTGTGTGTGTGACATCACGACTCGTGTGTGTGTGTGTGTGTGTGACATCACGACTCGTGTGTGTGTGTGTGTGTGTGTGTGTGTGTGTGTGTGTGTGTGTGTGTGTGTGTGTGTGTGTGTGTGTGTGTGTGTGTGTGTGTGTGACATCACGACTCGTGTGTGTGTGTGTGTGTGTGTGTGACATCACGACTCTGTGTGTGTGTGTGTGACATCACGACTCGTGTGTGTGTGTGTGTGACATCACGACTGTGTGTGTGTGTGTGTGTGTGACATCACGACTCGTGTGTGTGTGTGTGTGACATCACGACTCTGTGTGTGTGTGTGTGTGACATCACGACTCGTGTGTGTGTGTGTGACATCACGACTCGTGTGTGTGTGTGTGTGTGTGACATCACGACTCGTGTGTGTGTGTGTGTGTGACATCACGACTCGTGTGTGTGTGTGTGTGTGTGTGTGACATCACGACTCGTGTGTGTGTGTGTGACATCACGACTCGTGTGTGTGTGTGTGTGACATCACGACTCGACTGTGTGTGTCTGTGTGTGTGTGACATCACGACTCGTGTGTGTGTGTGTGTGTGTGTGTGAGACATCACGACTCGTGTGTGTCTGTGTGTGTGTGTGACATCACGACTCGTGCGTGTGTGTGTGTGTGTGTGTGACATCACGACTGTGTGTGTGTGTGTGTGTGTGTGACATCACGACTCGTGTGTGTGTGTGTGTGTATGTGTGTGTGACAACAGAACTCGTGTGTGTGTGTGTGTGACAACACGACTCGTGTGTGTGTGTGTGTGTGTGACATCACGACTCGTGTGTGTGTGTGTGTGTGACATCCCGACTCGTGTGTGTGTGTGTGTGTGTGACATCACGACTCGTGTGTGTGTGTGTGTGTGTGTGAGATCGCGACTGGTGTGTGTGTGTGTGTGTGTGACATCACGACTCGTGTGTGTGTGTGTGTGTGTGCGTGTGTGTGATATCACGACTCGTGTGTGTGTGTGTGTGACATCACACCACGTGTGTGTGTGTGTGTGAGATCACGATTCGTGAGGGTGTGCGTGTGTGACATCACGACTCGTGTGTGTGTGTGTGACATCACGCCTCGTGTCTGTGTGTGTGTGACATCACGACTCGTGTCTGTGTGTGTGTGTGTGTGACATCACGACTCGTGTGTGTGTGTGTGTGTGTGTGACATCACGACTCGTGTGTGTGTGTGTGTGTGTGTGTGTGACATCACGACTCGTGTGTGTGTGTGTGTGTGTGTGTGTGACATTACGACTCGTGTGTGTGTGTGTGTGTGTGTGTGTGACATCACGACTCGTGTGTGTGTGTGACATCACGATTCGTGTGTGTGTGTGTGTGTGTGACATCACGACTCGTGTGTGTGTTTGTGTGTGAGATCATGACTCGTGTGTGTGTGTGTGTGTGTGTGTGTGTGTGACATCACGACTCGTGTGTGTGTGTGTGTGTGTGTGTGACATCACGACTCGTGTGTGTGTTTGTGTGTGTGTGTTTCATCACGACTCGTGTGTGTGTGTGACATCACGACTCGTGTGTGTGTGTGTGTGTGTGTGACATCACGACTCGTGTGTGTGTGTGTGTGTGACATCACGCCTCGTGTGTGTGTGTGTGTGTGACATCACGACGCGTGTGTGTGTGTGTGTGTGTGTGACATCACGACTCGTGTGTGTGTGTGTGTATGTGTGTGTGACATCAGAACTCGTGTGTGTGTGTGTGTGTGACATCACGACTCGTGTGTGTGTGTGTGTGGGTGACATCACGCCTCGTGTGTGTGTGTGTGTGTGTGACATCACGACTCGTGTGTGTGTGTGTGTGTGTGTGACATCACGACTCGTGTGTGTGTGTGTGTGTGTGTGTGTGTGACATCACGACTCGTGTGTGTGTGTGTGTGTGTGACATCACGACTCGTGTGTGTGTGTGTGTGTGTGTGTGAAATCACGACTCGTGTGTGTGTGTGTGTGTGTGTGTGTGACATCACGACTCGTGTGTGTGTGTGTGTGTGTGACATCACGACTCGTGTGTGTGTGTGTGTGTGTGACATCACGACTCGTGTGTGTGTGTGTGACATCACGACTCGTGTGTGTGTGTGTGTGTGTGTGTGTGACATCACGACTCGTGTGTGTGTGTGTGTGTGACATTACGACTCGTGTGTGTGTGACATTACGACTCGTGTGTGTGTGTGTGTGTGTGACATCACGACTCGTGTGTGTGTGTGTGTGACATCACAACTCGTGTGTGTGTGTGTGACATCACAACTCGTGTGTGTGTGTGTGTGTGTGACATCACGACTCGTGTGTGTGTGTGTGACATCGCAACTCGTGTGTGTGTGTGTGACATCACAACTCGTGTGTGTGTGTGTGTGTGACATCACGACTCGTGTGTGTGTGTGTGTGACATCACGACTCGCGTGTGTGTGTGTGTGTGACATCACGACTCGTGTGTGTGTGTGTGTGTGTGTGACATCACGACTCGTGTGTGTGTGTGTGTGTGACATCACGACTCGTGTGTGTGTGTGTGTGTGACATCACGACTCGTGTGTGTGTGAGTGTGTGTGACATCACGACTCGTGTGTGTGTGTGTGTGTGTGTGTGTGACATCACGACTCGTGTGTGTGTGTGTGTGTGTGTGTGTGTGTGTGACATCACGACTCGTGTGTGTGTGTGTGTGTGTGACATCACGACTCGTGTGTGTGTGTGACATCACGACTCGTGTGTGTGTGACATCACGACTCGTGTGTGTGTGTGTGTGTGTGACATCACGACTCGTGTGTGTGTGTGTGTGTGTGTGACATCACGACTCGTGTGTGTGTGTGTGTGTGACATCACGACTCGTGTGTGTGTGTGTGTGTGTGACATCACGACTGTGTGTGTGTGTGTGTGTGTGTGTGACATCACGACTGTGTGTGTGTGTGTGTGTGTGTGTGACATCACGACTCGTGTGTGTGTGTGTGTGTGTGTGTGTGTGTGACATCACGACTCGTGTGTGTGTGTGTGTGTGTGTGACATCACGACTCGTGTGTGTGTGTGTGTGTGTGTGACATTACCTCTCGTGTGTGTGTGTGTGTGTGTGACATCACGACGCGTGTGTGTGTGTGACATCACGACTCGTGTGTGTGTGTGTGACATCACGACTCGTGTGTTTGTGTGTGTGTGTGTGTGTGTGACATCACGACTCGTGTGTGTGTGTGTGTGACATCACGACTCGTGTGTGTGTGTGTGTGTGTGTGTGATCACAACTCGTGTGTGTGTGTGTGTGTGTGTGACATCACGACTCGTGTGTGTGTGTGTGTGTGTGACGTCACGACTCGTGTGTGTGTGTGTGTGTGTGTGACATCACGACTCGTGTGTGTGTGTGTGTGTGACATCACGACTCGTGTGTGTGTGTGTGTGTGTGTGACATCACGACTCGTGTGTGTGTGTGTGACATCACGACTCGTGTGTGTGTGTGTGTGACATCACGACTCGTGTGTGTGTGTGTGTGTGACATCACGACTCGTGTGTGTGTGTGTGTGTGACATCACGACTCGTGTGTGTGTGTGTGACATCACGACTCGTGTGTGTGTGTGTGTGTGTGTGTGTGTGACATCACGACTCGTGTGTGTATGTGTGTGTGACATCAGAACTCGTGTGTGTGTGTGTGTATGAAATCACGACTCGTGTGTGTGTGTGTGACATCACGACTCGTGTGTGTGTGTGTGTGTGTGTGTGACACCACGACTCGTGTGTGTGTGTGTGTGTGTGTGTGACATCACGATTCGTGTGTGTGTGTGTGTGACATCACGACTCGTGTGTGTGTGTGTGTGTGTGTGTGTGACATCACGACTCGTGTGTGTGTGTGACATCTCGACTCGTGTGTGTGTGTGTGTGTGTGACATCACGACTCATGTGTGTGTGTATGTGTGTGTGTGACATCACGACTCGTGTGTGTGTGTATGTGTGTGTGTGTGACATCACGACTCGTGTGTGTGTGTGTGTGTGTGTGTGACATCACGACTCGTGTGTGTGTGTGTGTGTGTGACATCACGACTCGTGTGTGTGTGTGTGTGTGTGTGACATCACGACTCGTGTGTGTGTGTGTGTGTGTGTGTGTGACATCACGACTCGTGTGTGTGTGTGTGTGTGTGTGACATCACGCCTCGTGTGTGTGTGTGTGTGTGTGTGTGACATCACGACTCGTGTGTGTGTGTGTGTGTGATCACAACTCGTTGGTGTGTGTGTGTGTGATCACAACTCGTTGGTGTGTGTGTGTGTGTGTGATCACAACTCGTTGGTGTGTGTGTGTGTGTGTGTGTGAGTGATCACAACTCGTTGGTGTGTGTGTGTGTGGGTGTGTGATCACAACTCGTTGGCGTGTGTGTGTGTGTGTGTGTGTGTGTGTGTGTGTGATCACAACTCGTTGGTGTGTGTGTGTGTGTGTGATCACAATTCGTTGGTGTGTGTGTGTGTGTGTGTGATCACAACTCGTTGGTGTGTGTGTGTGTGTGTGTGATCACAACTCGGTGTGTGTGTGTGTGTGTGTGATCACAACTCGTTGGTGTGTGTGTGATCACAACTCGTTGGTGTGTGTGTGTGTGTGTGATCACAACTCGTTGGTGTGTGTGTGTGTGTGTGATCACAACTCGTTGGTGTGTGTGTGTGTGTGTGATCACTCATTGGTGTGTGTGTGATCACAACTCGTTGGTGTGTGTGGTGTGTGTGTGTGATCACAACTCGTTGGTGTGTGTGTGTGTGTGATCACAACTCGCTGGTGTGTGTGTGTGTGTGTGTGATCACAACTCGGTGTGTGTGTGTGTGTGAGCACAACTCGGTGTGTGTGTGTGTGTGTGATCACAACTCGTTGGTGTGTGTGTGTGTGTGTGTGTGTGTGTGTGACATCACGACTCGTGTGTGTGTGTGTGTGTGTGACATCACGACTCGTGTGTGTATGTGTGTGACATTACGACTCGTGTGTGTGTGTGTGTGTGTGTGTGACATCACGACTCGCGTGCGTGTGTGTGTGTGTGTGACATCACGACTCGTGTGTGTGTGTGTGTGTGACATCACGACTCGTGTGTGTGTGTGACATCACGACTCGTGTGTGTGTGTGTGTGTGTGTGTGTGTGACATCACGACTCGTGTGTGTGTGTGTGTGTGTGACATCACGACGTGTGTGTGTGTGTGTGACATCACGACATGTGTGTCTGTGTGTGACATCACGACATGTGTGTGTGTGTGTGACATCACGACGTGTGTGTGTGTGTGTGACATCACGACGTGTGTGTGTGTGTGTGTGTGTGTGAGACATCACGACATGTGTGTGTGTGTGTGAGACATCACGACATGTGTGTGTGTGTGAGACATCACGAAGTGTGTGTGTGTGTGTGTGTGAGACATCACGACGTGTGTGTGTGTGTGTGTGTGTGTGTGTGAGACATCACGAAGTGTGTGTGTGTGTGTGAGACATCACGACGTGTGTGTGTGTGTGTGAGACATCACGACGTGTGTGTGTGTGTGTGAGACATCACGACGTGTGTGTGTTTGTGTGTGAGACATCACGCCGTGTGTGTGTGTGTGACATCACGAAGTGTGTGTGTGTGAGACATCACGACGTGTGTGTGTGTGTGTGTGTCTGTGTGACATCACGACGTTTGTGTGTGTGTGTGTGTCTGTGTGACATCACGACGTGTGTGTGTGTGTCTGTGTGACATCACGACGTGTGTGTGTGTCTGTGTGACATCACGAAGTGTGTGTGTGTGTGTGAGACATCACGACGTGTGTGTGTGTGTGTGTGTCTGTGTGACATCACGACGTGTGTGTGTGTGTCTGTGTGACATCACGACGTGTGTGTGTGTGTCTGTGTGACATCACGACGTGTGTGTGTGTGTCTGTGTGACATCACGACGTGTGTGTGTGTGTCTGTGTGACATCACGACGTGTGTGTGTGTGTGTCTGTGTGACATCATGACGTGCGTCTGTGTGACATCACGGTGTGTGTGTGTGTGTGTGACATCATGACGTGTGTGTGTGTGTGACATCACGGTGTGTGTGTGTGTGTGTGTGTGTGTGTGTGACATCACAATCACACACATAAACATTTCCACACACACACTCGCAAGAAATAGGGTTTCATAACATGCACCACCAACTTCAATGTCCGCACAAGACACAGGTAAGTAAGTGGACGTGTTATTGAAATGTCCGAGTGGTTTTTAAAACCGGTTCCAGTCAGGTCCGGAACGTTTTACAAGGAAGAGTATTTTCTCTGCGGTCGGACATCGAACGTCCTCGGCGGTGCGCGATCAGTACCTGCGGTGCTGAAGCAAGTGCTTGGACAGGAAGTTGTGATGTTGTTCCACGTCGTCACCAGACGGCGGCTTGTTGTGCGGATGAAGAAGAGTCGTTTCCGCAAGGTTTGATCACCAAGTTCAATGAATGACGTTTCCACAGAGTCCACGTTGTTTCCGGAAGTGCCGTCACTGATACGTTTCCACATCAGCTTGTGCCTCTTCTTCCTGTTCTTCTTATTAAACGAAAATTCGTTCTTTTAATTAAAAGATAGACACGTCACTCGAGTGGACAACAAACAGCTTCGTCTGACTCGCGGGAAAACAAGACGTTGTTAGAAATTAACTGGTTAGTTTGCTGCAGATTAAGCCATTATATAATTATATTCACAGCGCATCGGCGACCACGCTTTGTCGTGTACTGTACTGTACTGTACCACGTGCGATGTCCCACGTGTTGAACTTTTTTTTTTGACATTGACAAAACGTTGCTGACGTCAGCAGCGTGTTCCTTTAGCAAGCAGCTTCTATAGCGCTCGTCAAGTAGCTTAAGCCTTCAGGAAAACGCTCCAACGAAACGGTTGATCATGAATGGTCGTCTGAACATGGTGATTGGTGATTGGTGATGGAACACTCTCCCCCCCCCTCCCCCCAGAATGCACTGAAAGAACACCACCTGCCTTGCTCCGTCTCACCGAGGACTCTGATGACCTGATGAGATGTGTGAAGAAGTTTGTTGGTTTTCAATCTTATCTCGGCACATAATTAGACATCAACTCTTAAACAAACAATTTCTCGAATTTATACAACCTGTCGATCCGAGATGTAACATTAAAAAACAACAACATACAAACCACACCACCACCACCACCACTCGAGCCTTTGAATTCTATTTTGGACACCGCATGTAATGAACAAATCAAAGGAACGCCTTTATTAATAAATATAATCACAGAACGGAAATGACGTTGAGTTCCGGTAATGTCAGATCGCACGATCGACTTGCAACATCCACAACCTCCTTACCCTCCAATGCACATCATATGAATCACCATTGAAATGGAAACAACCCCAGAAGCATGAAAACTACAACAAACAAAACATCAGCATCGAAATTCAATCTGGAAATCATCAATCATCACATAGTCTTTCAAACTACTTGGACGTCCAGTGATGCGAGAAGAGCGTCGGCTGTGTGGTGAAGTACAGTGTGTTGGGGTGTGTGGTGAAGTACAGTGTGTTGGGGTGTGTGGTGAATTACAGTGTTTTGGGTGTGCAGTGGAGTACAGTGTGTTGTGAAGTACAGTGTGTTGGGGGTGTTTAGTGAAGTACAGTGTGTTGGGGTGTGTCGTGAAGTACAGTGTGTTGGGTGTGTGGTGAAGTACAGTGTGTTGGAGTGTGTGGTAAAGGACAGTGTGTTGGGGTGTGTGGTGAAGTACAGTGTGTTGGGGTGTGTGGTGAAGTACAGTGTGTTGGGGTGTGTGGTGAAGTACAGTGTGTTGGGGTGTGTGTGAAGTACAGTGTGTTGGGGGTGTGGTGAGGTACAATGCATTGGAGAGTTTGGTGAAGTACAGTGCATTGGAGTGTGTGGTGAAGTACAGTGCATTGGAGAGTGTGGTGAAGTACAGTGCATTGGAGTGTGTGGTGAAGTACAGTGCATTGGAGTGTGTGGTGAAGTACAGTGCATTGGAGAGTGTGGTGAAGTACAGTGCATTGGAGTGTGTGGTATATACTGTGCGTTGGAGTGTGTGGTGAAGTACAGTGCATTGGAGTGTGTAGTGGAGTACAGTGCATTGGAGAGTGTGGTGAAGTACAGTGCATTGGAGAGTGTGGTGAAGTACAGTGCATTGGAGTGTGTGGTATATACTGTGCATTGGAGTGTGTGGTGAAGTACAGTGCATTGGAGTGTGTAGTGGAGTACAGTGCATTGGGGTGTGCTGCTGCGTTTTTGGCGGAAAAGACTCGGATAGCAAGACAGTCTCCTCTTGTTGAAATTCCTCCAGCGGTGGTCGCATCAGGCGAAGGAGCCTCATCCATGCTGCGGTGATGCTTCCGGTTTGGCCGGTACACATGCCTCTCTGGAGTGGTGATGACGTAGTAAGGTGGTGTTTGGTGTTTAGCCGTAATGACTGCTGGTTCCCAGTTCTTGTTACGCTGTACACGAACGCTGTCCTCTGGTACTAATGGCATTAGCTCTTTAGCATCCCAGTCATAGAAATGTTTAGCACGTTACTGTTGCTGCACCCACAAACGCTGAACATCAACTGGAACTTGTGGTTCCCTAACCCGGTCACGACATGGCAGTTGATCTCTGAGCCTCCTGCTCATGAGCAGCTGTGCTGGAGAGTGTGGAAGACCTGCCAATGGTGTGTTCCAATGTGATAGTAACATCAAATGGGTATCGTAGCCACCCTTGGCGGCTTTTCTGAACCCCTGCTTGATCGTCTGTACTGCACGCTCAGATTGTTCATTAGATTGAGGAGATGTCGGGCTGGAGGTCGTAACCTTGAACCCCCATTCCTGGGTGAATTTCCTGAGCTCAGGACTGGCAAATGGCATGTTGTCCGTAAATAATTCCTACTTCTTATTAGGAGGTTGGTGGCAGGATTTGCACTCCAGCCACCGTAAAACGCTTCATTCCGCAAAACGCAAAAACGCAAAAAAATCTGAAAACCCACTCCGTGGGAGTACCTCCTGTGCAGCTTCCCTTCGCAGGGCAGCTCACCGGATGATGGGATTGGGGCAAAGCCTTCGGGACCCCCAATCTTTGATAGGAGGGAAACCACGGGGTAACATCCCTGGGTCAGATTGCGGGAGAGTGTGTCGGAGTGGTGCTGAGGTGTCGTCCACCAGACGGCGGTCTCCTTGGGTTAACCTGAGGCGGTCCCTTCGGGTGGGTGCCTGGAATGTCCTATCCCTAAGAGAGGATGATCACCTGTCTCTGTTATCATCTGAGCTCAAGCGTTTGGACATCGGGGTTGCAGCTCTCTCTGAGGTTCGGAGACCGGATTGCGGCGAGATAATGGTGGGTGGTTACACCTACTATTGGTCTGGTCGCTCTGATGGTTACCATACCCAAGGAGTTGCTGTAGCTGTGTCCAATAAGCTGACCCCAATGATAATTGAGGTAACACAGTCAACGAGCGTATTATGAGATTAAGGATTCGTCACTCCTTAGGTGTCATTTCCCTGGTCTCTATTTATGCTCCGACTGAGGCGAGTGATGTTACCGTGAAGGACACATTCTACGCCACACTCGAGTCTGTGGTTGATCAGTGCCCCAGACGAGATACACTTCTAGTCTTGGGGCATTTCAATGCATCGACTGGAACTGATAGGGATGGTTATGAGGTGTGTGTTGGTCCCCATGGGTCAGGAACTATGAACCAGAATAGCACTAAGTTCCTTGACTTTGCAAGAAGTCATGGACTTAGGGTGGCTGGTTCATGGTTTCAGCGCCCACAAGCTCATCGCTGGACTTGGTATTCCAACGCTGGCGGTGTGGCAAAGGAGATTGACCATGTCCTCATTGACGGTCGCTGGAGGATGATCCAGAACTGCAGGGTCTACCGGAGTGCTCAGTTCCTCAATACTGACCACAGGCTTGTTGTAGCAACTCTAAAGCTGCACCTTAAATCCTGGAGAATGGTACCATCCCAGCCTAGGCTGGATGTTGCCAAGCTCAGGGATGAGAGAGTAGCTGAGGAGTTTGCGAACAGGCTGAGTGGACACTTGGGGGTCTGGGTGCTTTGGGGGTCCTGAAGAGTTGTGGAACACCTTCAAGACCACCGTCCTTGATGTTGCCGGTGGATGCCTTGGAGTTCACCGCAGGGCAAAAGAAGAATTTTGTCTCTCAAGGGACACTGGATACCATTGACCAGAGTCGCAGGGCCAGGCTGAATGGCAGAGCTGAGCTGTTCAGGGAGCTGAGGCGTAAAACTGTACGTGCACTGAGGGTGGACAAGGAGGCCTATGTGCGAGGAATCTGTGAGGGGGTAGAGCATCACCTGTGGACAGGTGATTCTCGTCCGCTTACAGAGGAATTCGCGCATTACGTTCATCCAAGCCCATCCCTCGGAGCACTGCAGTTCGAGCAGAGAGTGGTAGGCTCTTGACAGAGGTCTGAAGTGAAGGCCCGCTGGGCCGGTTACTTCGAGCGGTTGTACCAGGCTGATCCCCCAGCTGTCGAGTTGGACGTCAAGGGTGTTACAATCCCTGTTGCTGACCCTCGAATCAACTGTGGTCCACCATCGCTTGTGGAAACACGGGCTGCGGTGAACCAGTTGAAGCCGGGGCAAAGCTCCAGGGATCTGCGGCATCCATGCTGAACTTCTCAAGGCTGGTGGAAATGCTGCACTCGTGTCGTTGCATGCAGTTTTTGTGCTCTGCCTGGAACACAGGCATCATCCCAACTGACTGGAAGAGGGGCCTTGTTGTCCCTCTCTGGAAAGGGAAGGGTGATCGCCAAGACTGCAACAACTACCGAGGGGTGAGGCTGCTCTCAGTGCCGGGCAAGGTCTTTGCTCGGATAATTCTTGATAGGGTTCGCCACCATCTGCTTGAGCACCAGCGTCCAGAGCAGTCAGGCTTTACACCAAAGAGGTCAACGATTGACCGTATCCTTGCACTTCGTGTACTCACCGAACGCAGACGAGAGTTTCGGCAGGGGCTGCTTGCAGCCTATGTTGATCTCTGTAAAGCGTTCGATTCAGTGAATCGGGATGTCCTCTGGAGGATTCTTGGTCTTCGTGGGGTGCCACCAAACTGATCGATCTGATGTCTGAACTCTACTCTGGTACTGAGAGTGCTGTGAAGTGTGGTGGTACCGCCTCTGACTTATTTCCAGTTGTTACTGGAGTTCGTCCAGGGATGTGTGCCCCCACACTTTTCAGCACTTGTATGGACTGGATTTTTGGGAGGATGTCGGAGGAGATCAAGTTGCGGTGCATCGTTGGCAATGTCAAGATCTCGGACCTTGATTTTGCAGATGATGCAGTCATCTTTGCGGAGACTTTAGACATCCTCTTGGGGGCCTCGAGGTGCTGAATGAGGAGTCGGAGCCGTTGGGATTACGGATTTCTTGGGTCAAAACAAAGATCAGGCTTTCGGTGACATCTTGGATGCTGCTGTCCTGTCTGTGTCTGTTTGTGGTGAGGATGTTGAGGTCGTGGATAGATTCACTTACCTTGGTGATATTCATGTCTCCGCAGGTTGTGAGCCGGAGGTCACAATAGACGTCTGGGTCGGGCCTGGGGAGTCATGGATTCACTGGATCATGGGGTGTGGCTGCGCTGCCACCTGTGCGGGAGGACGAAAGTCCGAGTCTTCAGGTCCTTGGTACTTCCAGTCTTGCTCTATGGGTGCGAGACTTGGACTTTGACCAAGGATCTGAGACGGAGACTTAATTCCTTTGGTACCAGGTCTCTTCGGAGAATCCTTGGCTATCGCTGGTCGGATTTTGTGTCCAACGAGCGGTTGCTGAGAGAGACTCGGATGAGATTTGTTACCTGCATAGTCCGTGAGCGTCAGCTGCGGCTGTATGGACATGTGGCTCGTTTTCCTGACGCTGATCCTGCTCACCAGATTCTCTCAGCGAGGGAGTCTCATGAGTGGAGGAGGCCAGTGGGCCGACCACGTGCCTCATGGTTACAGCAGGTTGACCATCATCTCAAGGAGATGGGGATGGGCCTGGCATCTGCCTGGGGGATGGCCAGACGGAGGCCCCTGGAGTACCGGCGGAAAGTGGACGCAGCGACGCGCTGTTCTGGCACATGCTCCCATACCTGACCTGACCTGAATTCCTTGGGTATGTATGCCATGTCTGGCGAACATGGACCTCAGAGCTTCAACGACGTGCTTTGCAGTGAGTCCACAAATGCTTATGACCTCAGGAAGGATACTTGGAGAAATAATCCACAATCAGGAGGAAATGATTTCTGGTGAAGTGGAAAATGTCCACTCCCACTTTCTGCCTCGGCCCCAGGGGAAGATCACGTGGAAAAAGTGGCTCTTTAATGTCAGCTGGTTTGAACTTGGCACATGATGAACACTTGGAAACCAGACTTTTTATATCCAAGTTGATACTTTTCCAAAAGACCACTTGGCGTGCCCTGGCTTTACATTTCTCTTGCCCAAAGTGGCCTTCATGTATTTGCCACAGAATGTCAGACCAGTGTGTGGCAGGAATTACCAAACACTCACCAACAAAAACCATGTCATTTGCCATGTGTCGCTCATCCCTGAGATGCCAGAAAAGTCTGATGGACATGGGAAGGTTGGTCTGGTGCCTTGGCCAGCTATTCAGAATGTAGCCGGCCAGTATTTGTAAGTCGTTG
Source organism: Eptatretus burgeri (assembly GCF_056783735.1). NCBI lineage: Eukaryota > Metazoa > Chordata > Myxini > Myxiniformes > Myxinidae > Eptatretus > Eptatretus burgeri. The sequence continues at coordinate 41,854,421 of NC_140966.1, read as the reverse complement.
TCATCCGCAGTGGCACCACGCAACAGGTCCAGCTTGCTCTGGCTGACTTGCAGATGGGTCATTAGCTGATGCACCCTAAACTGCATGTCCTCAAAAATGGTGTCGTACATCAGGACAGAGCCGCTCGGTGCCCTTGACAAAGTGTCTGGAATGTACAGAAGCTTCCCAGGAACGTATTTTAAAAACACGTCACAACGCATAAGTCGAAGTAGCATCAACTGAAGCCTTGGTGAAGCTCTCTCTGTACAATGGTTTCTTGACAATTGTCACCAGAGGTTGATGGTCGGTCTGCACCTCAGTCTTGTATCCATAGACATAGTGGTGAAACTTCTCCAAGGCAAATATCACCCCGAACATCTCTTTCTCAATTTGGGCATAGTTCTCTTCAGCAGCGGACAGTGAACGTGAAGCATATGCGACCGGCCGGCCATCCTGCAGCAGACGGGCTCCCAACCCGGTTGATGATGCATCAGCTTGCACAACAGATGGTATTTACAGGTCAAAGAATTTCAGCAATGGTGCAGACAATATGGCTTGTGTTCGCTTATTGAATGCCATTGCCTGCTCTGGCTGCCTTGGCCAATGTGAATCTTTCTTGAGCAAATGCCGAAGCGGGGTTGTGATAACCGAGATGTCAGGAATGAAAAGCGATAAGTAGTTGATCACACCCAGTGCACGCTGTAACTCTGCCTTGCTTGTGGGTGTTGGCATATCCGCGATTGCTTGGATATTTTCCCGGTCTGCCTTTCAGCCATCAGCAGAGACAACGTGTCCCATAAACCCGACCTCTGATACCTTCCATTGGATCTTCTGATGGTTAAATTTCACTCCATTCGATGTGGCCCGGTCAAGGAGTTTCCTCACACTCTCATCGTGCTGAACTTCATCAGTGCGATGATCATATCGTCAGCGATAAAGTGTACACCTTCAAATCTCCAAACGTAAGTACACTCATTCCAATTCTGCAGCACCTCAATTGCGGAACAAAGGCAAAATGGCATTCTGTTAAAACAGTAACGCCCAAATGGGGCATTGAAAGTACACTTCTAAACAATGTCCCAATCAAGCACCACCTGGCAGAACGAATCTTTCTGGTCAAAGATTGAGAAAGTCTTTTTACCTCCCAGTTGGCTGATCACATCATTGGTGGTTGGCATCCGGTTACGCTCACGTTTTACAGCAGTATTTAGCCTATTGGAGTCAAGGCACAACCTCAAAGACTTGTCCTTTTTTTTCGACGAGAACCAAGTTATGGACCCAATAATGTACCACAACACTATAGGTTTCGATTTACGTGATATCTTATCTCATTACCGATTTTACGCATGGAATCGGCATATGATGTCAAACACCCCTTTCCCGGTAAAACAAAACACGCCATGGTTTTTCGTTCACCTGGAACGTAGTTCATGTGAGCTTATGGGATGGCACGTCGTCCGTCCGTATTTGCAACTTCTTCTCTGAAACTACACACACACAATTTCGATGAAACTTGACCACAACCTTCATCACCCATGACGTACCAAAGTTTGTTCACGGAATTATAAAAAAAAATTTAGTCTAAGGGGGTCTACATGGGGGGGGGGGGTTGCCCCCCAAAATATGTATTTGCTTTCTTCTCAAAAACGACACACAATTTATATGAAACTTGACCACAACCTTTATCACCTGTGATGTACCAAGGTTCGTTCACGACATAAAAAAAAATATATATATATATCCATAGGTATTTACTTTCTTCTGCATTATATTGTTGTGGGCCAGGGGTCGGTGGCTAGGATGACCGCCAGACGGAGGAATAGGGCCGTCTCCCACCGAACACCAGAATTAAAAGGTCATCACCCCGGATAACTCTGGAGTCGACGGGTTACTTGAAGGTTACAATATTTCGATGGCGCGAGGTAGGGTCCACTTGTCTATTCCAATTTACCGAAGTACTCACGCCATCGAGCTACCGGGGAAGCCACACCCTCGGCCGACTCTGTCCGAACCGAGTCGCATGTACCGACTCGGGTCCGGCGTAACCGAACGGGAGTTACCAGAGCCGCGCCGGTCCCAATGACAACTTACGGCACGAACGGCCTCAATATTTCTCAAGCCCACACCATGCTGGGTCAATGGTAGATATGACAAGCAACGAACTGGAACATTGAACAGATATTTATTTACAATAATAAGACACAGTGCGGACTTAATCACGAATAAAATGCAATGTACAAAGAGCAATAAACACTTATACAATTCTACTTAACAGACTGGCGCCACACACACACACACACACACACCCAAAAGAAATGGACCCCGTCGGGTCATTATTCGGTCCTCCAGCCGAGGAGGATAGTTCAGCTGGGGGGACAGAGCCTGGCCAGGTACCCGTCCGCCTTGAGCGATCACACCGACTCCAACCCACCACGGTGGGACTCAAACCCACAACCCGGAATCCACGAGCCTACGATCCTGGCTGCCACCAACGACGATCGAGCACCACGGTCCTGGCTGCTCGACCACCACCACCACGAGGAGCCACTGGAAAGACCACAGACGACGACGACAGACCAAAGGGCCAAGAGCAAAGACGACAACGACGACTCTACTCTCTTCTTTTTACGACAACTCGCCACCTTTTCTTATCCTTTCTCCCCCCTGCGGGTCGAGGGAACTGCTCTGAGGTAACTCACCTCCGGATTGGACGAGGGGTTGTCGGGCAATCAGTGGCCTCCCCTTATTGGTCGGGACGAACACTCCATCTGGCTGGAGTGGAGTCAGTCCTGAGGTGATCTTTGCCCTGATTGGACAGGGTGGAATTCCCTCCTTTCATGGGCGGAGTCAGAGCTCTGAGGTGAGGAAACCTCCGCTCACGTCCGTGGTCGAACGCACGTGGGCAATGGCGTCGATGGTGCGAAGTAGTGAAGGGAATGATTGAAGATGTAAAAACCCGACTATAAAAGAAACCCACAATGCACACATGAAATTAACCCATTAGACAGAATAGAAGGACGGGACCCTAACTATAAACACATACTTATCAAAATAACTGAACTGCGGGGACTTTGGCTGTTTGTGTGCAAAAGGCTTCCAAATCCGTAACAATATATTCTGTGGGTCATCCGTGCCTACCAGTTATTCCCTGGTTATCTTATCCAGCTACTACCATGAGTGCCCAGAGGTATTGCCCTTATGTTTAAAGGTTATTACATGGGATAACCAAAAAGTGATTGTGTGGTTGCCAGAATTGGAGGTAGCTTTTACAGGATGGTTTCCATGGCAACCCACGAAAATTACTGCATTCACCTCATTAACATAAAATGACCATAGATTTGTTAATTCTCAAGATAGAGGAGAAACCTTGGTTCAAAATTGATGAGCATGGAAGGGGGTCACCCGTTAGTGACATCACATATGCTAATTACCGCATTTTCACATTTACCATTTGATGAAATTTGAATTTTTCCGTGAAAATAGAGTGATACCAAACAGACCAAATCTCACCAGAGAAGATTAATCGGCTTCACAACACTAAACATTGCATTTTTAGAAAGATATACACACTGATGAGCCAAAACATTATGACCACTGACAGGTCAAGTGAATAACATTGATTATCTTGTTACAATGACACCTGCCAAAGGGGTGGGATGGTATTAGGCAGCAAGTTAACAGTTAGTTCTTGAAGTTGATGTGTTGGATGCAGGAGAAATGGGCAGGAGTAAAGACCTGAGCGACTTTGACAAGGGCCAAATTGTTATGGCCAGATTCCTGGGTCAGAGCATCTCTGAAACGGCAAGGCTTGTGGGGTGCTCCCGGTCAGCAGTGGTGAGTACCTACCGACAGTGGGCCGAGGAGGGACAAACCACAATCCGGCGACAGGGTGATGGGCGCCCAAGGTTCATCGATGCACGAGGACAACGAAGGCTATCCCATCTGGTCCGAACCGACAGAAGGTCTACTGTGGCACAAGTCACAGAAAATTTTAATGGTGGTCACGGGAGGAATGTGTCACCAGTGTGACCACTCCTCATTTTCATAAATACCCAGGTGAGCCAATGAAAAAAGCCAAGAATTCACAAGGTTTTGGAAAAGTGATGATAATAGAAAACCTATACGCCAAGAAAACCTATAGAAAACCAAGACGCCAAGGTGAACAACGAATAGCCAAGATCTTGTGAAAAAAAGCCGAGTGGTCACACTGTGTGTCACAATCCACAGTGCATCGCACCCTGCTGCGTATGGGGCTGCGTAACCGCAGACCAGTCAGAGTGCCGACGATGACCCCTGTCCACCGTCGAAAGCGCCGACAATGGGCATGCGAGTGTCGGAACTGGATCTTGGAGCAGTGGAAGAAGGTTGCCTGGTCCGATGAGTCCCGTTTTCTTTTAGATCATGTGGATGGCCGTGTACGTGTGCGCCATTTACCTGGGGAAGTGATGGCACCAGGATGCACTGTGGGAAGACGACAAGCCGGTGGAGGGAGTGTGATGCTCTGGGCAATGTTCTGCTGGGAAACCCTGGGTCCACCCATTCATGTGGACGTCAATTTGACATGTCACCTACCTAAACATCGTTGCAGACCAGGTACACCCCTTCATTGCAATGGCATTCCCTGATGGCAGTGGCCTCTTTCAGCAGGATAATGCGCCCTGCCACACTGCACACATTGTTCGACAATGGTTTGAGGAACATGAAGTGTTCACGGTGTTGCCCTGGCCTCCAAAATCTCGAGATCTCAATCCGATTGAGCATCTGTGGGATGTGCTGGACCAACAAGTCGATCCCTGGTGGCTCCACCTCGCAACTTACAGGACTTTAAGGATCTGCTGCTAATGTTCTGGTGCCAGATACCACAGGACACCTTCAGGGGTCTTGTAGAGTCCATGCCTCTGTGGGTTGGCACTGTTTTTGTGGCACACGGAGGACCAACAGCATATTAGGCAGATGGTCATAATATTTTGGCTCATCAGTGCGTGTATACATCGATCTATATCTCTTTCAAAAAAAATCTTTCGATTTGGCTATACAGTATATACTGGAAAATATATATATATATATATATATATATATATATATATATATATATATATATATATATATATATATATATATATATATATATATATATATACATATATACATATATATACATATATACATATATATATAATAATTATATATGATTCACGGACCGGTATGTGTGTGCGTGTTTGTTGTGCAACTCCTAGTTCTGGGCTGATTACGACATCAAGACTTGCTACATAGGATCAGCATGATCCCACTTAATGTATAGGAGTGTTTTTGTCTTTTCCGGTGGTCTTTGAAGGGGAGGGGGTCGGACGCAAATTCTTTTTAAATGTGTATCGTGTAGCGCCACCCCCAGGAGTCAGAGGGTATTACAAGTCTTCACCCTTTTCAGTACAGTCATCCTGTCCCCACATTTTCTTGTGAGGTGTTTTGAATTTTTAGGAGTAGGTACGTTTTTGCTTCATGCACATAACCCAGGGTTTCAGGGGTGGGGGGGGGGGTGCCTCTGCAGAGCTGTCAGTTGCCTATACACTGCCCAAATAAAGGTTTGCGTCACAAGAGCCTGTTGCATGCTTGGAACAAGATTGCCCCTTGGGTGGGAACTCTGCTGGTATCTATAATCTGTAATAACACGTCAGTGTGTGTTTGAATCCTGACCCAGCTATAAATTGCATCATCCCCGGTGTTTTATAAGCAGGGTGATTCATCAATATGTGTGCCGTCTCTCGGATAGACGTTAAACTGAACATCACATCTGACCCCCTCCCCATCCCTCTCGCCCCCCATGCACTCTCACCCCTCCCCCCTCTGTTAAGGACTGACGGTTTCTTTTCAAATTTGCCAAGTAGATAGCGTGGGTTTTAAATGCTCCCACCCAGTTTTATGTAGAATCCGGCAGTTAAAGAAAATGTTGCTCTTTGGGCACATTTTATCTCCCTTCCCTTCCCTTCCCCTCCCGCTACCATCCTCCCAAACCCCTCCCCTCTTCACCCCCCATGGATATCTCTGGGCAGTCTCCAACTCCAGTATTAACGTGCTGTTTTAACACAATTCATTTTGTTCAATCCTGTACGACCCACCCCCCCACTTTCTCCACAAGTCCCACTACCAAACAAATTGAGAACCATTCCCCTCACATTTATTACGCCCTCCAACCCCCCCCCCCCCAATCCTCCTCACTCCCACCCCTTCCTTGAACAGTTGTCTCCATCCTGAATTCCTAAGGTTAAAACTAAATTTCCTGTTCATCAGAGGATACTTTTATTTTGCATATTCTAGTTGCAACAACATATGCCTGCAGAATTAATTCTTCCATTGTCTCTCCATCCAAACATCAAATGATTGCACTTTATACATGTATATCAAAGGAAAGAGATCCAAAGTTTTTTTTTTTTTTAACACATTGGTGTCTGCTAGGATGGGCAGAGGCAGCACATTTAGCTTTGACTCGTCGAACCATGGTTCGATACCATAGTGCATTGCACTTTTGATTGACATCAAGTTGGGTATCTCCTGCGCTGGGATCATCTTGGGTGTTTTGTGAAGTTGGCAAGTTATCACCAGCACCCTGAAAAGAATTCCAAATTCCTTCTGAGACAAACAGCTGGAAAAGTAGACAAATCACCCCCTGTAAATCATGGAGGTTGGGTTGCTTTGGCAGCCTTGAACCTGGAATCAAGCAGCACCACATCAATATTGGGACCTAAGGAACAGTTATAAGCCTCACTATGATGCTTTCAAACATTAACACAAATGTATAAAATTGACCCATTATGCAAAACCAATCCGTTAAATATAAAATTTTCACCAGTGAGCTGCTCGTTTTGTTTTCACACCTAAAAACCAATAACTGGTCACAGATTATTGCAGTAATTTATTTCATTGTCCAAATAAAAATCTTTATTTTGAAAGAAAGATGATGGGAGAGGGGAAGAAGGGAATTCCAGTACACACACTCTTATATGCAGCCTTGAGGCTGCTGGTTGGATCATTGGTTAGGGATGCAGATGTGCCGCTGATGCAATGCCCCTATTATCAATACACTGGTGAGTCATTCCATCTGAAATCACAAAATTTAAGAAAATGTTCCCAGTTGACCCCCTCAGATTTACTTTGACTTTCATAAAATAGTTCCCAGATATCAAAATGAAGCTGCGTAAAATTTTATGTCCATAGATGCGGCCAACTCCGAGATATTGAGGGTTGAAAATGTGGTTGTGGTCCTATTTTAATGGTCGTTGCGAGCATTACAAAATGAACGGCTACTTTTAAACTCCCACAACTTTTTAAATATTAATGCTAGAGCCTTGAAATTTTCAGAGATTATTCTTCTATAACTGCTCTGTAAGAAACAAATAAAATTGATTATACCTCTACTAAATTTTATGACCTGATCAGTTGAAATCCAGAAAAAAAAAAGTTGGTTTTGTATGAAGACCCAAATTTGAGACCCCATATATTTTTATTGACCCATCCCAGAAGCTTGGAATTTTTTTTTTCATGCGATAACTGTATGGTAGTAGTATTCAAATACATGTTTACTTTTCTTAATCAGTCATATATAATATAGTCATGATCCCTCAAAAATAGAAACTTTTCATTTTTCCCCAAAATTCAGGTGAGGATTGCAAACATATAACAAGGTCTCCCACTTCAAATTGTTCACCATTGCAAAGAGCATATTCAAGTTAAGTGTCAAATATCAAAGTGGTACATTTAAAATATATTTTCTGTTTCTTTAAAAACTCTTGTTAACAGTCGTGACTACATGAAGTGTGTACATGGTGTGGACACCATGGTAATCATAAATGATTAGTTCTATGATTCAAATAAATAATACAAAAATATCATATACTGCAATAACAATGTAATAAAACATTTCACGTAAATGATTTGAATAGGTCCTTGATCTGCTTTTCCAAGTCAGGTGCGAGCTTGCACTGCCTCCCAGGTTGACGTTGGAGGAGCATCAATAACTTTCATCACATGGACCAAAGGAACCCAACAAATGTCCTCCCTTGAATGGAACTATATACACTGCTGACATCAGCAGATCAGCCACTATTCCGGAGTTCTATTTTTAGCCCCAGCCAGATGAGTTAAGCTCTCTCTCTTTACAAATGAGAAACAAAGAATTACAAATTCAAATTTCAAAGTATTATGTTCATGGTATCCTAATAGCAGATGATATGCATGTACATGTACTACACGTAAAAGGACTGTTCATTAAATAGCACGCACAGCACTGGCAGAACATCATTTATTCAAATATTTTAAAAAATATTGATAGAAACATTATACCACATTGAAATGTTAGACTTAAGTTAACTTGAATATGCTCTTTCCAATGGTGAACAATTTGAAGTGGGAGACCTTGTCATATATTTGCAATCCTCACCTGAATTTCAGGGAAAAATGAAAATTTTCAATTTTTTTTGGAAAGATTCACTTTGGGCCTGTATGAAGGTTCAGGATTGTTAAAGGGTTGCATTACTGACATGTCGTTACAGAGCATTGGTGATGACAAAGCAGTTTTTATGCTGGGTGATTTGCTACTGCCTTGCCAGAAGTCAGGGTAGGAATTTGGAATTTTGGCAGGCAACATCTCACCAACTATTCACAAAGGACACTGGGATTTTAATGTCCACAAACTAATGCTGGCAGACAGGATGCACAGTTTGACGTCTATCTGAAGAACAACACTTTCACTGATAACTCACCCTGCCTATGAAACACCAGGGTGACAGTTTATAGCTGAAGGAGGAGATTCAAACGCAAACAAGCCACCTCAGATGCCAATGTACATGCTATCTATACTGCCAGCCCAGTTGCATTGCACACCCAACTTAGAAACACAATCTCAGATGTAATGCAAAGTTAAAATAAATAAAGGGAATCAGCATTACACAACAAGGTACAAAAGTATCACAAGATGGCGTAAAAGTACCACTTTTCAGCAAAACATGCCAAAAGAAAACAAACAAACATTTCACAAAACCCCTGCATTATATTATTGTTTTTACCTCCACCACTAAAGGTGAAGGATGTTGTTTTCATCCCCCTTCTATCTGTATGTGTGCAGGATATCTCAAAAAAGTTGTGGACGGATCCAGATAAAATTTGGTGGGCAGGTTGGGTGTGTGACAAGGCCGAACCGATTCGATTTTGGGGATGATCTGGATCTGACTACTGGAATTTTTAAAGCGATTCTTCACCATTGAGATATGGCCAAAAAAACGATTATATAGCACAATATTTACCTTTGCCACCAAAGGTGAAGGTTATGCTTTCACCCCCTTGGCTGTGTGCAGGATATCTGAAAAAGTTGGACAGATTCGGTTGAAACTTGGACAGGTTGGGTGTGTGACCACGACAAATAGATTCGATTTTGGTGAAGATCCAAATCTGAAAATTATTGAATTTTTAAAGTGATTCTTCACCATTGAGAGATGGGGTTAACAATGATGATATTTAAAAAAAAAAAAAATGTATTGGACATGATATATTCTCGTTGATCAGGCATTACGTGCCCTTCTTGTTTTAAATTTATTTGTTCCTTCAGAATCATGTTACTGTGGAAAGTATTAAAGGAAATTTAACTGAAAAGTTTATTATTAGATAAAGTCTCCTCAAATACAGCACTGATGCCAGTGTGGCAGGTGGTCCTGCAATACAAAACCAGAATGAGCAGGCTGTTGCAGCATCTGCTCTGTTCCTGGGATTTTGTCAAAATCAAATTGCTCTAACTGGAATGACATCTGAAAACATTGATGCAGAAGTCTTCTAAATAAGTCCTTAAAAAGCAGTTTGTAAATCCATCTCCTTAACTGATGCTTGGGTTGGGATGCATACATATCTGATTGGTTCAATTATGCATGCGTAAATAATGCTTTGTACTGAGAGGGTAATTGTCAATTTTTGCAACTTCGAATAAAACCCAAAATAGGACCATTTAATGACAGCACAATGTTACTTCCAACCCACCTGCCCCCAAACTACCCCTTGAACTCGATTCCACATCTGAAGAAATACCAATACACCTACACACACATATATATATATATATATATATATATATATATATATATATATATATATATATATATATACATATACATATATATATATATACATATATATATATATACATATATATATATATACATATATATATATACATATACATACATATATACACAATGCAAACTTAAACAGCGATTTTACCTCTGCCACCTAAGGTGGACGGAGGTTACGTCCGGTTTGTCTGCAAGTAGGATATCTCAAAAAGTTATGGACGGACTCAGACAAAACTTGGAGGACAGGTTGGGCGAGTGAGAAGAATTAATGATATTTTGGTGAATATCCGGATCTGCATTCCATAATTTATGCGATTCTTTACCAATGAGAGATCGAGTCAAAAACTCAGTTATGGATGGATTCAGAGAAAAAAAAATTGATGTAAGTTCAGGAGGTGACAAGAACAAGCCGATTAGATTTTGGGTATGGTGTGGATGCAGATCAGGCCCATCAGTGGGATGAAAAATGTGAGCTGTTCAGTCTGGCGGAGGTACGTGCTCGAACAAAAAGACATTTTATGCAGTTCAGCTTTAATATCAATAGTAGCATGCATTCTTTCAAGAGTACTGCGAAATGACAAAGCAAAATATCTCCAAACAATGTTGATGCCAAGAGACTAATGAAGTGCAGATGAAAAAGGGGACAGAAATTAGTTAATGCTTCATAATCAATGCTGACCAAAACGGAAATTAAAATACAGTAGACAAAAAAACAAACAAACAAACAACATCATCCTGAAGGTTGTCATGTCATCTTATCCATAAAGGTACAGAAAATTTCATACAATGCAGAACTCAAAACATGAATTGCTAAAGCATGCCACAAAATCATTTTAAAAAAAAGAAAAGGAAAAAGATTTCCAGCAGCTCATCGTCTCATGAGGAGATATTTTCAAGAAGCTCATTATCTCATCAGATGCTGGGTGACAAAGATGCCAGCTTCTCACTGCTGGGCCAGAGAGTGCTTTCGAGAACCGCACGAGGTTTTATCAAAATTCTGAGCACAGACATTCATTGGAAGTTATTCTTACAATAACGAGCAATAATGACTTTTTATAAATAAACTTGAGACAGGAACTTCATTACAGCATCAAGTAAAATGTGGTACACGCAATAAATGACCGTTTTTACAGCCATTTTTCCCTGCTGTGCAGGGGTTTGGCTTTTTCTTGAGGCAATGTTTTATGGCTGGATGCTCTTCCTGACGCCAACCCTGGTCGCCTCTTACAACACACAGGGATATGGTACACCTATTCTAACCGGGGCATACACCGGGACCAGTACACTGGCACTCACTTCGCCGACCTCGGAAGGATGACAGGCTGAGTCAACCCCCTGGTGTTAATTCAGCAGCCAACGGGGCTTGAACTCAGGACCCTGGGATCCCAAGCCACCATCTTAACCACTAAGCCAACACCAGGCTTATGTGGTACATGCAATAAAATATATAAAAAAGTCAAGAAACATATGATGTGATTATAGCAAGTTGAAGCTCACTGGCACTATCAGAAAGCAATTTTGAAAAATTGTTGGAGAGCAAATCTGGATAGGGAGAACTACAAAGTTGATACAAAAGAAAGCTTTTTAGGATCCAAAATTAATGTTGACAAAACAATCTGATATATTAAAATCCTCAAACATTTCAAAGTCATCAAAATTGCTCTTACAAATATCATAACCAACATGTAAAGAACCAGGAGCTACATATGCCAAACAACTTGCCTGGGATGGGACAGATGCCAGACTCATGCTGGATGGGTTCCCTTTTCCTGTGCTCAGTCCCATCTTCCCATTTCCTCTTGAATGGCTCACAGCTGCAAGGGCAGTCAAAAGGCAAAAAACAATGTTCCTTTCCATCTGCAAAGATGTTTGTATTGCCATGAAGGCAAGATACTTGGCAAATATCTATCTTAATGGTAATAGTCAGTGAAGTTAACACAGCAAACTAATGGTCGACATAAACTGGCCAGCCTGTTATATAGAACACGTCTAATGTTTGGGAAAAAAAAATGTTTCTTCTTATGCAAGACCGCCTGCATACACTGGCACACTTGACAAATCATTCTTCAGCACTGAACTCATGCAGCTAGGCTCCATCCACTTCCTGTACCTTCACCCATTTGCCAAAAACACACCATGTAAAAAGTCCCATAACACAAATGTGACTCCATAAAATTGAAAACTCCATCAATGAGCAATTCATGGACCTGGATTTTATATAAAATCATTAAAATATTGCACCATGTGATAAGAATACATTTCATACACATAGAGAAAAGGTTTGAAAGTACATGCCTAACTTAATCACCAAATATCATGCCTCCCCTGCTTTCACAATTAAAATCAAAAGTGTTTGAGGTTGAAATCACTCTTCAGCAATTCAATTTGCATTGCCCTCAGCTACTGAACCAACTTGAACAACTCAAAAGGCAGACACAAATTACGTACCTGATGAAGGTGTCATGCCCGAGTGTTTGTCAATCGACTCCAAGCAATCCGCTTTGCTTTTCTGCTGTACACTGGCACCTGAATATATCCGGCCATATATGCTCCGACGCTGCCTTTGCAATTCATCTTCTCGACGCTGCACCTCACGTACCTCTTCCTCAATCAATGTGAGTGGAGAGTCATTTAGATCCACTGTGCCAGAACTCTTGCGCCGAAGAGATGGAGATGGAGATGTTGGTACCTGTGCAGGTGCCATGGCTAGCTGCTTCAAGCCCGGGGACTCAACAATGACCATGAGATGTGCATCTACACATGAGTTGGAGTCAAATTACACAGTCCATCCCAACCGCATCAATCTTTTCGTAGATTATAAACACACGTGCAAAAATTAAACATTAACAGAGTCCTGCTCAATGTGCAATCCCATTTACTACAGCAAGAAGATCAAAGGTGATAACTCATTGATATGATAATCAAGCTAAGCAGCAAGCCAAGTACAATGGCAAAGTCAGATTTAAGTGAATTGAGCCATACTCACTTGCCAACTGCAAAGCATGTTGCACAATAACAGATTAAAATGCTAACATTAAGGTTAAAGCAAACCGATCTAATATTTAAAAGGACTCCAATAACCCACGATTTTTTTTTTTCTGAAGGAATAGTTTAAAATGCTGTTTATATGTTTTGGAAATCCATTTCTGAAAACGAATTTTTTCGTATGCGACCCAGTTAACGACAAGTCCTTTTTCCAAGAAAAAAAAAATGGCATCCTTTCCAAAATGTGATCGACAAACCCAAGCTGTGGTGGCCCTGGCTTTCATTGAAGCTGCTTAGTTCCCTGAACAGCTTACCATTAATATGCAAAAAATGATCGAAAGGCAAATTCAAGCAGATGCAGTTAATGAGCCATTTGAATTCAAACCAGAAGCACAAAATAAAAAAAAGTGAAAATAAACCAACTACACTCACCAATAATTATTAATCAGGAACTGTGATTTCCAATCATAGGTAAACAGACAACCAACCCTGCTATACCTCCTGGTGATAGATTACAAAAATAAATGAGCTGCTTAAAAGCGTCTACAAACTCACCTGCGTTTTCACAAATGTCAGGAGATTTCTGGGGCGTAGACGTAATCGGGCCAACTGGGCCAATCCGCAATGGGTATACACCATGCTCCAAAATAACAACAGTGTCCAGATCTCTTTCTCCACCAGCACAACTGGTGGAACAAGTATTTGGTGCCCCTACAAACATTGGGGATTTTTTAAAATGTGATTAGATAGGGAAGGGTAAGTCGCAAGCATGAACATCCAAGTCGATTTATCGACATTTTTATTTTTATTTTTTGCACTGTAAGCAAACAAAACAATTTTATCGGCCAAAGTGAATTACATTTTCAAATAGTCTGGCAGGGCACAAATGTCATCGCACACACAGTTATTTTTGCAACATCCTATATTCAACTTTATTGTAAACCTCAAAATAGTTCCCTTATCTAAAGTAAGAACCTTAACCTGTAAAAGCAATTGACTGGTTTCCCAACTGCATGGATCATCTGGGCACCGTTCCTTTCAGCACAGAACCTCTCCAAACAGCAGATCCACAACCTCAATTGCATCCAGGCAGTCAACCAACCCATCAATGGAACATCACTAATCAGACTTTACTCGCTCGAGGATTTAAATGCATCATCACATTCGAGTATATGAGAATACATTAAATATAAAGGACATAGACCCACCACCCAGGACATAGACCACACTTACTTCAGAATCAAACTGTTATTCACAACAGTTTTTCTGGGACTTTTCTCAAAGTGATTAGAAGAGAACTCAAATGCATGTCTCCTCACGGTGGAGCAGGTAGGGAAAAAAAAAAAAAAAAAAAAAAAAAAAAAAAAAAAACACGGACAAACGGATACGGAATTTAGATGGGGTTTGTCGAGCAAATGTGGAAAAGATCCATGACAATAGAAAAAAAAAAAACGAAAACGAAATGTCCCCTTTCATATACTTTATCCCTTCACTTCAAAGTAATTAGAAGAAAACTGAAATGCATGAACATTTTCAAAAACCTCACAAGTTCTTGTCAAAAAAAACCATGGACACAGGTGCGATTTTTCCCCATTTTGACCACTACGACTCCACTCCCTGTGGCATGAACCAGGTCAAATCACTCAAAAATCATTATACATTTCATGCATCCTACAATGTTGATTGCAGATACAAAGTTATCTCTATTATAATACCAAGCTTGCACACTAAAAACTCGGCTCGCCGTCACACGATCCCTATGAAATTGCTCTGGCACTTAGCGGACATACCGACAATGGTTGGGAAGTCTTGGCGTTCCATAGTACCACTTGCATTTTGCACAATGCGTATTTTTGTCATTCCCAGTGTACGGTCTGTCGTCTGCTATCCCGTGCATGTGCACAGGTATCGCTAGTATTTATAAATGTGCCCATAATTGCATTTTGGGGGGGGATTTGACCTTATGAGCCCATCCGAGGGGACAGGGCCCAAAAAAAAAAAAAAAAAAAAAAAAGACACTGCTCTTGCACCTTGCCATGTGATGATCATAACCACCAAGTTTGGTGAATTTCTGCCATTTTAGGAGATAGCATGACAGATGCACAGATGAGGCCCATTACAGTATCCTCATGTTTGTCTTTGTCTTTTTTTTTTTTTTTCAAAAAGCGTGGGGATAAAAAGTGCTAATGAGATTCCTGGTTATTGCATCATGAGGTTGAGTTCTCAATTCTTATTGTACTATATTAAACTAGAATGGGCACTCGGTAGAGCACATACCTTCGCCTCCGCTACTTTTTTGTTCTTGGCATGAGAGTGGGGGGAACAGAACAGTGAACATTTTGGTGTTGGTTTCATGCAAATCGGTTTTGATTTGACAGTGTTATGACAAAAACTGCATATTTTGAAAGGTCGTGACCCCACTGACCTTTGACCCCCAACCGCTAACAAGGGTAATGACGTAATTGTGTCATGTCGCCCATCACAAGATTGGGCAATGAATTCTGAACATTTTGGCATCGGTTGCATGCCGATTAGATCAAGATTGACCGCGCTATGGTAAAAATACGAATTTGACCTTTCCGTGACCTTGACCTTATCACTCCCAAAATCTAATCAAATGTTCCTTGGATAATAACCCATCATCCCACCAAATTTCAAGCGATTTTGTTTAATACTTTGAGTTATGCGAATAACAAACAAACACATATTCACAGCGACCAATACATAACCTTTCGCAGAATGCGAAGGTAATAAGGGAATTTTCTTAATGTATGTGTGCATGTACATCTGAAATAAATAAAAACAACCCAGCGTTGGCCCGATCTTCAAAATTTGCATGCATGTTGGAAGTTCACGCAGGTTCACATCATGGGCATTAAAAAAAAAAAAATTCCTCCAAAGTTGGGGGGGGGGGGTAACTCACCAATGCTTCTGGTAATAGAAATGTGACAAATCTAGTTATCTCCCTCCAGTTTGTGAGGAAGATCTCAAAAAGTTATGGATGGATTCAGATGAAACTCAGACACGTGTGTTGCGGCAAGGATAAAGTACCTTTTTTTTTTTTCTTTTTGGTGAAGATCTGGATCCGAGATTAAAAATTAAGCGATTCTTCACAATTGAGATAATAGGGCCAAAAACTGTTTCAAAAAGTTTTGAATGGTTTACGACAAAAACTTGGTGGACGACTTGGTTTGGTGACAATAAGCCGATTCAATTTTGGTTCAGTTTCAGATCCGGCCCATCAGTGGGATACAAAACGTAAACAGTTTAGCCTGACAGAGGTGTGCAGTCTACCGAGCCTTTCTAGTTTCGTTTCATTTTATCAAAGTGACCCAAGTGTAATGGAGGAGCTTGCACAAGGACATATCAATAGGATGTGGAAACGTCGGCTGGGATTTAGCTTCGAGATAAAAATGTGAAACATGTCAAACCAAAGCTTTCTACAAAATAATGATTCTAGCAGTTGCCCTTCCTCAGATAAAAAGAGCAAACAAATGATGGTTTAATGCCTGAAACAAAAGCAAAATCAAATGTACTCGCATCGAGTATTAGTTTGTAAAGTCCATTGCTCAAAGCTTTGTATGCCTGCTGCACTCAGCTACTCATCAGGAAACAAGCTATTGCTATCCTCCAAACATGCAACACGAGCCTTGACAGCACATTTATGAGATAATTTTTTTTTTCTTTTTAAACAAGATAGAACAATGCTTCATCTCAACAACATTAATCCATCATTCTCGCCATTATACTGGAATACGCTCTTTTGCTTCGATGAAGGGTCAATTTAAAAAAAAATGTCGGCTTCTCCTTTCTTCTCATGGTGGTTAGCATACCTCAACCAATGTTGTTTCTTCTAACAGTCAGGTGATGCAGATAGATAATAGCCTTCACCATCAAGACTCATTATACATTAATCAAGTGCTGCATGTGCTTTGGTTTAATAAAGATGGGCAATAACCCTGGGTGCTCACCTGGTAGAATATTGTGAAGTCAACATGGTACGGAATCAGCAAAATGTACCAATGTTAAAGCAAATACCTGTTTTAGGGAGCAACCCCCTTAAACCCCAAATTTTTTTTTTTTTTTTTTAAATCGCTTGAACAAACTTTGGTACATCATGGGTGATGAAGATTGTGGTCAAGTTTCAGAGAAGTTGCAAGTGTTTGTGGATGGACGAACGGAGAGACAACATGCCAATCCATAAACTCCACGGAACTACGTTCCATTTGAGCTCACAATTTGAAAAACCACCGCAAACACCTCAAACCTTGGCTCAGATGTAACTGAGAGCAACTATACACGGCTGGCCCAGAAAAGTCAAAATATTAAAGCAAGTGTACAATTTCACAATGCAAGGCAGGTACGACATGTGGCCAATTATGCAGATCAAAACACAAAATTGCTGATTTTAAAGACAACAATCTACATTAGATAGCATGACAGGAGGAAAAAAAAAAGAAGAAACAAACAAACAAAAACGGTACCAAGTGAGATCAAACTTAAATGACAAAGAATTCAAAATTGGAAGAGTTGTGTGTATACGTTACATACCTGTAATCACTTCATCCCCAGATCTGTTTTGCGGATTCTTTACCTCTGGTCTCAACTTCACCACTTGATCTGTCGTCACCACCTGGTGTTCGAATACCCTGCATCGTTCACCCACTTCACAGGGATGGCTCTGATCATCGTGGCCCGGCATCTTGCACAGCCGCACAAGGTTGCGCTCTCGCTCGTTTTCCTGCCTCACATCCCTCTCCATGCGCTGCGATGCCAGGCGCTTACTTTCAAGGTCACCAGGATGCTGTTGCTGATGCCGAGCTTCCAAAGTTGGGGGAAAAATAGGTCGTGTACGTATGGCCACCAGCTTCTCGAGGTTGCTCATGATGCCACGCCGGCGGCGAAGGCTTGCTTCGCGCTGCAGTGACCTTCGGATCTCTTTTTCAATCGGCGTTCCCGAATCTGGGTCTTCCACAGCCAATCCCTTGGTCGCACTGCTCTCAATTTCATCACGACCTTCAATGATGCCAGACTCACTTCCCTCTACTCCATTAGAACACCTTTGGTTTTGCCCACTCCCATTTCGCATCAACTGAGGGTCCAATTCATTGTTCGCAGCTGGTTTATCAAGGGAGGTCCAGGTCACCATTTTATCTTTCAAATCTTCTCCATTCACCTCCTCTTCAATTACCTCAATATCTGAGATTGCATAAGAATTCTTTCTCACGAGCAAAGCATCTTGTCTGTTAATAGAATCCAAAGCAAAGCCGTTGGAGTTGTGATCATGGTGATTTGCAGAGGTGGGTTGAATCCCTGAGACCGGAGGCTGCAGGGATCGCCGCTCCATCATCAACCACTTGTTACGTGCCCGAGCAAAATCACACAAAGACTCTTCGTTCTCCTCCTCCTCCTGCTCAGTCACATTTCCCTTGGAGGCAATGCGATTCACCATCTCTTTGGAAGTAAGCCTTTTAATCAGTCTTTGCTGTCCCTGAAGATTCCTCCTCCTTACTCCTGGAGCATCATCTTTCAGTAGAACAGGCACCAAGCAGTCAGTGGAATGTCCCCACTGGCTCACCAATTGCAATCTCTCCTTTTCTTGCTTCACAAAAACAGAATATTTTGGTGGATCAACTTGAGAGGGAACGTTCTGAAAAGAAAAAAATATATATATATTTTTAAATCCAAATGGCCTCATTTCCCTTTATGTTATAATCACAGGAGGCTCCAAAAGGACACCAACCAAAACTGTCTCAATTCAAATTGTCCATCAGTATTTTGGAGCAAAACAAGAAGCCATCCATATATCATGTGGAGAAAACAATGTTTGAGGTCTTCATCCCAACCCCTCCACAACCAGTTTACCCTCCTCACGAGAAGTCATCCATATATTATGTGTAGAAAACAATGTTTGAGGTCTTCATCCCAACCCCTCCACAACCAGTTTACCCTCCTCACGAGAAGTCATCCATATATCATGTGGAGAAAACAATGTTTGAGGTCTTCATCCCAACCCCTCCACAACCAGTTTACCCTCCTCACGAGAAGTCATCCATATATTATGTGGAGAAAACAATGTTTGAGGTCTTCATCCCAACCCCTCCACAACCAGTTTACCCTCCTCACGAGAAGTCATCCATATATTACGTGGAGAAAACAGAACATTTGAGGTCTTCATCCCAACCCATCCACAACCAGTTTACCCTCCTTACTAGAAGTCATCCCTTGCCCATAACCCCCCCCCCTCTCCTCTATACACATACCCAATCCTAAGTAAAGACTCCATCGAGAAACAAGAGATGACAGACCATGGACAGTTTTTTGAGTAATGATCAGTCGAGGTAATCCTACCTGGTTTTCCATGGCACAGCCTTGAAATGAAACCGATGCAGAGGGAGGACGACGTCACTCTACTTGGTTTAACATACAAAACGCACTGAAAACATTCACACTTAAATGAACTCTCCACTCACTGCACTCACTGCACTCTCACAATGGATGTGTGCCTCGGCTCGGGTTATCACGAATCGACCCCATCGTGCTAATCCGCCTTAAGGGCTTCACCTGAGCTCGTGGTCACGTGGCTTACTTTCATCGATATGATTGGCTCATTAAAGATGAGCTTTTTTATATCATGTCAATGAAAACACAAAGTCTGCGTTTGTTTTTGTACCAACAGTCATGGTCTTGACAAGTTATGATTTATTCTGACGAATTAACCTTCTTACTAACATCATAGAAGTGGAATTTAAACTAATATATCTCACCTGACAACATTCATGGTACAGGTGACAAGTCGTCGACTTGGAAAATGTCAAAGAGACTTAATCAATTATTACAATGAGGAACGTATAATAAATATCAACATTGTGAGAGTTGGTGTAAAGATTTCAAACTACCCCCCCCCCCCTCCACCCTTTCAAGTTCCCTCCTGGTAATCTGAAATCGATTTCATCCTACTCCCCTCAAAACATTTATTTATGTTGTTTATTTACAAAAAATAGTAATCTAATTGATATTGAAAACTAATTAGGGAAAAACCATTGACCACGTGACCGCTTTTAAAGAGTTTGCAATGAGTTTTGATTTTATTATGAATGATTTTATTTTAATATTGTTATTAATTGAAATCAGTATTTCTCATAGTTGTAGTTTTTGCCACATTTTAATGAAATCCTTCTTCGATATAGTTGATCCAAATAGACATACTGGTTTATCTTTTAAACCAACTTGGACTATACTTACAATTATGGAAACAACGCAATAAAATCAATGTATAAGAAAGGCAATGAAAACAGCTTATTTTTAATTCACAATTTCGTTGTAGTGGTGGTGGTGGTCGTATGGCAGCTTAGCTGTCGGGGTAGCTATCATTGTTGAAGCGTGACTGTGTCGCTGATGTAGTGCCCCTCTACCAGTACATACACTCGAACTGGTACTCATTTCGTCGACCTCGGAAGGATGACAGGCTGAGTACGCAGCCTGGTGTTGGCTCAGTGGTTAGGGTGGTGGCTTGGGATCCGAGGGTCCTGAGTAGTGGTTAGGGTGGTGGCTTGGGATCCGAGGGTCCTGAGTAGTGGTTAGGGTGGTGGCTTGGGATCCTAGGGTCCTGAGTGGTGGTTTGGGATCCGAGGGTCCTGAGTAGTGGTTCGGGTGGTGGCTTGGGATCCGAGGGTCCTGAGTAGTGGCTCGGGCGGTGGTCTGGGATCCGAGGGTCCTGAGTAGTGGTTAGGGTGGTGGTTTGGGATCCGAGGGTCCTGAGTAGTGGTTCGGGTGGTGGTTTGGGATCCGAGGGTCCTGAGTAGTGGTTCGGGTGGTGGTTTGGGATCCGAGGGTCCTGAGTAGTGGTTAGGGTGGTGGTTTGGGATCCGAGGGTCCTGAGTAGTGGTTAGGGTGGTGGTTTGGGATCCGAGGGTCCTGAGTAGTGGTTAGGGTGGTGGCTTGGGATCCTAGGGTCCTGAGTTCAAGCCCCGTCGGCTGCTGAATTAATACACCAGGGGGTTGACTCGGCCTGTATTGTTTCCCGAAGGAAGGTGTGGGAGAGACAGCTTGGTTGCCGCTCTTTCCCCAATCCATGCAGCACACACATGAGGGTTGCCTCTTCCTCTTCCTCCTCTTCCCTCAGCCATGCCCAGCATCGTTGATTTGTCCGGACTCGTTTTCCGCAGCATGATGTCTGTTTTTCTGCACTCTTGATGTGTCTGCACTGTTTTTACCACGCGCTGCCTGCTCACACTTCACCACACTGTCACTGCAGTTGCAGTCGATTCCGATTTCGCCTCGAACCAAACACATACCCGAGGCCTAGTTAATTTGCATATAAACAAACGATGACCGAGCGATGACACAAGCCCATAATTTTACCTCAATTAATTTTATCGCTTTGCTACATCGACCATTTAACACCATGCAGGTGTATTTTGATCATCAAACATGCAGAGTGAGTTGACATCATAATCTACATGTTTACAATTTCTTCTTCTTCTTCTTCTTCTTCTTCTTCTTCTTCTTCTTCTTCTTCTTCTTCTTCTTCTTCTTCTTCTTCTTCTTCTTCTTCTTCTTCTTCTTCTTCTTCTTCTTCTTCTTCTTCTTCTTCTTCTTCTTCTCCTCCTCCTCCTCCTCCTCCTCCTCCTCCTCCTCCTCCTCCTCCTCCTCCTCCTCCTCCTCCTCCTCCTCCTCCTCCTCCTCCTCCTCCTCCTCCTCCTCCTCCTCCTCCTCCTCCTCCTCCTTCCTCTTCCTCTTCATATCCTCTTCTTCATAGGCTCTTCTTCTTCTTCATATCGTCTTCTTCTTAAAATCTTCTTCTTCTTCATATGCTCTTCTTCTTCTTAATGTCTTCTTCTTCTTCTTCTTCTTTTTCTTCATCTTCATAGCCTCTTCTTCTTCTTCATATATTTTCTTCTTCATATCCTCCTTCATATCCTCTTCTTCATCATCTCTTCTTCATATCCTCATCTTCTTCTTCATCATATCTTCTTCATATCCTCTTCTTCTTCATCATCATCTCTTCTTCTTCCTCATCATTTCTTCCTCTTCATCATATCTTCCTCTTCCTCCTCATCCTCTTCCTCCTCATCATCCTCTTCCTCTTCCTCTGTTGTTTTGTTGACGCAGTTGTCTTATTTTTTAAATGTGCACCCATTGATCGTTTAGCTGCCGGGCCACAGCCACATCTGTCACTTGACTCCACCCACCATATCACCCAGACAAAATGATATGACCGCCATCTTGGTTTTCTGGTGCGCCAAAATCTCTGAGCTCCATAATATGGAGGAACTGCCGGCGGATGAGAGTGCTTTTGCTGATGAGGTCATGCAGCCGCCACATTTGAACTCACGACCGACCGAAAGTTCCACAGTAAACAATGTGAATGTGGAAAAAAAACCCCCCAAAGATTAGCAAGTTTTTAAATAAACCGTGATTTTTGTTTTTAATCTGGCTTTTTCATGTTCTTTTGAGTCCTGAGATGGTGGCCAGTGACCAGTGGTTTGTTTTTTTCAGCAAACCAGTGATTCAGTTACATTTAGATTAATCGCCGAACACATTAGGCCTGTAGGCCTCTGCTGATTATACACTGGCCAGGTTTGTTGCATCAGATTTCCATTGGCTTTGTTTGGTCAAGTGTTAATCACAACGAGGGACCCTGAAAAATCCAATCGAATCATATGTCAAGTATCAATTATTAGTAAGGTTTAATCAAGCCCGGACGCACTTCCCATCAAAAATACCGTTACGTAATTTTTGAACGGCCCCATATTGGGGTTAAACAACCGTGACCGTGTGATGAATCAGCTTGTTCCGATGTAACCGTGGTGGAGGCTGACATGGATGAGAGATGTCGAGTTAATCTTTTAATAGCACAGGAAATGTGTCTTTCCCAATCGCCCCGTTCATCTTTTAAGAGTGCTTTAAATGTGCATTTCCCAATCTACCCGTGACCGGATTTGGTCGTAGGTTGTGACCACAATGCGGCCATTCTTGTTTTTTTGCAATGTAATCATCCTTCCCAAAAGTTACCTACCTGGATGTTTATCAGCATGATTTGCATAAGTGTAAACATAAACAGACAGAGCTATAAGTAATCTTGTTGCTGAGTTTCACAGCATCATGTCTCAGACTCAAAGCAATGGTAATCACCTGTTTGAGAGGTAGCACCCCCAATCAGGATGATTTCAAGCATCCGAGTCATTCTCGATTCAACAAAGGAAACATCATTATGACATGAAGACAAAAGGGAACACCAAATTTGAACATCGCTCTGGCAGCAACTTTCAACTTTCATCCAAAATCGCTTGAATCAGGAAAATATTGCCAGGAAAGAGAGATTGTTATATCATATGGAACAGATGTGGGGAAAGAGTTCAGGGAGGAAAAAGTATGTCAGTCAAGCACTGTTACAGTTTGTTGGGCCTCAAATTCTTTTTGTTTTGATTATCATGAAAGTTAGCTGCACATAAGCCTTTTATCAGTGTGTAAATTCATGGCACCGCAGGGCACAGTACAATGAACGTGCATCCTGAGCCCTCAAAATATGGAAACAGATTTTTGGGAGTGATGAGTGAAAATACACCTTGTTTAGGTATGAAAGTTGAAACTGTGAGAGTTGTTGTAACCTCTATGGACTTAACAATGCCATCAAATATGTATGTATAAATAGTAAACATGATCTGAGTAAAGGTATAAGAACCCGCGGGCAAAATCCCGTAGATGAAAGGGGGGGGGTTGGGAGTGGGAGGCGAGCATATATCCCCTCCACTTTTCCCGGGATGGGATGATCCATAGGACCATCCCCCAAAATTTTCCATGTAGTGAAATAGAAATGTTTTTTGTTTTTTTTTTGTATACCTTGGTCGAGGCTCGTATGAGAGCTAACACACAACTCACAGCAAGGAGGCATGAGACAAGAGGGGTGGGAGTGGAAGGGACAAAACATTGGGGAACAGACACAGGTGAACTGTGGAAGGGAGAGGGATGGGGATGGGACGGGGAACATGGCGAGGAGAAGATGGACATTACAGGGACTTTCAGGAAGGAAAGCAGGAGAATTGAAGGAAGTGGGCTTGGGTGGATTATCGGGGTAGAAAAGATCGAGGATTTGGATGGGGGAAGATAAGAGGTGGTGGTGAACAGCTGTTTTGAAAGCCTGGAGGGAAGAATGGGAAAGAATAGAGTGAGGAAGTTTATTCCAAAGGCGGGAAAAAAGAGGAATGAAAGAGTGAAGATGAGCAGTGATTCGTGATTTTGGTAGTTTTACCAGAAGGGGGTTGTTGGCGGACCTTGAGCGCCCTGTGGAAATGTGGTTGGGACAAATCGCAGAGAGAGCAGGGGGGGCAAGGCTGGAGAGGAGTCGGTAGAAGACAGAAAGACCACCAACCAACCTGCGGTGATTGAGTGAGAGGCCCAAAGACTCAGCTTCATTGCGGGAGATGCCGATGATCTTAAATGCCCTGGTTTCGACAGCGTGAAGTCGAGAAAGGTGGGAGGCAGGAGCACCAGCCCAGAGGGGAGAGCAGTACTCCATCAGGCTACGGACAAAAGCTTTGTAAGTAGTCAGGAGCTCAAGAGGGCCGAGGAAGGACTTAGCACGACGGAGGATTCCCAGTCGGCGACTGGCTTTTGAGGCAAGGTTGGAAATGTGACTTTCCCAGGAAAGGTCATGGCAGATGAATAGACAAATGTTACATGAATAGACATGAATAGACATGAATGAATAGACAAATGTTACAAAAGGTCAAATAGACAAATGTTACAAATAATTCATGAAAAAAACAATATTAAAAATTCTTAAAGCACAAAACATCTGTCATGAGGAAATTATGTATCTCGGTTTACAAAGATAATATGTGTAACCATGACCACATGCATGTGGTCTATTTTCTGGATGCTTGGGATCTTTTTCTTGCAGTGGCCAGTAGGTCTTTTTCTACATATCTAAATAGAATAGTGATATTGAAGATTGGTTTACCTGTTCGGGGCCATTCAAATATTACGTAGGTAACAACATAAATTCTGGGTTGTTAATTAATAACTAGACAGTATTCATAGAATACTTACCCCCCCCCCCCTCACAATCTTGAGAAAGACTTCGTGTGAGCCAACCTCTGTTGGCGGGAATTTTGAAAATAAGAAAATTAAATTCAAATAAAATGTAAGACCAAATAACATGGGTACTGCTTTGGAGTCATCGGAAGGAATCGGAACAAGCAAGATACGAAGATTAAGTCATCAGGAGTAACCTGGGTAGGATTTGGGTTTCAGTTCATACTCCTCGACCATCAAACACATCCAGGCGCAGCCAAGTGAGCCTTATTCAAAAAAAAGAAAAAAGAACCCAGATCAAAAAAAATATATAATTCTGGTTGCCAGACCATGTGTCCGATCAAGTTGAAATTTAAAATTTAAAATTCCCCATCACAACTACATCATAATATTGAAGTTTCACATTGATTGCTTAAGCGGTTTCAGAGAAAACATTATTTAATATTTTCTTCAATCCAATATGGCTGCCAAACCGTGTGACCTATCAATTATTTGTTAACAAACTTGTACCCCCATGCCTTGGAGAACATTTGTGTGAAGTTTCTTCTTGATCTGTCCAGCCATTCTGGAGGAGATTTTTTTTTTTTATAGATTTCACGGTAAATCCAAACCATGTGACTGATGACATCATATGTGTGATTATGTCATCAATTTTATTTTCTGTGGACCATTTTATCCCTACATGACCCTCAAAAATTTTCATACTGATCAGATGTAGCATTCGACAAATGCAATTATGACGTCATAAAGAAGGCACCTATGATGTCATTAAAAAAATCACATTTATTTCCCATGAGGATAGACCTTTTTTTCATGATAGACAATGCATTGTTTTTAAATGTACATGAACTCAGCAGTACTTTTGATTGTACAAACGTTTTCTTTGGGCGGTATATAGTAAACAGCTGCCTCGATCGTTCCACAACAAAACATGCATTATCTCATTTCTTCAGCGATAATCAAAACGCACCCTTCTTTCCTCAAAAGATACCTCTATTTCATGACAGACGACGCGTTGTTCAGTCTTTAAATTTACACCAGAGGTCGATGAAGCCTGAGACCTGTATGCAGCGAACAAAATGGTGATGATTTGATTTTGAAGCTTCACCTTGGATGGACAGTCAGACAGACAGACAGAGCGACTGGTGAAGAACACATATAATAGAATATGATAATGGTCCAAGAACTGACCCCTGGGATAAGCCACGACTTGCATCTTGCCGGTCAGATATCCTTCCATTCTCAGCCACTTCTTGCTTCCCATCAAGAAGGCAGTTTCTCATCCAGTTGGCTACTCTACCAGCTACTCTCCAAACATTCACCTTATCCAACAGCCTTCTACGTGATACCTTATCAAAAGCTTTTTGAAAGTCTACATAAATTACATCCACCTGCACTTCCGTCATCCACCCAATCAGAAAATGGCTTGTGGAACTCCAATAAATTTGTTAAACATGGACTCCGTTTAATAATTCCATGCTGAATACCTTTAATTAGCTTGTATGTACTTTAATGGTTCCCTGTCCATTCCTTAAATAACGTCTCCAACAAATTCCCCACAACTGGAATGAAAAGTTCCCCAATTCTTCTCTGCATCCTTTCTTCAACAACGTATGTGTTCTGTTAGCTAATTCCGCATTCCTCGTGTACCTGTCCCAACTCCAACAAGCTGTTAAAAATAGTGGCCGACATCATGCCTATCTGCTCTTCCACCTCCCTCTATAATATTGGATGCATATTATGTGGCCCCAGCCTGGTGTTGGTTTAACGGTTAGGGTGGTGGCTTTGGATCGTAGGGTCCTGAGTTCGAGCCCCACCGGCCACTGAATTAACACCAGGTGGTTGACTCAGCCTGTCATCCTTCTGAGGTCAGTGACATGAGTACCAGTGTACTGGTAGTAGGGGCATAGCCGCGCCCCTAACCGACGATGCAACCAGCAGCCAAAAAAGGCAACACACGATGGGAACTTCCTCTAAAAAAAAAAAACAGATAGATACCCTCAACTCTTGAAAGTCCCCCCTGACTGTTCTCGTGCAAATATATAAGCAAAAGACCGATTAAAAAAGCCTCCGATCTCACCTTCACCTGGAGTTGGCTTTATGGTTAAGTTGGCATACCGACGATCTTGGGGTCCTGAGTTCAAGTCCCTGTTGTGACGTTAAGCATACCACTATGTGGGTTGGCTTACCCTGTCATTCTCCCAAGTATTAGCAATCATTTTCTCTGAAACCGCTCAACAACAAAAAATTGAAACTTGGCACGTGTCACCAACTCACCACGCAGTATATAGAGTGATGACGATGACATTATCAGTGAAGTAGTATTCCTGCCATAATAAGTTGAATTCAAATCCTTATCCAAAAATCTGAACCTACATGCATCTGATCTATGACCGGATGTGAGTGAAGAATTAAACCCATGCCAAGAAACTACGTGACGTAATACAGGGTAGAGGGATGATATCATAATAGTGGATCAATCATAATAGTTGTGTGTTCAGTTAACGATGGTATTTTTGTTCAGAATGAACGCACGAGGCAAGACTTTGCACTCCGTGAGAGCCATTCTAGTTATTATTCATGGCAATGTCCTTCCTTTTCATTTTTTTCTATTGGCCTGCTGAGTTATTTTATTTATTTAGGCTCTGTTTACTTCGATACTAATTTTTTTTTGGTATGCATGATCGAGGCTCATAGAAGACCAAGAGCAAAATGGAAAGGAACACAATATAAAGGAGGAAACACCAACAGCAGAGTAGATGTGAGAGTGAGATTGAGATCAAGGGGAGAGGGAGAAAGACACATGGGTTTGAACAAGCTACACACAAGCTCAATGAAGCACAGCAAGAAGAGGAAGGGGGAAGGTGGAGATGAAACAGAAAGAGAACAAACCAACCAACAACTAACAAATAAAAAGGGGTGAGGGAGAGGGGAGAAAAATCATTAGGAATGGGTGCTTGGGAATGGGGCCATTTAGGGTCAAAGAGGTCATTAGAGAGGAGAGGGTTGACCCAAGGGAGTGGTGAACAGCTCTCTTGAAGCCCAGGAGAGAAGAATGGGACTGAATAGACTGGGGAAGTTGATTCCACAGGTGAGAGAAAAGAGAAACAAATAAGTGTAGGTGAGCAGTGAGCCTGGATTTTTGGAGTTTAACAATAAGAGGGTTGCTGGCAGACCGTGTGCACCCTGCAGAAACCTGGGAAGGATAGAGCCAAGAAAGGGCAGAGGGTGCAAGACCAAAAAGGGTGTGGTACAATACAGAGAGGCCACCAATCTGCCTGTGATGTGAAAGTAACAGGTCGAGACACTCGGCTTCATCGTGGGAGATCCCAATGATTTTGAGGACCTTGCTTTCCACAGTATCAAGGAGGGCAAGATGTGAGTCGAGTCTTGCGATTTGTTTTGTGAAAGTTGGACTCTAGCTCCGTTATTTGGTACTTCATGAATGTCTTCGGCTTCTCCTTCAAGCACTGCTTACCTCGCTGCTCAACCACCCTGGTCTGTTTCTACCTCTACCTTTACACCTCACCAGAATATACCGACTCTGCACCCTGCACATGTTCTCCTTGAAGATTGGCCATTCCTCTGACTTGCCCACTCATCAGCTTTTCCCAATCTAGACCACCTACCTCTTTCCTCATACCGTCAAAGTTTTCCTTCCTCAATTTCACCAGCCTTACACGACTATCCCAAACTCGACATCTCAACAACTGAGTTGCACACACTATTATGGTCACTTGTCCCCAGATGTTCTCCTACCTCTACCTTCTCAACCATATTGAGATTATTATTTTCAAAAAAGATCGAACACTGCACTTCCTTTTTTTTCTTCCACAAACTGAGTTATAAAGCAATCTTGGATTAGATTTCTCAAATCCTCTTAGACTCTAGACCCAATCTATCCCTAACAAATTAAACCCCCTCCCCCCCATAATAATCAATACTTTTCCCTTTCCACAAGTTTTTCTGATTTATTCATGAATCCCTCCCTTCTGCTTTTCCCTCATACCAGAAGCTATATAAACATACCCTTCAAGTGTCTGACTGTTCTTACAATCTCGAATCTCAATTCAAACAGAATCCTCCATTAAACCCCTCCTTAAGGTCATTCCATATTTTCCCCAGATTGCCACACCACCTCATATTTTCCTTTTCCTATCACACTAATACATATTGTAGCTTTGAATTCCTGTCCTCCATTTTGATTCCTCATTAAACCACGTCTCACTTACTACAACCGTCATACCCTTCACTATTTATTTTAGCTTCAAGCTATTTCTTTTTATTAGTCAAACTTCTGGCATTTGTTTAGGATATTTTTTAAACTTTCATTACGTTTTATGGCTGAGACGTACCAATCACGTCTTCAGCCCTAGCTCCTTCCTTTATCATCTCTCCACACCTAAAAAACAAGGCCAACTTTCCTCTTTTCAGCCTGCCCTCTGAGTATGGCCATTAGACTGGAAATGCTGACATTGATCATGAAGGGACTCCAAAAGTTTCCCAAGCCCAAACTATTCCCAGCAACACCCTTCCAACCACAGGTTGACACCCATGAAGAAAAATTCCACCCAACATGGGATGGGACTCAAACCCATGACCATGTGATTAAGGATCCCATGCTCTGCCGACCACACACTAGTCAGGCAGTCATTGTTGTCCACCTTTTCCTCTTTGCTGCTCTGTCAGGCTGTTGACCCTTTGTATTCTGTCATTTTTCTCTCCATCGAGCCTGGATTCCCAAATCAAATATTATTTTTGATAGAATAACATAGTATTGTTACGTTAGAGGGGTAACGAACTAGGTAGCATGTTAAATTAGTGTGGTCTGGGTGTTCATGGAGGTTATAGCATTTTCTGTAACTGGGGTGCCGTTCGAGTGAAGTTGTCCTGTTCTTTTGTAGACCATGAGGGGCAGTATAGTTGACACAGGAATTAGATAGGAAGGTGTAATTCGTACGTGTCCTCTCTGTAAAACCAGAGAAGGCACCAAAGCAAAGTTGGAGGAGTGGTGCTTTTGGATGTGTCTTGGTTCGCGTTTGGGCCGATAAACCCTCCTCGCGGCCCGCACTCTGAGTACAAGACATCTGGCATGGCACCAGACATTACAAGGACTCCCGAGGGAATGCTGCCATTGGCATTTTGCAAGGTGACGGGTTATTGTTTTGGATGGCAACATCTCATGTACATGACGTCACTATGGCCGCGGTGATGTGCCACTTCATTGGACCGGGACCAGGCATGGGCAAAGAACGCATGAAAGCGCAGTGTATGGCCATGGAAGAGTAGTTATAACGTTGTATATGGACTTGTGAATGCCAGAGTGCTGATCTATACCACCCTGCAATCCTTCTCCATGCTTAGTTTTGGAAACCTGTCCAGAGGTATCCCTCAAGACCTTGTCTGGTTTCTCCCGTTTGTGCGTGAGGGGAAGAGTACATGTAACAACTCGGTTATTTATTGTATGAAGTGTATTTAGGTTTAGTGTGTGTGTGTGTGTGTGTGTGTGTGTGTGTGTGTGTGTGTGTGTGTGTGTGTGTGTGTGTGTGTGTGTGTGTGTGTGTGTGTGTGTGTGTGTGTGTGTGTGTGTGTGTGTCGTTATTCATTGTTTTGGTTTGCCTTTCGTCTCGGGATTCTCTGTTTTTGTTGTACTGTGCCTCCTTTCAATAAACTGTTATTCTTTAAGTATATGTGTCACTTGACAACCCACCACTATCTCAAACACACAAACCATTTTGGCCCGGTTTGGTCAATCCCTGGGGGAGGTAAAATTTGTTACGGATTCGTTTTAAGAGACCAGTGGGATTTGGATTCCGACTGGGGGAAGCCAGGCTACCCGCTTCTTGATTTTCATCATTTTCCAAAAGCTTGGCAAATATCAGGATATTGGGGGAAAAGACTTTCCAAAATTACAAAAAAAAAAATACATCTTCTGACATTAGGAGACTTGAAGCCACTGCAACTTCACTGATAAAAGCTGTAATTCAGCTGTGCTTCCAAAAGATTACAATTTAAAATTTTAACACTGCTTCCTTCAGCTGTATACGAACCAACAATCTCTGTGATATTCATGTGGTATTCCTCAATAATAGGCCACAACTGTATTACATATCGAACCACTCTTGGTGGTCTAATGGTTAGGGTGTCTGTTCTCAATCTGGGATGATGACAGTTCTAATCCTGGCCGAGTCATTCCAAAGACTTCATAAATGGTATGTGCTGCTTCCTTGCTTGATACTCAACATTTAAAAAGGATAGAGTATTGACAAACGACCAGAGGTTGGTAATAATAGTGCAGGCTTTGAAGGGGCTAATGGCATCCTCCTGTGTTTAAGTTCCTTGGAAGGAGCTCATATTATTATGTTGGGTTGGCCTGTCAATAATGTCAATTTGTCTGTTATCTGTAATGCTTTTGTGATTCAGGTGAAGTACAATGATGACTCCCAATGTCCTTTATAAAAAAAAAAGTGATATATATAGGAAATGTGCAAGCTACTCCCTAAAACTTATATCAATAAAGAAAATCCTTACCTTCCCAATTGACAGACTAAGTTGCAACTGAAACTCTCTCCATAAGTGATTCATGACCCAGGATTGTTATATACAAAAATTGAAGAGTTTGCTTGATGCAAAAGCAAATATTTGAATGCAAATAACACTGCTTTGTAATACCCCAAAGATGCAAAGACCAGCATCAAACAAACATGATGTGTCACATGAAGTAGGGAGTTGACTCACCAAATTTTCACTGAACAACCATTGCAGAACAAAAAGCCTTTATAATGCAAGCCCAAAGCCATTGAGAAGAAATGAAATTAAAATTGCATTTAATGCTGGAAAAGCAATCATCCATTCTATCAAGGAAAGCTCAATGGGCCACAGCCAATAACTATACGATACAACTTGTTTTTCTCACTCAAAATTCACTCCAAGTTTGTTATGAAAGGTAAGATCGTCCACTGATTACTTTGTAATTACCTCCACCACCAAAGGTGAAGGAGGTTATGTTTTCACCCCTCTCTGTCTGTTTGTCTGTGTGCAGGATATCTCAAAAAGTTGTGGACGGATTCGGATAAAAAAAAAAACTTGGTGCACAGCTTGTTTGTGTGGAAAGGACAAATTGATTCGATTTTGGTGAAGATCCAGATCCGGATCTGGATACGAGAATTATTAAATTATTAAAGTGATTCTTCACCATTGAGAGACAGGGGCAAAAATGATATAGTACTGTGTATAGCATGATATTTCAAAAATGTATTGGGCCCGATATGTTCTCGTGGATCAGGCATTACGTGGTGGAGGTATGCGCTCCACCGAGTGCACTTCTAGTTTCTGGATGTATTTCATTGGTGGTGAAATTGGAGACTCAGAATAGAACAAGTCATGCTTCGAGAACCGGTGAAACCAAAATCGCCAGCCCGGCCAGAGAACGAGACAACCCAATCTTCTGCTCAGGTTACAGTTTTGAAGCTATTTGCTCTGGCCATGTTGGCCGCTCTCGAGTTAATGTACTTGTCACAACATACACAACCTCGATTTAGTCTATTAATGAGACAGCAAAAATTGTTTTGTTGTCTATGTGACAGTTACGGAAGCTGCAAAATGTATATATTTTTTTCCATTCGATCTAAACTATCATATCAGAATTGCAAAAAAGGTAAATCTACCAAACATGGCTATAAACTTACAAAGGATTGTTGCTTCGAGATATGTTGTGCACACAATGAAACGAGGTATAATGAGGTTGAAGTACGATGAAAATCGTATTGTAGAGATGGAAGTTAACTTGTATCAGAAGAAATTAACAAAAAGGAAATTCAACTTAAACCTGACATTCTGCCACGAAAGTTTGACATTAATCTCAGGCTCATGGGAGAGCTTGTACACATATGTACAACACAAAGACATTACTCGACATCGGTGGACTTTTACATTAATCATAAGGATAGTAGCAGATAATGGAAAAACACATCCGGTGGAATTTGAACCTGGGTTCCTCAAATCAAGAGCCAGAGATTCAGATGGGAACATAAACAGGCCTACCCAGTTCCACTGCGTTACAGTCCAAACTCCTCAATTTATGATGAATGCAAATTGCCATAAGAGATCAGCAGTTCAACTTTCAGATAAATAAGGAATGTTTGATTGCCAACATTATTTTATTGCTTTCTACGTACCTCGTGGGCTAGTAGGATAGTTTCAGAAGTAAGTACACTCGCCTTTGAACTGTGTAGCAGGGTTTTGAATATCGAGCCAGCGATAAACTTCCACTCTCATGTTCCACATACAGGGCAATCCAACAACCTGTGTGCGCGCCTTCCTTCGAAAGGATAACAAGGTGAAGGACCCATCGACCAGCACTGGTCATTGGCGGGTGTTAAAGATCGCAGGGTGTCTTTCGTGAAGAGTATGCTAGTTATCGTCGGCACCCTGACCAAATTCCAAATATCTGCCCTGAATGATTGCTGAGAAGGCACAATGATAAAACACGCAGCGTAACCTTTGCCAAGAGTGTTTCGGTTGCACGGACACTTTGTAAAGAGTTGATTGATAATGATGCTACATTGATAATGATGATCTACCTCTTGTACCCTTTAATCTCTCTCTCTCTCTCACTCTCACACACACACACACACACACACACACACACACACACACACACACACACACACACACACACACACACACACACACACACACACACACACACACACACACACACACACACACACACACACACACACACACACACACACACACACACACACACACACACACACACACACTAAGGCCATTTTCCCCTGCTAGAGTGGGGGTTAGCCTTGTGGGTCCCATGACAAATCTTCTATCATGGTTTCCTTTTTGAGGCAATGTTTTAAAAGAATTATTTATTTATTTTTTAATGGCCGGATGCCCTTCCTGACACCAACCCTTTAGTCACCTCCAACGACACGCAGGGATACGGTATACCTTTTCTAAACCGGGGCACACACTGGGACATCCCAGCAAGCTGGTATTCATTTTTCTGACCTCGGAAGGATGACAGGCTGAGTCAACCCCACCTGGTATTAATTCAACAGCTGAGTGGGGTTAATAAATAATCCAATCAAACAATTTTTATGGAAAGGAATCTTGCAAAAGAGATGGCCTTCCATTGGAATTGTATTCTGAAGTATTTCAAAACATGAACGTGCTTTTTCAACTTTTGATTTGCATTTAATCTTTTCGTCACGTCGACAGGAATCATGTACGAGGGGCGTTCAAAACTTCCAACAAACGAGATAAAATCGTATCAGAGATGCCAACTTTTACCTTTTCAATATTATATATGATTTATAAGAAAATATTTCAATGTATTTTTATTTATATTTTCTAGTTTTACCTTCTTGACATGCCTTGGACTATTTCATCTTGTCTGTCGAACATTTTCAACATTTCACGTACATAGTTATTCAAAGCTTCTAAAAAACAGACAGAAATGCATTCTTAAAACATTGTTCTGCTTGTGGGATTAGCCTTTCCAAGTAAAACACTCAATTCATTACTTATTTAGTGGAGCATTCCAAAATTATACAAACAACTTAAATGAAGAAATGGCAGCTTTAGTATTAAAATTTTATGCAAGTATATATATATATATATATATATATATATATATATATATATAATTAGTAAGAAAGATATTTTCTAAGTAATCATATGGTGATAAATCTACAGTACATCAACGTTAGCATTTATTGGACAATTGTATCTCCTTTGTTGAACTTTTTGAACAACCGAAGTACCTCTAGACACCTGGAAATTTCACATCATATCATATTTATAACTTGAGTAACACCTACCGTATTTCTGATGGATTACCCTGCTCCATGTCTCTTCTTGTACTTGTGCCTCTTCTACTGTCTCTCTCTGCCCTCCGAAAGATGAACCTTGCTCACCTGGCCAACAAGCAGCCCCCACTACACTTTCCACCGCTTTGGTCCTGCCCATCAAGTACACAAGCTCAACCAATCGGCTTTGTGATGACATAACATATTGAGGTGATGGTTTAGCCCCTGCGAGACGTTCCACCTAGCAACCAGTTTTGTCGATTGAAGTCGACCTCATGTATGACAAACGAACTACATGTTGCCACCTTAGCTCCTGCTGGACCCAAAGGTCTTCAAACTGCAACTCCAAAGAGTTAGAATGTGAAACAGACATGTCTATGGCAGGGTCATGGACTTGCACATTGCAGATCTGGTTCGTCAAAGCCATCAAAGTTCGATGAACAAGTGTAGCCAAATTGTGATAATTTGGAACCATATATGGCATTTTAATTGTCACCATGTGTATGGAAATGTAGCAAGCAAATAATTAAGCTAATTTACACCTCAAACATAAACCCAGTACTTTCCTCAGATTCAACAGCTGTGGATCACCTTGTGTGATCGCTCAAAATTTTGACCGAAAAGGATTTTTTCAGCTGGGGCTTGATACCCTTTTCTCCAACACCAAGCTGGTGTTTAAATTATCATCTCATCTGCAATTCTGTCAACAGAACTACAGTATAACCGGTAGCTCTTCAGAGACAGTGCAGCAACCCCAGCAACAGCACTCGGGTAATTGTAAAGTTACATTTTTGTTGTATGTGTTCGCCAAATAGTTATACAACAGTATTTTGTATTTACACAGCTGTGAATCATTTTATGGCTATTTAAATTCCATAAGACAATTAAAAGCACAAATTGATAAAAAAAAAATTCTCATTAAAAGCCCAAGTATCTACGGAAAGACTATACAAACAGTATGAGAACATATCTATTTGTTATGTTGTGTATGAGAATGTTATAGAATTGAATAATTACTTCATAATATTGGGGAAATGAGGTGAAAAGGGAGGGGAGTGGAAGGGGGGAAATAAGAGTTTTGGGAAAGGAGGGATGAGGACTCATTGTGGAGAGCATTGATGAGAAAGAGAGAGTGGGGAGCTGGTGTTGGGAGAGGTAGGGTGGGGATGCAGGGTGAGGGGTGGCGGTGGGGGCGGTTGGGGAAGAGGTTTCAAAATTATTCCATTATTGATGTATACTATGTCGATGACCTTTAACTGTACACAATGTACAAATGAACTGTATAATAGGGTAACAGTTGCATATCATGCCATTTAGACAGCTGACAAAGAGAAGAGACAATCATACATTGCTTTTATTCATTTTGAATTTCCAATGTAGCATTTGTGTACAAATGTACTGAGTTAACCCCCACCAGCCACATTTCTAAACCAAGTAACATATTTTTCTGTTTAAAGATTATCTCAACGTCGTCCTTTGCAATCAACAATTACAAATGTGATGTCACAAGCAAACTCGAGCAAGGCTGTCATATTGAGATTCTAATTACAAAAGTTCTATATATATTATTAATAGTGCATAACCAAATTTGAAAGCATCTGATGAAATAAGTCCATCGGCATCTCAATGCATGTAAACCAAGAGCACAACCTTCGTATGAGTTCACAGCGCTAAATACGTAAATGTATGGTATATAGATTTACTTATGCAGCGGTTAATGTTGATGTACTATATTTCATGTAAACAACTTGGAGTTTGTCTACATAAAGATAGCCTACATAAAACTGTCACATGACTGACAATTCATCCATACATACTTGACTACAAAATAACAATTGGCTATACTTGAACCATTACCTTATGCCAAATGATGTTCAGAAAATGAAGCGTTTCGCATAAATGTGGTTTACTCAAACCATAAAAGTGACAATGGCTAACAAAGATTGACAAAATTAATAAGAGTGATGGTAATAACAGCTAAAACAACAATACAACGAGCAAGTTGATGGTCTATTGTGTTTTTGTTAGGTTAGACTACACTATGGAACTGTATTGTGTAGACGGCTGGAAAATCTGGCCAGGATGATCATACCGAGCTAAATTTGACGATAAAACCAATATGTAAACATTCCCCCACAAAGATTTCCAATGAGTATATCTGCACATGGTTTATTCCAGGAAAGCCAATTGGAATAAAGACTACATAGTAGAGATGACATTTAAAAAGGAATGCTAAGATGAAGACAATTTGATCCTGGACAATTTAGTGTTGGTGAATAAGATCATGATAAAAAGAACAAGTACAGTATTGCCATATTAAATAATATTGTCAGTCAAATAATATCTTTGTATGTTTTGGTTTGTATTGTTTCTCTCTACGAGATGACGTTCAATTATTTGAGAAGATTCAATTATTTTGTGTTCAATTCTTTGAATTAGAACTGCAGCTGTGCTGCTGATGAAGTGGCCGCTACAGGTTCTGATTCTGATGTACCATACTCCGTTTCAGAGAGTCGGTGCTGCCGAAGCAGTTTATTGGCTCAGGTTATACTGAGGGGCTTGCCATTGCTTTCCGAGCAATAGTTACAGCATGATTTTTGAATTTGGCCATTGTGCCGGCGATAGCTCACCTATTCTTCACAAAGAACACCGTGGGATTTTTGAATGTCCACCAACTAATGCTAGCCAACGGGACACCCACTTTAACATCCATATGAGGGATTGCACACACATTGATATATCAGTTTGTCTGAGAAACACCAGGATGGCAATTTTATTTATAACTGTCCCGAGATTCAAACCCAGGCTAAACAGCTTAGAGGTGAATGCACATAAGTATAAACTGTCCTACTAACCCATGTTATAGAATAAAGAGCCAGAGAGGGATAAGTTGAAAAAAAATTTAAAAAAAGAAAAAAAAGAAGAGAAATGTTTTTCAAATCAGTAAAAATCCATTTTGTCACAGTTTTATATTTTTGTGAAAAACAGCAAAGAACAATCACAGCGTGATACGTGATAAATATGTTCAATAATACCACAACTCCATGCATCGACTGCTCTCAGCAGACAAAATAAAGAGAAGAAAAGACAGAAAGGAAGTGAAAAAGAAAAGAAACAAAAATGCCGAAGAAGGAATCAACATCATCGTTAAGGAGTTGAGAACACAATTTAATCTGAGAAATATAACAACAGAGAAGTCAGAACTGAGGCAAAGATGATTGTTTTGTTTTGTTAATATTTTCTCTACTCCAAAAAAAAAAAAGAGCATTAGCTTGAGTATTCTATTTTTTGAAAGTTGAGCCAGAATTACAGCAATCAAGCATTTTTTTAAAATAGATTTAATTTGCATTTTTATATAATTATTAAACAGCTTGGCTTACTCGGTAGCGTAATGACTCCAGTTTTGACATTCATATGATTGTTTTTAACTTGTTAAGCATTTACACATAAATGACCTTGTGAAACACTCAATTACAAAATATTATGCTGCACTAAATGTTTAAAAAAAAAAGAAAGTTTTCCAGTCCAAGGCACCTGTGCTGTAAGGGTTAATTTGGTTATTGGAATAAGGCAGTGAGATAATGCTCATCAGAGCAGTTAGCTCATTGAAATAAGGCAAACTGGATATAGGGAGTTGTGAGTGATCAGGTGTGGTTTGTAGGGCATGTGGTTAGGTCCATGTGGCCAGCTTGTTTGGAGGCCTTGTGACGGAGCAGCTCACATTATGGAGCAGCAGCGACACTTTGAGTCACCGCCACAATGCTTTGGCTTGCCTCCGGTGCTTGCCCCCTCAGCTGCATCAGAAGGCTTGGCTGTGCCATCATCATCCCCAATGACTACAAGCTCAGCCATTTCAGGAGCAGATTCCTGCCCAGCAGCTGGCTGATACCCCAAAAGGACCATGGTCAAAGGCCGGTCAGGTGAAGCAAGTTCAGAGAGCTGGTCCTTGGAATCACCTGGAGATTCTATCCGGAGTTGTGAGACACCCCCATCAGGGGTTTGCACGCCAAGAATAGCCTCAGTTGCTTGTGCGTTGCCCCTTGAAAGAGCTTGTGAGCTATCTGGACTTCCTGATATTCTACTCAGGCTCAAGTCAGATTCCATCTGCTTTTCATTGGACAATTCAGACCTTGCTTGATCCAATAGGACTTCTAGCTGTGCTGAAGAGAGGACCCCAATTTCCTCATCAACAGATTGATTTCCTGCCCCCACCCTGTAAATAGCTTTACGTCCATCCTCATATACTCTGACCCCCTCTTGAGTGAAAGAGGAGTCTGGGAGCACTGGAGTTGAGGAGATGACCTTCATTTTTCCTGTCTTCTCATCCTTTAACACTTTTATCTGCATTGCACATGCCACTACAGAAAACAGAAAAGACTTTGATCAAAATCCTGAAACATTCCATAATGTCTATTACTCAATATGCATCAACCTCACTTTTCTAGTATTTTACTCCTTTTGTGAAAAAATAATGCCTCCGATCTGGTTAGCAATGGTAAAATGTAACCAACAACAAAGCAGAAGGGATATTTCTTTCAAGCAGATTGCATGTATCTTCTCGATCTCTTACTAAATACAAATAATCGTGCTTCTACAGAAAAACAAGAAAAAGAGCAATCAGAGATTGCAGACCCTCGCCAAGACATCTTTTGTGTGATGTATTATGTGTGGCGCTTGTGTACTGGTGTGTTACGTAATTAATAAGAGATAATTAGAACTGTCACTTCATAACTGCTGGCAGCGATGACCGGGTACCAAGACGTCCCACTTTGATGCAACTCCACTTTAATCAGACACCTGACCCTGACCCATGACGTTTTTCATTATTATTCAATTGAATTTATAATGGGAATAAAATAAATTAAATTCAAATCAAATGGAAGACCAAATAGGTTCAGTCCTGCATTGGAGTAATCAGAAGGAACCTGAACAAGCAAAAAGCAAAGACGGAGTCATCAGGAGGAACCTGAATAGGATTCACATTTCAGCTCCGACTCCTCGACCTTCAAAACCCATCTAAGCACAGCCAAGGGAACCTTAATAAATAAAATAAATTTTAAAAAAATAAACAAAAAAAACCCAACAAAACCATATAATAAAATTAAATAATTCTGGCTGCCAGACCATGCATCCAATCAGGTTGAAATTTAAAATATGTATTTCCCATCACCACTAGATCATAAATTTGAAGTTTCACGTCGATTGATTAAGTGGTTCCAGAGAAAACATTATTTAATATTTTCTTCAATCCAATATGGCTGCCAAACCATGTGACTTGAATGCCAAACAAATTCAATTATTCCGTAACAAACTTGTGCACATATGGCTTGGGGAATATTTGTGTGAAGTTTCTCCTCGATTTGTCCAGCCATTCTGGAGAAGATTTTTATAGGTTCTCGTGTAAATCCAATATGGCTGCCAAACCATGTGACCTATGACATCATATGTGTGAACGTTTTGTTCCTCATGGATAGGCAGTCATACTTGTAAAGTTTCACCTCGATCTGTTCAGCCACTTCAGAGAAGAAGAATTTTTAGGTTTTCTTTTTTTCACAATATGGCTGCTGAATCA
This sequence comes from Eptatretus burgeri, assembly GCF_056783735.1. Classification (NCBI taxonomy): domain Eukaryota; kingdom Metazoa; phylum Chordata; class Myxini; order Myxiniformes; family Myxinidae; genus Eptatretus; species Eptatretus burgeri. Next base: position 41,813,904 of record NC_140966.1, on the reverse strand, counting down.
CATGACTGATGATGTCATCAATTTTTTTTCTGTGGACCATTTTATCCCTCGATGACCCTCAAAAATTTTCATACTGATCAGATGTAGCATTCTACATATGCAATTATGACGTCATAACGAAGGCATCTATGATGTCATAAAAATTGCACTTATTCCCCATGAGGAGTACTTGCCGTGTGCTAAGTTTCAATTTTTTTCTTGGTGCGGTTTCAGAGATACAGAGGTCCAAAATTTTCCATTCTTCCAACACGGCTGCCACACTACATGATCTATGACGTCATAATTACGATTCCAACATTCTGCATGAATAGTCGCAGCTATGTTGAAAATTTTGTCTCAATTCGGCAAGCGGTTGCGGAGAAAGACATGAAAGATCTCTGTGGACAAGCAAACAAACAGATAGACAGACAAACAAATGGACCCAAACGCGATACCCTCTCCTTCGGCAAGGTTAATAAGAAAAGGATAGTTGGGAGTTGACATTAATAGTTTGAGTTGAAACTAGAGCAATTACTCACAGTAAATTAATTTGTTCACAGGCATATTGGACCAGGAGAAAGTTATGAACTTGGCTTGCAGGTGTGCACCATTTTTTTTTAAGGGCTCCAGTTGTGTTACTGTTGCAAGGGCCCCGGTAGTAGCCTGGTATTGGCTTAACGGTTAAGGTTGCTGGTTTGAGATTTTATGGTGTTGAGTTCGGTCAAATCTTCGGGTGAAATGCTTAACATCTCCAGCATCCTGTCAGACATTTATCACAGTTATAATGATGCAGTGCTCATGTTAAGTACCAGATTTATCTTTGCCTATGGGGGTGCCCACAGGTGAGATACAGCTGTCTTGCTCTTCAGAGAGGATTGTGTAGGTGTATTCACTCGTTTCTAAAAATACATGAAGAAAGTATGGGTTTCAGGGTATTGACAGCCAGCTATAAATCTCAATATCTGCATTGAGTATAAAAAAGGAGGGAAGGGTGCAACATGATGAAAATTACACAGCATCAATGATAGAGGAGCATTATTTTAATAAGGAAGATGAGAAATTAAATCCAGAGCCATATACATATGATGTATGCATAAGAAAGAAGAGAAGGTGAGAAGAATGCAAGCCATCCCTTGCAAAAAATTTCATATGAAATCTCATTAGATTATTATCAGATATCATTGTATAAATCACATTCAGTTGGCACAATGAGAAGTGGGAGGATGGGGAAGTTCAACTACAGAGTTCATAGAACACTTTACCCCAAGCAGTCTGGTTAAAAACAGGACATTGGGAGGGTCTGTGAGCGGCACCATTTGATTGGTCAAGATGACGTAAAATGTAATATTTTGTCCAAGTACTGCTAAACAAAAGGTTTTTGAAAGTGGTAAGAAGACGATTTGTGTTCTTCAGTGTTCAAGTATATAATTCAATTGAAATAAAACAAAAAAATTTAAAGGCTGGAGGAAAAAAAATTTCCGTAGTTTACTGCATGCAGCATCTTTTACAATTTACACCACCTTATTTAACATGTTAATTAGTTCTTCGTGCCTGTTGTTTGTGGCCTTTATGACGTCCTTAAAAACAGTAAGTTTCCTGTTTTGAATGATTTTCAATTTCGGTTTGACTACCATACAGGCAGACTGACTACAAATGTTAGCTCACTCCTCTCTGCACAGACGATTGGGACAAGATTCTGTACAATTTACTATATTCAGAGCTAAAGTCCTGCTCAACTGCAAGTTTGTGTTCCGATTAATCTTACTATAATTCACCAAATGTCCGTCTGTCCATCCGTCTGTTCCCAGGTACCGCAAAAATGGCTAAACCGATCGTAACCATTTTTTGGGTGTGTAATCCTGGGACCCCTTGGGGTAAAATAGGCATAAATATAATAACATGAACCCCCTTGATGGCTCCCGTAGGGAGCGGGTGCTTCTAGTGTTCAAAATATAACATTCAATTGAAGTTAAGTAGTTCCTCGAAATTAAGTCGTATAAACTGATGTTTGCAGACAGACACACAGACAGACAAAGTAAACCAATCACTTAACCTCGCTTTTGTTTCACACGCATTTGGTAATAAAGATAGAAAATGTACTTTGCAAGATTTGGAATGCGGTGAGCCAAAGTAGCAAAGCTTAAGCAACTACATTTGTTTCTGTATCATTTAGAAGTCTCCATACTCGTTTTGAGCTAAGCTTGCATCAGCGCAAAGTCATGGTACCGAAACACATTGTTGATTGTTTGAGAGTGTTTCTTGGAAGGGTGGGGTGGGGTGGGGTCAAAATTACAACCCTCTTTGCATGAATAATATGGAGATGGCTCTGAAGCAAATTTTTATCCTTCTTGAAATTATTGAAATCACCAGCTTAGCAAAGTGACTCAGATGCAAATGTTGATCTTGCTGAAGAGAAAAGACTTTACCAAGTAATACAGTTTACCAAATGAGGAATTTTTGGTCTATCCTACCTTCAGCTGCATTTTTTGCCAAGGGTTCCTGTTGGGGAGGAGGGAATAATGGCAGCTTCGTCAGATATTAAAAAAAGAGGCAAACAAAAGTATATAACTTCAGCACATGTGGTTATAAGGGCTCTCGATGAGACCTCGGGCAATGTTACCGTAACCTTCACTGATTCGTTAGCTGATGCCTTTTATTGTCATAACACTCACCAACTTGCTGCTCCTAAATGCACCAATTGGTCTTCCCTACCTCTCCTTACGCTGTAGTTAAGTTCACCAGTAGTCTGCCGAGATGTTCTCTGAATAGTGGTGATATTTGACTCTCCTCTGAGTATTCTCAAAAGGGTCACCCACACAAGAGGGTCGCTACGCTCATTATCTGGGCATGCGGATTAGTAGCTGTAGTTGTCTGAGTATTCTTGAGACAGAATATAGAATATGGAAGTGTATCATAACCCTAACCATAAGGCATTAAAAAGGATGTGGTGTGCACCCATGCATTGAAGTGCAATATGAAAGGGTGCATCTGTAGGAACAACAAATTGGTGGATATGTTAAGGGACACCATGAGATGCATATGTTAAAGATAGGCCAGACAGCAGCCAATTGATGCATACATAACACACAGCCAATCAGCAAGCATCAAAAGTGACACAATCTGACCAATCAATATAAATGATAATAGTTAGTGCCACTGTTTAAGAGGGGAAAAAACAATTACAGGCTAAGTGCTGAATATAGGTGGGATCAGTAGAAGCCAGGTATGAAATTGGGATGTACCCCTTGGATAATTGTTTATTTACCTTATCTATCTCAACACCAGCACCCTTGAGACGATGGAAGATTTCAGCTTGTTCATCAGCGAGTCTGCGATCTTCCCGCTCGAGGCCGGAGATCTCCGCCTCAAGTCTGGAAGTCAAAGTCGCACCTCAAACTATGCATTCCACACAATGTAAACTTGTACAGGTGGCCTTATAAGCCAGTGGAAGCATAATCCAGACACAAGCACATGATCATTTCAATATCCTCTGATGTTTATAGTTCGTTTCACAGTCGTTGTGGGCCAGTTAAATGGCTGGATCAAAGACCCAACTTAATATTGCATTGTGGTGTTCTGCCAGGAGGTGGGTTGAGTACTGTCAGAGCAGTTTCTTGGCAAGGGTTATACTGGCTGGTTTGCCATTGCCTTCTCAACAGTAGTGAGAGCAGGAATTTGTAATTTGGCCATGGTGCTGGCGATATCTCGCCTACTCTTCAGAAAGGACAACGTGGGATCTTTAATGTCCACCAACTAATGCCGGCAGATGGGACGCTCAGTTTAACGTCCATCCGCGGGACGGCACACACAATGATGAATCACCCAGCCAGTGAAACACTGGGATGACAGTTTATCGCTGGGCCAAGATTTAAACCCACGCAAGGTGGCTTTGAGATGAGAGTGCATCCCACTAGTGGTGACTCGGTCATGCTGTCACCTGAACCAGCTTAGTCATGACTCAAAATTTAGCTGTGAGAGTATAAAATGTGACTATGAACAATGACAATTGCAAAAGTTATCCTGCCATAGTATCCTTATAAACAATTATCCAAGGGGTACTCCACATATTACTTGTGACAATATGGTGGAATCATTGACTCCTCAATCAGCATCCATTAATGAATAACTCTCTCCTCTTTCCATTACTTTTCTAACTTTTATTTTGTCATCATCTTCCCCACTCAGCTTTCCTTTTTGAAAATACAATATGCACTGCAGATGTCTGCAAAGAAACTTCCTTCTTTTCCAAAGGTTGTCAGCACAAAAATGAAATGATACATTCGTTTTTCATTACAATCGATCGCACCAAATGCATCGATAAACCTCCACCATCCATATCATGCTCGTTTGAGACAAAAAAGACATCTTTGACCTGTGGATGGAACAATTGCAGGCAATGCACATGGGAAGAAGATAAGGCCAAGCAACCTGATTGGGTTCAATAAGACAACTTGTGCATTTCCTTTTTAGGCAGTTATTTAATACCCATACTACTGTGTGCTTCGATTAGAAAACACAACTTCCGATTCCTGCAACAAATGGTGGAATACCTCAAACACATATCATTTGCTTGACTGGGTTTTGAAGGGGGGCAGGGGTTGGTGGTCATTATGATTGGCTGGAGATGAAGCTGATATGGTGTTACTTTGATTGGTCAGGGACAAGGCTAAAAGAAAAAAAAACACACACACTTGATACAGATGTACAGTACAGTCACAAGTAATAATTATTACTAAAAAAAACTTGAGGATGATTTGCTAGAAAGTTAAATAATTACTGCTCTCACATCCATTGAGCCCATGAAGGAACGTCAGGTTCAAATGAAATGCCGCAGTCAGCATTTCTAGCTCTAACTTTTGTGTAGCATCAATACACATACACTATTTGTACAAACAAGTTGAAGTTTAGACTGGTAAATGAACGACCATGACAGAGGGGCTGGGTTACAAAACAACTTATTATACTGGCAAACATTGTGAGCTGCAAGAACGACACATAGATAGAAAGGTATCAGGTGGAATGAAAAGTTTGTGGGGGTAAATAAGGGGACCACAGAGGTCAACAAAAATTAGAGAAGTACAGGTAAGGCATGATGGGGGGGGGGGAAGGGGTGAAAGCATCTTTCTGAGGCCGAGGATGTAGACAATATGTTATCAAGGGAAGAGCAGCGGTGACTGTGAACAAAAGTGTAGAAGTGGTGTGGGAGGAATATGAAAAGAGCACAAGTGAGGAAGGGAAGATGCAGAGTATGAGGAAGTAAGGGAGTGCAGAGAGAATGAGCAGTTGAAATAACAAATAATATATAATTGGACCACCCTACCTGCTTACTAAGTCTGTCTTGTATATTGTACTGCCATTTGGGGTGGTCTCGGAAGATTCGGACTCCAACGACTGTCCCTGACCAAGAAGCCATTCTGTTCTTGCTGTCTTTGTCTGGTGGGACAGACACCTGGTCCAAACTCTTACAAACAAAAGAGATAGGAAAAAAAAAAACTACAAAGGCAACAGCATCAAGTCTACACCCAAAAGTTACAAACTGTGGTCAAGGTGAAATGCTCAACTTTGTTAGACATGTTAAGGTCCAATTTGGTTTCTCCAATATGGGACTTTAAAAACGACGCAATCCACCCCAGAATTCCTGGCGCACATGCGAGGAAACTCCAGGAAACTGGGGTCGTCAGGGCAGCTGAACGTATATCGTGTGTGTGCGAGATAAGGATTGTAATATTCAATGGCTCGCAGAGCTTCTAAAATAAGCCCCAAATACTGGTGAAAGTACCTGAAAGAAAGGGCTGTGCTTCTGCACAACGAAGGATTTGGAGAAGCTTCTCAGCTCACTAAATGGGCAGCTGCTCATACTGCCGTCAGTGTGGGTCGGTGCAAGGCCCGAGTGGACGTGCGTGTGCTACCCAAACCCTCGACGGATCACTACCAGTGAATGGACCGTGCATCTGGATTAGGTGCTTCTGAACACCGATGAGGACATATCTGGGGCTTGTGAATATACAGGGTAAGTTTTAAATGATAATATTTACTATTAATCATGTTGGGGGAGGGGAATGGGGGGGGGGAGCTACTGGAGATGTGAGGGCTGTTATAAATATATTGTTTCTTTGCTTCCAGGGCCACAAAGGGAAATTATACTAGATTTTTTGCATCTATTAGTAAAAATTGAAATGTTCATCCGTGTGTGTGTGTGTGTGTGTGTGTGTGTGTGTGTGTGTGTGTGTGTGTGTGTGTGTGTGTGTGTGTGTGTGTGTGTGTGTGTGTGCGCGTGCATTATATACATGGCTGCTGCTGCTTGGACAAACAGGAAATGGTACGAACCTGACCTCTCTCTCATCCACGGGTATTTCTCATATTTCTGTGTCCAATTTGCATTTTGGAACAGAACAATTATGATTAACCATCTGGAAATTGCTACTCAATCGTCGAAATGCTGAAAATTATGTTAAAAAAAAAGACTACTTGAATCACAGATTTTGCACTAACGGCTCGGCAGGTTAAAAGTTCCTGGCAAGCAGAACTGAGTGACTGAAAATTCACACGCAGCACGTGTACAAAAGGTGTCGTTTAGCAATCATATGTCATTTCAAAAGTCCCCTACAGTCAAATCACGAAAATCAGTCATGTGATTTGCACCTTGGTCACTCAACTCTGGCATGCTGCTTCTCCCTTCACAACAGTGGATGGAGTTCCTGAATCAGAAATAGGAGCTGCTGGGGCTGTCATGTTCCTGGAAATATCCCACGTCTTCGACAGTTTGTCACTCATCTCTACCTGTGGCATTCAAGGCTGTCATCATGTCTGGCTGGCTGATATCGACCTTGCACATAAACAGAATGTAGCTCCTTATCAACTGATCTACCCGTCGAAGGGAGCCTCATGTATCCCAAGGCAGCATCTCGGGCCCAATTCTCTTGTTGGTTTTCATTACTAACTTTTTTGTTTCCTTTGAACATTTTCATTAACGTTTTGAACATAATTGAACAATTATATCAAATAGTTCTCCATCCCAATGACACAATGGGAATGGCTGAATCTATCAAAGCAGGCGTCTGAAAGATCAAAAAACTGGTTCACTACCTGGAACAAAATTAGTAATCGGAGGAAAATCACTCAACTACGCAGTTTCTCTCTGCAATGGTTTTATCAAGCAAACCAACATATCTGCTTCAGCGACCATCCTCCGGAACATATTCGGTTTGAACATCTCTAAGCTGCTATGCATTGGACAAAGTCCTTCCCTTGCTCTGCAGAACTCATTGTATGTAAAGCACAGATTTGCTTAAAGCATGAAAAAGTCTTCTTCGCCCTTGAGGGCTCGGACGCCGACATCCCACCACATGTTCTTGGTAGTTGTGGAAGCCAAGGATCTGAAAATAGTAGGTATCACCCATAAGGTGACTGTTGTACAATTCCTTCTTCCTTTTCACCGTCGACTGGTTCATGGTCTTTCAATCTTCTGTGGTCATTCTTCCAGTTTTACTCCACCCTGCTATTTCAACTGCCTCCACCTATTCCAGCGCTACCAGGTTAATTTTAGCAACCCCCTCCTTGTTAATTTTTCAAAGTCCAGGGTTCTTGCTCACCTTCTACTCTCTGTCTCTCTCTTAGATCACCTACCTTCCTGTTTCTGTCCAATCATGTTCACCCACCACTTCATGATTGCAGCTCACTACCATCTCATACTTTTACTCATGTTCTTTTTAAAAATTATTATTATTCCTGCTAACCACTTGCTACATTCCATCTTTATTGCAGCTCATGTTTGTATGTCCATTCACAGTCTGCTTGTTGTCTTCTGTCTTTTTGTGTCAGTTGAAACCCCTTTATCCTTGATTTTTATGTTACTCCATGAGACTTCACTTTGTATATGTATATAAAAGTACAATGATGTCTCCAGATGTCATTGTCTATCATGCAATGCTTGTACTGAGCTCTTCTATGAGCCTCGTACACGATAGAAAAACGGCTGATGTGGTATCTGGATGAGGTTAATGCACCTTGAGGTGCTGCAGCCTCAACCTCTCATCCTCCAACTCGCGCCGTTTAGTTGTGATGTCTTCTTGAATCGTCCTTTTCTCCTGCACAAGCATTTGGTATTCTGTTACAAAATGTTCTCAACGGAGGAATGACTTACTGAATCATGAAAGACATATTACAAGAAGCATTTTTTCGAAATTAATTCCACACTTTAATCAACTCTTATTACCTCTGCCAGCGAAGGTGAAGGAGGTTATGTTTTCACCCCTGTTTGTTAATTGCCGGAATCCTTCGGATTTCGGCAATTATGTTGGTCGGTGGTTTGTGTCATTCTGTGTGTCTGTCTGTTTGTTTGTGTGTTTGTTTACCCTGTAGCAGCCACACCGTTTCAGCGATCATGACCAATCTGGGTACAGACGTCGGCCATGGCCCAACTTAGACACTTGTCGTTTTTGGTGAATCTCGGTCAAAGGTCAAGGTCAAGGTCACCGAAAAACCGAAATTCTTATTTTCGCAATAACGTCCGCTAAAATGGGCGTATCGACTTCAAACCCAATCCAAAATGTGCATCTTTCAACACTGCATCCAACCATATGTCTCATTGGGGTGTCACACCCAACACCCTTCTTAGCGGTCGGGGGTCGAATGTCAGGGGGTCGGGTCAAAACTTTCAAATTGTGATAAAAACGCCATTTTTATCCCGATTGACTTCCAAGTTATGATCATGACCAAACAAAGTGCTATAACTCATTAAGCAGTAGCACTATCGACTTATAAGAACCAAATTGATTTCCAGGTTTTTGTTTTTTCAGAGATCATGGAGATATGACAAAGTTATTCCGGCAATTCCTTGCTCAACGAGCAATTTCATTTGTTTGTTTGTGTGCAGGATATTCCAAACATATTTTGGTGGATCCGGATGAAACTTGGTGGACAAGTTGGGTGTGTGGCAAGGAATAATCGATTTGATTTTGGTGAAGATCCATATCCGGATCTGGATCTGATCGTTTTTAAGTGATGCTTCACCATTGAGAGATAGGGCTAAATTAATATATAGAACGATACCTCAAAAAGTTGCAGACGGATTTGGATGAAACTTGGTGGACAAGTTGGGTGTGTGACAAGGAAGAATTGATTCAATTTTGGTGAAGGTCCAAATCCGGATCAGGATCTGATAATTTTTTTTAAATTGATTCTTCACCATTGAGATGTTGGGGCTAAACTAATATATAGCATGATATCTCAAAAAGTTGTGGACGGATTAGGATGAAACTTGATGATGAATTAGTTGGTAAGGTGATAAGAACGCTTCGATTATATTTTGGTTCAGGTCTGAATCCAGATCCGGCCTATTAGTGGGATCCAAAACGGAATCGAATCAGCTTGGTGGAGGTTTGCGCTCGACCATGTTCCCTTCTCGTTTAAAAGTTGTGCTTTAGTTACTTCTCAACCAAAGTTATTCCTACTTTTCACTGCAATTGCTGTCTGCATATTTTGTGAAATCAGTTCTTTTTTTTTAAACAGATATACATTTCAAATAAATTGTTGCAATAAAAAAACACTCAAATTCACATTAGCAGTGGCAATGAATTTGATGACTTTAGACCTCCAACTAATGTTTTATGGTTTACGATCATTCCATTCCATCCCTTCGCTTTCTCCCTAGAAAGATGAGGGCGCTTACCATGAGGACTTGCAGCCGTTGCTGGTAGAGCTCTGCTTCAATGGCCGGCATTGTTACACTGGCCAATGTGCTATCGAAACTGATGATGAGGTGTCCACCTCTAGAGATTTACAATCAAAACCACCAGGCTTTCTGCTGCACCAAGAACCTGCAAATGTACGACGTTACATTGCAAAAAGCTTTCCATTGGAAAATTGCAAAAATAAATATCTATGAGTTCATTTTTAAACTTATGGGTCAATCTACATAGTGTGTAATAGGGGAGATGAGCTTATACAGGTGTTTTGAGTCGTTTCAAATAGGGAAGAGGAAAGAGGGTGTGGTTGCATCTCTGATGTCCTGAAATAGAAGTCCAAAATATTTCCTTTGACTCGTATCCTTCTGCGAGTGACCTCAAAAGATTGCTGATTGAAGCACAGATCGAAACATGATCCGATCAGTTATCTTTTCATGAATAACATTTAAATTATTTTCTTCCTTACTAGCAGTGCTATCGTCTAATTGCACAAACTATCGACTGGTTATCGTGTGACATCTCGGATAAACACCATCCTTTAGTAGCTGGACAGCTGTCACACTCAGTGGATAAACATTTTGGATGTTTCATTATCCCCATACTTTTTGAAGAGAAAAAAAACAGGGGGATATTGCAATTGGCTCCATTTGTCTGTCCGTCGTGCTACCTCCTGCAAAACTCTTTTGTGGAAAATCACTAAACTTGGTAGTCATGATCATCACATGGCAAGAAGGTACAAGACCAGTATCATCTTTGGCCCACTCCCTGGGGCAGGGTCAAATGTCAAATACCAAAAAATGCAATTACGGTTACATTTTCAAACAAATTTTTCATGAAATGTTTAATCGGTAATCAACATTTGTGGACAAAGCCTGGTGTTGGCTTAACAGTTATAGTAGCTGCCTTAATATCTTATGGTCTTGAGTTTGAGCCCCTATCGTTCTGTGGAAAATAACACCAGGTGGGTTGACTCAGCCTGTCATCCTTTCGAGGTCGGCGAAATGAGTACCAGCTTACTGGTAATTGGGGCACTGCATCAGAGGCACAGAGGTTCTTCCAGAAAAATGATGTAACCAGCAACCATAGGCTGCATACGAAACAACATCATCGGGGAACGCATGAACTATGTAACAAGTTTTTGGATTTGATCCCTGGCTCATACCCCAGTTGGTGGGGACTTTGGGGCACAGGAGTCAAAAAGTGGGGGGGGGGGGGAAATTAATTCAAAATTTGATATTGTGTCATTCCTGGTGGAACTTTGAGCCATCTTTCAACTTTCCTTCAGGTGGGAAGAGTGGGGGATTTGTGATGGCATTGCCTTCGACTTAGTTTGGCATTTGTTGCTGCCTATGCCGTGTCATAGTGAAGGCTCTGAAATTACACTGCGAGTGAAATATGTGTTGTGAAACTTTCAATATCAACACATCACTTTTGTTTGTCACTTCACTCCTCAGCTCAACTCCCCAAGCCCGATTTAACTTCAACGTCCGTGTGAAATGGGATGTTTTAACACAAAGGAAAGGAGGAAGGCCAAAGGTAAAGCAATCAACTCGACCGCATCATGTCTCAACAGAAAACATTTCATTCCAACATATATGGATGTCTAAAAAAAATAAAGAAAATAAAAAGAGTATGACGATTTCCACCAAGATGGCACAAAGATGTGACGCGACTGCATTGTGTGACGTAATGGTACATTTACCTGTTGCAGGTATAAATACACTGGTTTCCTTACTGTTTGCTTCTATTTTTGTTTTGGTTATTGATTACATTGTCACCAACAAACTCAAAGTGTTTCTTATAAAGTGAGGATGAGATTTATCACAAATTTGAAAACCTGGACACGATAAAAATTCTTAAAACCCAAAATGTTTGCAAGTTATACAAAAAAAAAACAAGCCCATCCCAGAATGTTAACAGTCGAATGATTGCAATGTTGTTGTTTCGTTTCGTTTTTATCACCATGAGACTGGGTTTCAATTCTGAATTCAGCCCACTGGTTGCATACGACTTCCGCAAACAAAGAAAGTTAGCAACAAGAGCTGGCGTGGTGACGTCATACAATTGTCTGACAAAACTTGTACCCGAAGTCCTGAAAGGAGTTTGCGAACACCGAGTACATTCCACCATGTATCGGCGTTCCAAGTTGTGTACATTTACTAACTAACAAAACGGATTAAGGAAAAACAGGTATTCTTTTTCCAGTTGTTTGATAACATTTCGACAACCCAAAAACTGGATGAACCAACAATAAATAACTGGACTTTTGTCAATGGTCGGAAATAATTCCGCAACGACTATCTCCATTTACAGTACTTATGGTCTTGAGTTTAAATAAGTTGAGTATGGTCTTTAAAAAATCCCCCCTTTTTATTGTTATTTATTTTTATTTTACAACTGGATACATTTTTTTTTAACCACACATGACACTCTTCCCTCCTTTCATGATACATAATAAAGTGTTGCTTGCACTCGGCCAACACATTGAAGGCCCCTCGAGTTGTTACAGCTGATGCTTCCACTCCAGGGGAAGCGTCCACAGCTTAGCTGAAAGTCTGGGTGCCCATTTTATCATAAGTGAGCATTTGTGAGTTGTTTCTGCCTCGCAGGAGGTTGTAGAGTCTTAGTCCTGGTTCGGGAGACTGATCAAGGTGAGCCATACTGTCTGTGGTTCCAGGGGTTATAGCTACGCTGGACCTTGAAGGGATGAACTCTTCTGCCTCAGAATTAAAAAAAAAAAAACATAGGCTGGTTGTAAAATTATTTCAGGCTCTAACCCATCGGCTTCTGACTCACTGTCTGTCTGAACAAACTGCCTCCCATCCTTTGGGTGGATTGCTCTGGGACGAGGTTGTCTCTTTGGCCGGCAATGCTGATTGGCGAAAGGTTGCATAAGAGTACTATATTCCATGGAGTACCCGAGTTCATCCCTCACCACATTCCGGTTTAAATTCATAGACTGGGCTATCTGGATGACATCTTACAGCCACGAGAATTTTGTGGGCCCTGCTCTTTCCAAAAGATTCCTGAAAAGGTCATGATCTCTTGGATGAATATCTGATTCTGGTCGCCTGATCGTAGTGAGCTTTGGTATTCATGGCAACTTTCCTCGATCTTCCATGTAACTACTGTGTAAGCTTCCTTCATCTGCTTTTTCCATTGTTTGGAATACTGGGTGCGACAGGCTGCATTTTCAGGACTCTCAAGGTGAAGGGCCAGGTCTATCGCAGATGTGGGGAATGACCCTACATCAGAAAGAATAGGGTGTATCCTGTTGCAATGGGTCTAGTTCAATTGTTGGCAAACACTACCTTGTTGAGGTGATGTTTCCCAGGTCTTTTCTTATTCTGTCCAAGTGTCCACAGCATATCTAATAATTTACCCGATGAAGGGATTCTGAAGAAATGGAGCTTTCACCTCCATGAGTATATCACTCTGGTATGTAAGGAAGATTTTAGGTCTATCCATCCTAAATATGGTGTAATTGTCCTTTTTTCTGCTCTGAAGTCCAGACACCCCCCCCCCCAATCAGCTCCAAAACAGGCCTCAATTTCTTCTTGTGACTAACCAGTTATGAGGAATCAAGCTCACTTGAAAACCTGTGTCCCATAAAACTGGAGCTTCTACTGCATTCAATCGACAGGAAACCAAACACTGTTCACCCACTAACTTTGTGAGTTTGACTTTCTGTTTTGTAGTCAGTGGTTTGGTGGAGCACCCATTACAACTTACAGTTCTGCAGCTCATCCCCCCCATTTGGTTCCTTGTCTGTTGGGACCTGTTCTTCACCAGTCACTGTCAGTCCCCTCATAGTGATTGGAGATAGTTTCCCCGAGGGTGCTTTTTGTCGTGATGACTTTTGTTTCTGCTTTCTGCAACCAGATAGTGTTTACCATTGCCACAATAGAAACAATGGGTGCAACTCTCCCCCCTTTTAACTCTGGCAACATTGGGGACAATCCCAACGATGTGAATAATTATTGCACCCTTCAGACCCTTTTTTGCCTTGCTGCCCCACATCCTAATGTTGGTTGTTCAGAAATTGTTGTTAGTTCTGCCCTTAACTTGTAAATTTCTTCTTTAATCTCCTGAAGAGGATTGGACTTCCCAGGCTTTTTAGGTTCCACATTGTCATAACCCTGCTCATCCAGCATGTCAGGATCAGCAGAAAATGTTGCCCAGTATTGGACTGGGATTGTGAATCCAAACATTGACCAACACAGGATATCTGAAAGGAGACAAACTGGTAATTTATTTACGACCACCATGGACACACAGCCGGCTAGCAGCAACATCGGTAGTTGATGTGGTGACACCAAATGACTGTCTACCAAAACGTTCACCCTTAATGACTTTGTGAACATGGACTGCATTCACAAAACCCGATCGCTCACTATATCAGCATTTCAGGTTGTGTACATTTACTAACCGACAAAATAGGTTAAAGAAAAACATGGGTATTCATTTTACAATGGCTCGATAACGTAAGACAACCAAACACTGGATGAACCAACATTAGAAACTGGAGTTTTGTCAATGGTAAAAATGGAGTTATTTACACAAATACTATCTCCAGTTACAGGTCAAGTCATCCATATACATATATATATATATATATATATATATATATATATATATATATATATATATATATATATATATATATATATATATATATATATATATATGTTGTTGTTCGTCTTTCGGCTGCTCCCATTAGGGGTCGCCACAGCGGATCATCCGTTATGATCCACATACTGATTTGGCACAGGTATTACACCGGATGCCCTTCCTGACGCAACCCTGGTCGCCTCTTACGGCACAGGGATATGGATTGGGTTTCGCCATGATTCCAGGCTGCCCTACATCCTCTCATAGCACGGTTCAACGCAGAGTTCCCGTCCTGAAGCGATCCTCCAACCCAAGCCTCCGAGTAGCCGGATTAAAGGTGCACGCCACTACGCCCGGTATCCATATATATATATATATATATATATATATATATATATATATATATATATATATATATATATATATATATATATATATATATATGTATATACACACATTACACAGACATTGCACCAAGTTTAACATTTGAAAGATGGTGCACACAATGATGTACAAGTCTGCATGCAAAACATCAGGATGGCAGCCTATAGCCGAGTCGATATCCAAATCCAGGTAAGACAGCTCAGACGCGCGTTCTACCACCGAGCTATCCTGCCAGACAACTGCATTACATGAAAATGCAGTATATCATCGTCGGTAAACAAACAAACTTCCTTTTGGACTGAAACGCAAGAATTGTGTAATGATCCCAATATTATTGGTTTAACAAGAAACACAGTTAATGTTCATGTCATGCACACGAGGAAGGTAGGAGCAGGGCAGGTCATTTGAAAGTCTGGAAGCAGCTGATTAATGGCCTCAAAGAATGCTGACATTTCCATTGTAATGATAAAGCAGTTCTTCCTTTCCCTCTTACAGCTGCATTCAAATCCTATGAGACCCTTGTTCATGTTGGCAGCATAACAGTGAGATCCCAAAAACTCCATCATGCTATTTTGTCCACCTCGGTGCGGAGAATATCACATCACTGTTAAAAGGTGATCAGTGCAGTCGCAACAGCAGCTCGACATCCAGGATTGTGATATCTTCAAAACAAACTCCGCATTGCATAATACAAAACACAGGCTGTCTCCTTGACAACCGTGTGGAACATGTGAAAATATTAAAAAAAAAAAAAAATACTCTCTTTTTCCAAGAAACAATCATCCTCCCACATAATCATCCTGGCTTCAATGGAGGAAAAAACAAAATCTGGGATTCCAGCTTGGTTAACTGTAGGCATATGGTAACGAATCAACATAGGGTAACTGTCGCTGCTATAACTGTAAATATACAAGATAACTGTAGCATTCGGGCAAGTGGCCAGCTACATATCACAAGCTACACCACCCTTCCCCTCGCCTGGGTTTATCCCATACATTCATTCATACTGTCTCTGTCTCTGTCTCTGTCTCTGTCTCTGTCTCTGTCTCTGTCTCTGTCTCTGTCTCTGTCTCTGTCTCTGTCTCTGTCTCTGTCTCTGTCTCTGTCTCTCTCCCACATCCCTTACATTTCTCAATGTGCTGCACCAAAACATGTGAAACACGCAGGCCTGGAGTAACTGCAGTTGCATAGCAATTGTATAAATCAGGTAACTGAGGCTTAGGGAAACTGTAAATCTGAGGGATACTGAAACCATGGCAATGAGTTATGTGTGCAAGACAAATTCTGACCTCACTTCCTGTAAAAGTCAAACACTCCTTGCTATTTGCTAATTGCTTCCTGGCTTTGCAATCCCTCAGGATTGTAGCATTTCAGAAAGATATGCGGCACAGGTGTACCATCTGCTCGAATTCACTGGCGAATGTTAAGATTCGACAATGTCTTTCTTAAGAGTAGGTCACGGCGTGCTGACACTACAGACAAATTGTAATTTCCTTCACCGACTGTCACTGGGAAGATCAATGGCAAACCACACATTGTGTTTCCCACTTAGTGACTTCCCGGACAGTGACAACACTGGAAAATGTGGACATGGAATTGGATATTATACCGAGAGGATTCAAATTACTTTAGACAACATGCAGTGGGAGCTGGAATTTGAAGAACATGCAACAATTATTGCTTTGTAATAACTAGCAGAGTACCCGCCAGATACTCTGCACCCGCCAGTACAAAAAACCCAGATATACCTGGGTTACACGCATGAAGCCAAAACATACCTTCGGCTTGTCATTCCAAACACTTCACTGCACTGGAAAACGTGGAGGCAGGAATATTGTACTGTAAATGTTGGAGACTTGTAATATCCTCCCCCACCTGCAGGCGGCGCTACTCGATACACATTTACATAGAGAATTTGCGTTTTCACCTCCCCTCCCCCGAAGACCACCAGAAACAAGATGAAAACACCCCTATAAATTAATTGGGGTCATGCTGATCCTCTGTAGCAAGTCTGGATGTAATCAGCCCAGAACTGTAGGAGGAGTAACGTGACAAACAAACAAACACACAAACACTGGTCCGTAAATTATAGTAGGGATTATTACATTTCGACTTTCTTTAAAAGCTGCTGATTGACTCCAATAAAAAAACTAAAAAAAAACTGGTACCTTACTGACAACATCCTATATATACAGCTTCTCCAAGGTATCAGTATAATAAATTGATAATCAAGATCACATGGGTGTGACAGAACGTTTCTTATGCTTCAGTCACATTTGACTCGGCGGCCATAGGGTCTAAAAAAAAAATCTACGGCCACCAGCAATTATAGGGCGGCCGCAGTATTTCCACGGTCACACAATGTAGCAGTCACATATGTTTTTATTTTTTGGGGAGACGCACGGGGTATTTAGAAATTGTGGAGACCGAAAACGTGGGGGTGCCGTACGGTCTTTGATTTGATGTCGCACGGTGACCTTAGGGCGTCCCTGCGGCGGCCATATAATTTTCAAGGCAGACGCAAGGTGCCCGCAAGGCGACCGCAGGGGGACCGCAGGGGGGCCCTAAGGCGAACGTGGAAATAGTGGGGCCGCCGTCATTTTTTGGGGGTTGGCAAAATTCATTTTTCATTGATAAGAGCTTACGGAAAACGCACGAATAACGCAAGCCCACCGTACGCCCTACGTACGTTCGACGTGGAACACATCTAGGTCATGGTACGGCTTGTCGAAATGCTACGGCCAACCTAGAAATGAAAAAAAGTTATAACTCCATGCTTTAATTCCACGGAGACCCCTACGGCTTGTAAAAGATAGCCATACGGCGTAGGGCCACCCTGAGGTCACCTCAGAAACTCTGCGGCCGCCGCACGTTTCTGTCAATTCAGGGGGGATACGGCAGCCGTATCCTCGCTGTAGAGCAAATGTGACTCATGCTTTAGCAACCATCCGAGCACAAATGTTATTGTTACAGTGATTTTTTTTTTCCTCTGTGAAAATGTGCTCCACAGTACGGAAAGAACGTAATGAACACATTTGGCTGACCACGAACAATGGTCGTTGTGTATGATTTATTACTTTAAGATTGGCCTTGCGCGTTATTCTGTCTGTCTGTTTTTATGGCAATCGCCTGCAGGTCATAATGTTAAACTGATATTCACGAAACTTCACCACAAGGTGGAGTTCGTCATAAGCAAGAAGCCTATTGTTTTAAACGTCAAAAGGTCAAAGGTCAAGAAAGTCCGAGAAGTCGGCATAGGCCAAATCTCTAAAATTGTCAATTTTCATCTGATTCACTTGACATTTGAAGAGGATTTGCAAATTTGGTCATTGAATTTAACCACCAATTATTATTTTTAAAGTCAAATTGGTTTTATGGATTTTGTAAGTATCATGCTCTGCATGATGTCGTCTTGTTGTTTTTATTTATTCTAATGTAGGCTGTGGCTGCTTGGTTGCATCATTTTCTGGGAGCATGGCTATGCCACTGATGCAATGCCCCCTGTTACCACTAAGCTGGCACTCATTTTACCAACGTTGGAAGGACGACAGGCTGAGTCAACCCACATGGCGTTAAGTTAATGAAAAGCAGGGGCTTCAACTCAAGACCCTAAGATCTTTAGCCAGCCACCTTAACCCTCAAACCAACATTGGGCTGTTTTGTTTGGTTACAGTTTAATGATGCCGCATCATAAATTTGTGCTGCCGCCATCACAAAAATAAATGATGTGTACCGACACGTGAATTTACAGCAAGCAGTCGTTATTTTGGCTTCCTGCCATTGATTATGTAATTCTTGCAATGTAATGAAGCATCACATAAATGAGGCCTAATCCTGGAACTCACACAAACAACCACTTTCGATCACTGCACCCACTATCTATAATTCAGCACGGTGATACGATCGACCGGCTCCACCACTGCTGGAATTCAGTAAAGGTCAAAATATTCCACAGCATGCCTTGCAATACAGCAGGACATTGGGTGTTTGGATCTCAATGGATTGGTGTGATCAGTGATCCACTCAATACACAACTTTTGTGATTTGTCTGATTTTTTGTTTTCTTTTGTTTTCATTTGTATACAGTCAAGGCTCGTGGAAGAGCGAGACTATTGAACAGTTGAGGATGTAACAGGAGAAAGAGAGTGAAAGCGAGAGTGAGGGGGGGGGGGGGGGGGGAAGAACACATGGGGTGGACAGGGTGGATACAGAGGGAAATTCACAGGAAGGAAAAACTTGAAATTTTTAAGGAGGATGGTTTGGGGTGGGGGAGGGGGGAAGTGGAGTTCACGAGGGTATAAAAGATCATGGTATAGGGTTTGTAATGATCTGAGATGGTGGTGAGCAGCAGTCTTGAAGATCTGGAGGGAAGAATGAGATTGAAGTTAATGTAGAAGTTGGCTCCACAGGGTAGGAAATTAGAGGAACGAATGAGTGGAAGTGAACAGTGATCCTGCATTTTGGGAGTTCCACCAGAAGGGGGATCATGGTGGACCACGTGCTACCTGCAGAAACCGTGGAAGAACTGTGGAACCGTGCAGAAACACAGTAAGAATAGAGGGTGCAAGACCAGAAAAGAGGTGGTAGAAGACAGACAGACCATGAACCTGTCTTCGATGACAAAATGACATGCCCATAAACTCAGTTTAATGATATTCCAATAATCTTGAAGACCTTGGTTTCCATAGTGTCAAGCAGAGCAAGGTGTGAGGCATGGCTGCCAACCCAAAACGGGGAGCAATATTCCATCAAGAGAGACAGTGAGAGTATGAGACGGCCTCAAACGTCGATAGGAGTTCAGGTGTGCCAAAGAAGGACTTTGTACAACGGAGGATGCCCAGCAGGTGATTGACCTTGGAGCCGAACTTTGAAATGTGGTTTGCCCAAGAGAGTTCATGGCTGATAGTGAGACCTCGGAGATTGAATGATTGAACTTACTTAAGAGGATGGTTTAAGAAACAGATGGGGGATTTCGGAGAGCGATAGTGACAGTGTGAGATTTGTCAGGATTGAAAGACATATTCTATGTGTTTGAGCAGCTTGTGATTTTTTCAAGGTCTGAAGAGAGGGCAGAAGCTGCAGCTTGCTTGTCTGAAGGATGATCGATGTCATGGCAGAGGGTGGAGTCATCAGCAAAGAGATAAAAAGAGGATTTTCCAGAGAGTCAGAGAGATCATTAATGAAGATCAAGCACAAGACTGAGCCCAGAACGCATGAGAAGAGGTGAAAGGATTCCGTTGAGTGCCACACTCTGGCTATGAGAGTGGAGGAAGTCAGTCGTCCATGTTTGGAGTTGGCCTTTGATGCCATAGGTAGAGAGTTTGGAGAGTAAGGTGAGGCGGGGTGCCAGACTGTATTGAAAGCGCATATGTCCAAAGAGACGGCCCTGACCTCATATCTGACATTGAGGGCCTCCATCCATTGCTGGGTGAGTAGAAGCAGCATGTCCAATGTAGCGTGACCAGATCTGAATCCAAATTGGTGATCTGAGATGAGGTTGTTGGAGAAAAGGAAGGATTTCATATCAATTGCAAGGATGGATTCCATGACATTGCTGATGATTGGATGTAAGCTGACATGTCTGTAGGTAAGGGAATCAGTTTTTGCACTTTTTTAATACAATGCAGTGGTGTTTCTTCCTTTCCAAAGAGATGGAAGATGGCCTGGGGAAAATGATATGGTGAAAAGGGCAGAGAGATGGTGTGCAAGAGCAGCAGAGTGGGTTTTTAGGACATGTCAGTTTATGCCGTCCAGTCCAGTTGCAAAGTCAGAGTCGGGGGTTGCCAGAAATGTCTCCATCTTCTCAAGTGTAAAAGACAGAGTCCAGGAGCAGTTGTGCGTGATTGGGTAAGGTAGGTACAGAGAACGAGGGGTTGGGGATACAAGATTTGGAAGCAAACACAGAATTGAGACATTCATCCTTCTCATGAGTGGAGTCTGCTGTGGTGCCATTTCAAGAGAG
Source organism: Eptatretus burgeri (assembly GCF_056783735.1). Classification (NCBI taxonomy): domain Eukaryota; kingdom Metazoa; phylum Chordata; class Myxini; order Myxiniformes; family Myxinidae; genus Eptatretus; species Eptatretus burgeri. Next base: position 41,793,282 of record NC_140966.1, on the reverse strand, counting down.
GGAATGTTAAACAGAAGATGTCCAGGTTGACAGCAATAGTCTGGATTGAGAGACATGTCAGGTTGGAGCTGAGGTCTCAGATGTTTGAGGTCCAAAGTGAGAAGGGAGGAGGCAATGGGAATGTGTGGGACAGGTTGGAGGCTCAGAGGGTGAGGGACAGGGTGGGGGTGGAGTAGCGGGAGGGGAAGGATGGAGGGGAAGGTAGGAGATGGGTGGAGATTGGAGGGGTGGGACGGGTGAGGGAGATAGGTGGGGCAGAATGGGTAGAAGATGGGAGGGGATAGAACATGGGGGAAGCTGAGAGGCCAAGATCAAGGGAGCACCTGAGAGCGGGTGGGATCAGGGGGAAGCCAAGAAGGGGGCAGGAGGAATGGTGGAAGCCGAGAGTGGGGCAGGACGAAAGGGAAGCTGAGAGGGAGGCAGGATAAAGGGGAAGCCGAGAGGGGGGCAGGACGAAGGGGAAGCCGAGAGGGGGGCAGGACGAAGGGGAAGCTGAGAGGGGGGCAGGCTGAGTAGGAAGCCAAGAGGAGGCAGGATGAGGGGGTGGGTTATGTGGGAAGCTGAGAGGGAGTGGGATGAGGGGGGAGCATTGAAGGGGTGGATTGTGGGGGAAAGCCAATGGGGGCAGGACAAAGGGGAGATGAGAGGAAGAAGCATAGAGGGGTGGGTTGGGGAGAGGAAGTTTTGAGCTTTGAGCAGGTGTGGTGAGGGGGAAGTTTGGAGAGGGAGGGATGAAGGGAAAGCTTGGAGAGGATGATGTGGGGTGAAACTTGGAGAATAGAAGGGAATGGGTTGTAAGGACATGGAACCAGAGGATAGAGAGACATATCAAGCACTTTGGTGAGAGACGGGTTTGCGAAATATGCCTTGTGAAGAAGAATGGATTGTGATGAAGACAACGTGGGCTGCTGCTGCTGCCAGAGAAATAAGGGATGTTAAGCATTTAAATAAGTTTTCAAAAGTTTTTAACGGAAGAAGGAAGAAGCATTTTCTTCAATGAAGATATTGAGAAAATGATCGAGGAAAAGGATAGATGTGCAGAAAGTACAGGTAGAAGGCAAAATAAGATTGTGTTTTGGAGTGAGAGTTCCTTGTTTTTTATTTATTTATTTTTGAAGCGAGGGGAATAGGCCAACTTTGAAAAAGGAGAAAGGACAACATTTTGGGAGAAAAAAAAAAAACAGAAGAGGAGAAACGGTACGATAAAACAACCTGAAAACTGAGATGATTCAGCTCCGACTATCCGAGAAGGCCAAGGCAGCACAAATAAATAAATAAATAAATGAATAAACAAATAAGTAAATCAATCAATCAATCAATCAATATCGACAACAAGGTACGATTTATCGTGGAAAAAATTTGATGAAAATACAAACAGCAGACACGGACAAAAATATAACACAACTAGAACGGGGCTCTTCAACATCATGACGTGGACTGATCTGCGTCCGCCCACATTATGACATCATAATACATACTTGTACCAAGTTTGATTTAAATCTCTTCAGCTTTTCTCGAGTATCACCTATTTACCTGACATAACCTTTGACGCCAAAATCGAATCTGCTCATCTTTGCATCATAATGTATACTTGCATCAAGTTTGGTCAAAATACCATCACTGGTTCACAAGTTCGCGCGGTAACAGAATTTTTACTTAACGGGCCCTCTGACCTCAGACCTCTTGATCCCACAATAGAATTCGTTTATCTTTACATCATCATGCATACTTGTACCAAGTTTGACTTCGATTTGTTCAGCTATTCTCAAGTTATTGCGGCAACGAAAACCGATCACGGGCGGACGGACGGACGGACGCATGCACAGAAAACATGAAAACCTAATGATTCTAGAAACTTCATCGGCTGAGGCATAAAATACGATGGAACTGAAAGGAGAAGCTGTGGAACCGTTCTACTCGTGGAACAACCCTGAACCGGAAGGCAAAATTACTGATTACTGCTTTGCTAAAAACAAACAAACAAATAAAATTTTTCTATCTCTTTGCTAAAAACTGCAAAAATAATTTGATTTACAAAACATCTTGCACTGCTTTCTTTGTTTTTGTCCTAATATTGATTTTCTTTGATTTGCCCTTCTTCTTGCCTTAATGTTCCTTGAGAATCCCCTTTAATTGGAGCATTCTTCTTATTGTTGTTCTTCTTGCCTATGGCAGCTTGGCTGTCAGGCAGCTATCATTTTGTTGGGATGTGACTATGCCTCTGATGCTGTGCCCCCTCTAGCAGTACACTGGTACTCATTTCACCAACCTCAGAAGGATGACAGGCTGAGTCAACATCACCTGGTGTTAATTCAGTGGCCAATAGGGCTTGAACTCAGGACCATAAGATCCAAAGCAAGCCATCCTAATCACTAAACCAACACCAGGCTTATCCTTTCTCATTTTACTGCATATTTCCCCCTTCTGCCCCCATTACATTTCTTTACTAAATCCTTCCTTTTTTCTTCTCTCCACTTTTTCAATCCTCTGTTCATTACAAAATAGTCTTACGCCAAGACCTCCCATGCCCTCACTTCCCGAAAACAAGGAACATTCCCCAACTACATCCATCTCCAATGGAATGTTTCATTCCAGCTTTCATGGGCTTGTGCCAAAGGATCCATTTTAACTCCTCCCATGCAGACCAACGACAGCTTCAGTTAACGAGTCAACACAGGTCAACATCCATATTGAGTTACGTTAGCCATTAACAGAGAATGAAGTGCGCAGCATCCCGATCACATATAAATTCAAAATCATTGAAATCTCCACTTTTGAGTGCTGTTCACATGACTTTGTAACGCTCTTGAACAATGATGTCCGGAAGGGCGGTGGCTTGGGCAGTGCATTTAACCTTCTCGGGTCTTTCAGGGAGGTTTCATTATATATGCAGTAAGCCAGATGTGCATTATTCATGACCTGGAGTATCCAAAAAACCACACACCCATCGCAAATTATACCATTTTTGGGGAAATTAAATAATTTACTTACTCGAACGGATGAAAATTATGCTTTATAAAGGTAAATAGAGAGATAGGACCTATGACAGGGTAATAGTGGGGTAACTATGTCGTCACAAAGGACGGCATTCCTAAATTGAGGCGATATGCTAACAAATGCAGAACTGTTTGACATTTGCCAGATTTGGAGGATTTTTTTTTTAATAGTATCAAGTGATCACGAGAGCACACCTGGTGCATACCGCCAAGATTTCCCACGTTCAGGGCCAACTTTCCCACAAAGACAGTACATGAAATGAAGATTTAATCAATTGCCGGAATTTTAGAACCATCTGGTTTCAAGGACCACAAACACAGCATGTCCATAAAGGCCTTGTGCAACTTTAAACTTTTTATAACTTTTGATGTACACATGATAACAACAAACTGCAAATGGCATATTAAAGCATCATTCATCATGTCTTATTTGTGTTAATGTTATGAATGTTGTTATTAACCTCCGCCATCGAAGATGGACAGAGGTTACTGCTTTCGCCCGTCTGTTTGTTTGTTTGTGAACAGTATTACGGAAAAACTCCTGGACGGATTTCGACGAAACTTGGTGGGGGGATTAGGTATGGTCCAAGGATCATGCCATTAGATTTTGGACTTGGTCCAAAGTCCAATATGGCCGCTATGGCGGCCATTTTGAAAAAATATTTGAATTTTTGTTTTTGCATTTATACATGTTTTAAGTGATTTCCAATCCCCCCAAAAAAATTTGTTTGAGAAAAAAAAAAAAAAAAAAAAAAAAAACTTGGAAATTTTGCACCTTTTTTTTCAAAAAAATTTCGATTTTTTTTTGGGCACTTCTACATGCGCATCAATCTAGTTTAGTTTATTCAATCGTGGTTTAGTAGAGTCTGATCCGTTTTGACCGACAACGAATAGGATATCAGGTTCACTTAAGTGACCCAGCAGTATTGGCGGTGGAGGTTTTGCACTCTGCCGTGTGCTCCCCCTCTAGTTGATGTTGTTAAAGCCACAATTCCCTATTCTACAATTCTACAAGCATACACACCATGTATTTTAACCCATTGGATTTCATTTGATGGAGTAATCTGAAAATGTTGTTTACTCAGCAAAACTTCAGTTTGCTCAGTTCACTCAATGAAATCCTTTCATCTCCTATCCCTGTGAAGACTGGAGGGCACAAGGCAATGTTCTGGTCTTTGTCCTATTACTGATCTTCAATGAACTCTCTGACCCACTTCTCTTAATCTATTTCATGATAATGTGGGAAATCCTCTTTTTCTATTTGCCTATGACTCCATCCTCTTCCGTGAAATCCCTCATCCTTGGGACAGGCAGGCTGCAACTTCTTCCCTCTCGGAAGACCTTGACAAAATCACAAGCTGGTCAAAAACTTGGAGTATGTCTTTCAATGCTGCGAAATCTCAAATAGTCATACTCTCATGATCTCTCTATGAAAGAACTGTCGAACAACCC